>NC_040879.1:47673732-48014745 GCF_003676215.2 Rhopalosiphum maidis
TCTGCAAAAACATTCTACTTACCCTAACAACGTTGCCGTTTGTTCACAACCGTGAACGTTAATGAAATAACTTATTTTAAGAAATTATAGTTTATCCATAATGAGGTTTAATAAACATTAGTATGACTATTATTCAAACGCTTTTCAGGACTGGTTAACGATATTAAGGTTTTAAATTATAATTTTTATTACAAATATATAAATATATATTTTTTGAATTGACTAAATTATTAGTTATATTTCAATAGTTTCAATTATTAGAACTATTTGAAATTAAATTATTTTTATTATTTTTTGTACAAACCTGAAATATATATAATAAAATTAATAAAAAAACAGTACATACACTTTTTACTTAACATGTTAACATCTTAGCAGTTAATTGACTATGTTTATTTGAAAATATTTTTATTTTTAGTATAATACTGAATATTGAGTAGGTAGTGCATTTTGGCAACGTTGCATTCATTTTTGTACTTCGTATGCAGCCTTAATGTTTTTAAAGGTCTTCAGGTAGAGAAATCGTCCACAATCATATACCGCCGATAAATACGGACCACGGGTGGTCAAAAAATCTGTCGCAGATGGTTTCGAATAGGTCTCTCTTTGTTCGAATTTAATGATGTATATCTACTAGACCCACTAAATAATCTCGATAACGCTGTCCACATTATTGTTTTGTATTTATATGGCTCCTCATAACAAATCTTTGGTATTGATCTTTATAAAAAAAAAAAGTCACGACACCCCTGATATCTACTGGAGAGATTTCAATGTATACCTTCTTAAACTCTTTGTTGAATATTTATTTTTTTTTATCATACAATTTTCAATCGCTATTATGTGGAAACTAAAGGGGGCTATTGAAAAACGGACTTCATATCTCGCCACTAAATCGTTTTTTCATTTATCATTTATGTACCATACACTAACCATTTTAATATTTACACGGCACAAGAATAACAATGTATACATAATATGTATTTGTAAATGTGTGTTTATAAAAGAGAGTGCGTGAATAATAAAAAAAATGATAGTGGGTAGAGTGACTTCTAATATTAGCTAGCTAATTTGTAACGACAAAATACCGTGTTAAAAATATCACAAAAAAAAATGATGCAGCCAGTGACGCTAGTGTAGAGTCTACGGTCATATACAACTTAGATACTATTTGATATATATATATATATATATATATATATATATGTATATAATATATTATATTATACAGAATATTAGAAACGCAGTGGAAAAGGACGCTACGGCACACCGGTGGAAAACCACTGGATCTTAACTATATATCATACTATACAATAGAGGTCTGCACGGGCCGATAATTTTCAACCAGGTCCAGCCCGGTAATTTTTTAAGTAAGCTCGGCCCGGTAACCATTTGTTATATATCAGTCCGGCCCGGCCTGGAGCAGTGGCTAACATTGCTAACATTTAATAAAATAGTAAAAGTGATTAATATTTCTAACGAATCATTTGTAGAATACATACAAAAGTACTTTTAATTGAATAATAATTAAAGTATTAAAAAAAATCACATCATTAATGTAAACCAGCCCTTTTCTTTTCTCAAAATCTAAAAATATAAACGATATTTAATCGATCATTTTTTCAGATTTTACAATTTAATAATTTTTTTTGTTCAACGTAGGTACTCGTAGTATATTCAAAATCGTCCGGACACAAATCCGAAAATTTATCAACATATAATAAATAGATTATAGGTATAATACAGTTTGAGACAATGTCACTGAACAACCTATCACCTCTAATGTTATTTCATCTATATCTATATTGTATACTTGATAGCCACACGAATGTCGACGCCCGCCGGGATCAAAACTGCTAAACATGTGTTTATTGTTAACGTTGGTAAGTACTACAATACCCATTAGGACCATTATGTACTTGAAAAGGTTTTGACACACAAATACACCCTCGAAAATTCTTGGTATTAAAATGCCATTTAGTAACCCTTATATAAATATAATAAAGAAAAAAATAAATACATTTTAGAAAAACGCTTTATTATTTTTTTCCAATATTAGTTGTTTAAAATAATTTAATCGAATTTTTGTTTATAATATTTTCGAGTATATCGACTTTATTGATTTACTTGATATCAAATTTGAAATCTTGGACATACCGATGACGATTGGGGAAAATTGGACAACATTTAAAACAAATTGTATATAATAATATATAATATACATAATAATCGATCGCACACCCTGCAAAATCTACTTGTTAGTAATAAATAATTATGATTCTACCCAGTAATATAAAATAAATATACTATAATAACTTTTTTTATCGATCGATAGAGGACAACTATACATTATAATAAAAAAAGCATTTATTCGACGTTTAAATTTTAAATTATTTCCTATGATTTGGATTGAACAAGCTGAAGAGAGGACAAACATTTAATAACTATGATATTTTCTAATTTGCATGTATTGCAATTAAAAAATTATTGAACGGGTTTCATAATCCTTAGGTTGTTCAACACATTTCATCAGGATTCTGTGAACTACTGGTCACGGACTTCACATAACCATACGCGCGTAATTATATAATATGTACAATTATTAGAAATTAATTACATTAATTACATCTATACATTATGAAGACCAAGTAAATATAATTACAATTAATTATTCATAACAATATAACTATATATATAGGATACATACTTCTGCGGTATATTTTGTAGTATTGCGCTGTATCTGGATTTGCCGATGTATTGTTGTATGGTATTTTACTGTATAACAAACTATAGTCTACATCCTTACAGCATGAGAACTAAATGAAACCAGTAACGGCAGGTACCCGGCCGAAGAACCTCCTGCTAGGCTGCGCTGCCAACATCGTATCACAACGCATCAGTGGCGGGGGTTGTATTCAAACTGGAAATGTATTGAAACGATATCCTGGATGCTATATATTCCTGTACACAATACATGCGTATTTGCACATACTCCAACACAAGCTGTATATGGTTGACAATAAAAGGAATAATCTTGTTCGAATTAGTGACACAGAGAAAGTGAAAAAATACCATATTTTTGAGGAGTATTGGAACGATATTGATGGTATTTTTTTCGATGATTGTAACCACAATTTCTAATGCAATGTTTTCACAAAATACGGTTTAGAAAGCCCTTAAACAGAGGTGAAAGTAAAATTACAGATTCAAAAGTTATTAAATTTAAAATGTTCCTATTAATCTGACAAATTGGGGTGAACTCTTACCTACTGTTTTCATTTGTGAACATAAACATCGTAAACGGAGACATGTTTGCCGTCTAAATGTGTTAAAGACGAATTCTTGTTACACTCATAATTATGTTGATAACAAATAAGTGGTGGTTAAAGGAGGGACGAAGATAGGTAAATCAGCCCCCCCCATCGTTGGGATTTTAAAGTTTAAATTTAGTATATTACGGGCATATACATTTATTATAATTAAGTCAATTATCAATACAAGTCAAAGAATTAATATTATTATTATATATAAATAAATGATTATATCTATAATATGTAAGTATATTTTATAATATATTTATATTTATAAATGGTTTGAGTGGGAGAGGATTGGCTTTATTTTCACACCTCCCCTTAAACATTATTATGTATAGCCGCTACTGATGTAAAAGATTATTGGGGAAACACAACGAGCGCGCTGAACTATAATGCGTATTTGTAGGAATGTATATTAATTTAATATTATGAACAACTTGTAGGGTACCTAAGATTTTAGTATGTGAATCAGTACAGTTCACGACTTCACGAGAAACGACTTGCGTAATATAAGAATCCAAGTATCTAAAAATAATTATAATCCAACTAAATACAAAATCATTTGGTAACCGCTTCATTTGCGAATTTGCGGTTCACTTAATTTATTATTTCACGTTTTGATATCCACATAACTAATTTACAAAAAATTGTTTTTTTTTTATTATTTATTTATATAAAAATCGACCCATATTATTTAAATAATCTAGCTGATAAGGTTCGATTAAATCTATAAAAAATTACTACTAGCTTATTAATTATTATCAATAAAAAAATATCAATTTTGTTTTGTTTTTATTTTAGTAATTTTATTCTTTCTAGTTTCTCTCATTAAATATTTAATAGGTGGTACATACTTATAATCTGATGTAAAAATAAAAAAAGTAATATTATATAGACGCTTTATATTTTTGTCACTTTTAAAATGTATTCTAAAAGAAATTAGTATAAATTGATATAAAGGCATTGTAAAATAAAATAAATTATTTATTCTAATCATACTTAAATTTTTATATTTTTAAATTATGTAAATAGAAATATTTTAAGAAATAATTTCTCTAGTGGTTCAACGGAGGTGTGTACAATTATAAGTTGCAGAAATCGAATGAGAATTTAACATTCATAATATTTAAAATAAAGCATAACTGAACATAATGTTATATAGTGATATTATTATAGTGTTCGTTTTTAAATATTCATAATTTATACATTCTATGGAATAAAAGGAATTAAACTGTTTATTAGATAATGTATTATTAGACGATTTAAATTTTCGAAAAAAAATTGTAATGCCATCTTAATAATGTAACTCACACCGAGAGATATTGTTAAAGTAAAAAATAAAAACGTCTGCAGTGACGTTTCACACATATATCGGAATATCGGATTGACGCTCACGCACTTGAGTATTTTCAATGTTTCCCGACAAGCCATATAAATGAATTAGATAATAATCTGTGATTACATAGCATACGAAAAAAATTATTCGGGCATAGATATGTTTATTAGATATTTAATGTTTGAAGAATATGATTACCTTCATGCTTATTTTGAAGTACTGTGGAACATATTTCCCTCAAATTAGTTAGTATAGTAACTATATTAATCAAAGTAAATAATATTTATAAAACCATAATATAATAATAAATTTTAAATTTACTCACATCGTATATAGTTTTTATCTAATGAATCATTTTCATTTTTAACAATGTCAATAAATAATGTTCATTCTCATCATAGGCGCAAATCGCAAGGGGTGCTAAGGGGGCTTAGCCCCCCTCCAAATTTATTAGTGTCCCGCAAACTATTGAAAAATCAATAATTTTGAAATTTGATAAGTGTACATTTTTTTTACATGTATTTATATAAAAATTAAAAATTAAAAAATAACCACAATTAAAATATTATTGTATATGTAGTTTAGAATCGATGTAACTTTTCACGCTAAGTTGCCTACGTAATACGTATAGTAATATAATAAGGCGGAATATTATAATGTTTTCGCGATAAATATAATAGGTACCCACATGATGCATTAATGCCATTTCTCGCATTTGTGTGATCGATCATTATCGACTGTTGTTTTCCCAATTATCTTTTTAGAACTCGCTCGTCTGTAATGTTTTTACGATAAATACAGTACGTATGCTTCACATTTGTATGATACTCTGTTGGTGTAGTTTTGTATTAACGAAAAACTTTTGTATAATTAATAATTATTATAACTTTTCTGTAACTGTGATTTTATTTTATAAACCATTAAAACATTTAATTAAAAATTAAGATAAATTTAATTGAGCCATGAGTGGTAAAAATAAAAAGGATGGAAATATTCTCTCATTCTTTAATAAAACATGTAAGAAGAACGATGATATTCTTTACTCTAATGACACTGATATTTCAAATCCAATACCCATGGAAACATCAGAAACTTCTACAATTTTGAACCAAGTCAGTACCTGTTAATAGTAATTTACGTAATAATTCGACAAAAAATAAACTATGGTATTTATTTATAGATCTTATCTGAAGTAATGATATCAGAAACAAAAAATATTATTGATGATCTAGGCACAAAAATTTCGGGTCCAAAATAGCCAAATTTACAAGCATTTCCGTTAAGTACGTTTAAAAAACAAAGCAGAGCATTTTCATCAATTTATTATAACAAGTATAATTGGATTGAATATAGTGTGAAAGCAAATGTTGTTTTTTGTTTTAACTGTCGACATTTTTCTACTAACACCCTTGATGAAAAATTTGATAATATAAATAGTGTGCAAAACTGGAAAAATGTACCTATTTAAATAAATAATATTTTGTTTTAATATATTATTATTTTCAGTTATTATTATTATTTTTTTTTTAATAGATAAATGATTAATTGTCTAAACATGAAAAATTAATATTACATTTAACAAGTACTGCAAAATTGAATGCCTATAAAATGGCATTACTAAGTGAAAATGTTCATACACAAATTTCAACAGCTCATAGGACACAAATTATAAAAAATAGGAATTATGTGAAGATATTAAGAGTAAGATATTAAAGAAGTTTTTCAGCAATGCGCCGTATAAAAACTTGGACAAGATCTACGATGGAACAGTCTAGATTTACCAATATATCATTATTGCATATAGAAAGGTATAAAATTATTGATAGTGAAAAAGTTCTTAATATTTTTTCACTAAAAGATAGAATGTTATCCTTAAGCTAAACTGCTTAAAAATTGTATTTACATACACTTTTATATCATATATATTAAATAAAACAATAATATACATATATATATATATATTAATATTTAACATGTTGGATATTTTTATTTAAATATTTATGGAATAATATAGATATAATATACTTATATTGGTACTTATAAATATCATTAAAACTTTTGTGTTACATTTTGTAGATATTAATAATAATCGTGGCTTAACATTAGTACCCACGAATTTATAAATAGTCAGAGCTTAAGCCCCCCCGCCAAATTGAACCAATTTGCACCTATGATTATCATTATATCGATCGATCTCTGAAGACGAAATAGTAGAGTTGCAGACAAAAATTACGTTTATTGTATGCATTACTGCGTTTGCGTGCATCTTTATAAAGCGACAATAAGGATAAAAGGTTAAGTTTGCGCGGCATTACATAGAATAGTCAAAAACATAATAATAATAATAAAAAAGAGGATAGAAGAAATCCACGTACGAAAATAGTAATACCACGCAAAATTGAACGTAATAATGTAAACCATGACACGGAACTGCGTGACCCTCTTAATTTAGAATGAGATATAATTTTGCGCGGAAAGGTCCGGTGTAGCAAATGGCAATGTTGAAAATAATACTTTTAAAAAGTGTTTGAGTAAGTTTTCAAATATTTCTTATTATTCAAATAGTTTTGGTCATTAATTCGTAAGTTTTTTTTTTTATTGATCTTAAATACAACCAGCCATCTGTGGCCATTAGTTACAGTTAAGGTGGCACAAAAGTTAATTATAATAGGGTACATTATATTATCATATTCTACTAGCTAAGGACTATAAAAAGGTGTATATAATATTTAAATTGTGTTATATAAGTTAGTTGATTTTAGGAAGTTAATCATCTTGATATTGTCCTCGGATTCTGGTGCTAGTGCGGTGCCGAGTGTCGCGTCCGATCCTTTGTCTGTCTTGTTCGTACTTGAAACATTCGGTTAGTATGTGTTTCACGGACAGTCTTGCACCGCAAACTTCACATATGGGAGCTTCTTCCTTAGTCATTAAGAGTCCGTTTGTTGGTCTCGTGTGTCCATACGCATGCGGTTTAATATTGTTTCTTTTTTCCTTTTCGTAAGTTTATAATAATTATTAACGAAACATATATAGGGTGTTTTTGAAAATATTTTTTTATATAGTTTCAAGTTGTTAAAAAACAACGATTTTATTAAAAAATTATATTTTTTATGCTTATTTTTTTTTTAAGTTTATTACTTTTTTGAATGACAACATAGTTTTAATTTCATATTCCAAAGCAGAATAATTTTCTGAGTATTTTAATACATAAAAATCGAATTTAGGGCGAGTAGTTAATGAGTTATACGTATTTAATGTTTAGATAATCCGAGTAATGGACAAACATTTTGCGGGGTAACCCCGTACCACTCCATTCCATGCATCTAAACTTTAAATACCTACTTATTTAATAATACTTGAAACTTGGCGAAAATTTTTGGATTAGGGCCTTGATTGACCAAAATAAAATGCGCCATCCCTCCGAGGTCCGCAACCGTCCGTCATCTTAGATTTTCGGTGAAATTTTTCACTTTTTTACGGTTATTTTACAATATCCCTAAAACTATTAACTACAATAAAAATAACTTATGTGAAAATTGAAGATTGTACAATTTGTAACAAGAAAGGCTCTATATATTTTTAGCGTGAGAATAATAGATAAGCGACAAAGTCCAACGGCCGTCATAGAATGTGGCGCCGTGCGATATAATTACATATATTATATAGCTACGTATGGTATGTAGTTTGCTTACTCTTACGCTAAAAATTTTTCGAACCTTTCTTGTCACAAATTTTACGATCTTCAATTTTCACATAAGTTATTTTTATTGTAGTTAATAATTTTGGAATTATTGTAAAAAAGTGAAAAATTTCGTAGATGTATATACGTCGCTATAGTACGCGACGCTACATTCTATGACGGTTGCGGACCTAGGAGGGATGGCACATTTTTTTTTTTTGTCAATCAGGGCACCAAGACGAAACTTTTCGCTAAGTTTCAAAACTAGTATATTTTGAAAGGCAACGGCTTTTTTGGAGCCTTATTGACTGGACTAAAATAATCAATAGTGAATACCCGAATGTGAATTAGCAATAATTAAATGCGTCGTAATTTAATGGGGGAACCGGTCCGCACCGCAACGCGAGATGCGGTCGCCGTGATTCCAGTTTTCATTAAAATTTCTCATTAAAAAATTTGCATGTTTCATTTAATAACTTAATTTCTAAGTTATAACTGTATGATTTCGATGATTTTTGCAAAAGGTTCATCTTTACAATTTTTCTAATTTTTTAAAAATTTATTAGGTATTAATTGATTCAGTAGATAATTTGTAAGGTTCAATAAAAAAAAAAAAAAACACCAAAATTTACACTGTTTAAATGGGCCGATTCTGCTTTGTCGTGCCGCCGCTATATATTGTTTTTACTTAGCTCGCGCCACGATCGTGGCGCTGGATTTGCGAGGGCAATTGGTAGATTTGGTCGAAGGTAATTGGTGCATTCTGTTATAGGTAGTTTTTTGGGAGGGGGATTAGTATAAAAAAAAGGTGCTTTTGAGGCCACTGGTACAAGACCGTCTCAAGCATTCGGATTGGTGACCTTTATACCGCAATTTATTGTCAAATGACACTCCATGTCTCCATGGTAAACCTGGAGTCTATAAAAGTGTGAGACATCAAAACCTCACCCAGGACGTAATTAAGGAGGGTAAAGAGATGGATTTCTTTCTAGTACCTTATTTTGTAATATTTATATATTTATAATTTAATAGTAATCGAACTATAATATTATATATAATAATGTTCTTAATCGGGCGCAGACTGGTAAAAAAGGGCAAGGGATACTATATAATTTTTAGGCCAAATTTAAAATAATATGTAGATTATTTATAAAATATTAAAAATACTTAAAAAAACATAAATATAGGTAGTATCAAGTTACAACAATCATTTAAACAAATTTGTACAATATTAGATTACTTAATTGAAAAACAGCTCAAACTGATTAACCTATTTCCTTACTGGCTACTTAATGTATTTTTTTATAGTTGTTATTAATATTTTATAAATAATAGATCTACCTACAACTTTATTAAAATATTGTAACTATCACCTTCAAAATTCACATTCATTTTAAGTAGAGTAATTAAGGCACATTTATATCGATAGGGGCAAATATATTTTAGCCTTTAGGGCAAGGGATGCTGTAGCATCCCAGCATCCCAGCCAGTCCTCGCTTGTTCTTAATAGAGTTAAGGGTTTTTTTTGGAAGTTATATTAAGTTTATAGTTATCTACTAAAAAAATGTAATACTCCCCAAAGACAAATTCTTAATTACACCATTGGACAATCACCCTCTCATCCTTTTGTATGTTACAACGACACGTGTGACTGTATAAGTAACCTACACACAAAACAACTGTATAAGTCAAGCAGATACATACGAGTATATGACACACAGTAGTAGTATAAAAACATACACAATACACAATAACGTCAATAAATGTTTTTTAAAATCTTAACATAACCCACAGTCCACACAGTAACCGATTGATTGGTCGTTTATCAATTGTAGAGTCTGTCATGGTCTTTACTGTCACCGCTCCTTATCGCTTACATTATCCTACGCTCACTTACAACTTACACCGACGAAAGAATAAACAAGGGAGGCGCCCCTCTCGCTATTTTAGTTAATATTAATTAGTTTATCAATTGATAAAAAAAATTGTATGTAAAAAATAATAATAGATTATACAATAAAATTAGTTAATGAGTATAAAATCTATAAAAAAAAAGTGTTTCATGAGTTATAAGCAGGAGCGGGCTGGCCCACTGGCATATTGTCCTATAGAATAGTAGGCCTTTGTAGTACGAGGCCTCCTTTATCAATACCTAGTCTACAAGAAGCCTTAATTAAAAAATTGCATGTTATTTGCACTACTAAAATCTTTAATATTCTCATCCGTGATATCTGGACTTGATAATAGAGAACGTACAATAAATCGATTGGTCTGTAATTTGAATTTAGAAGCCGCTAAAATAGTATCCGGTATCCGTTCCTAATAGAACATATTTATATCAATATGGTTTGTTCTGGTCATCCAACGGTCCGCTAGAAACAGTAGAAACAGATAGATAAAACGGATTAATCGTGTATTATTTAATATATATAAAATAATATCTTGTTATTATTACATGAGAGTATTAACTGCTAAGCATTATTTATTTTGTTTCATATTTTGTATATAATTTATACAAGATTTATAGTGGAAAAATAAATTAATTACAAAGCCAATTAATAAATTTATTCAATAGATTAAAATACAATATACAAAAAATTGTTCAGATATGTGTATTGTGTATTACTTAGTACTTCTACAATTAAACAATTTGATGAAGATTATAATAGTACCGATGGTAGTAAAATGATAAATTCTGATTTTCGCTCAGCATTCTTTAACAAGCCACTGTAAATATAGTTTTTTTATTCATATTTATAAAGTTATATTCAAGTTATATATATATTTTTTTTTTGTTACCTATGCTGGTATTTATAACATATTTACTATTCACATGTACTACGTTTTAATTCATTAATTCTATGCTGTAGCAGTGTTTGTATTGGGACTAGGGCTGCACACGAATTGCGTCCCAAAATACAAAAATATACATGGTGATATCCGAGTTGCGTCCGCGATTCTTGTACAACACATCCGAGTTGCATCCGCGGTTTTCTCGCGACATGTATGAGTTGCGTCCTGGTTAATAATTGATTAATTGATTAATAATATACAAATTTTCCTTCCCACTTTTACAGACTGAGGACTGTCATTTTTATAAATGATGTGGTTAAAAATTGTAATTTTATATTATAAATTATTTATTATTCTAAAATGTAATGGCTGTCATTTATATAAACGGTTTAGTGGTTAAAAATTGTAATTACATATTCTAAATTATTTATTATTTTAAATGTATAGGGTTGATTTTATAAAACGGTACGGTTAAAAACTGTAATATATATCATTTTTGTTTGACAATTTTTGTATAAAGTCAAGACGTGTTATATTTTTGTTTTTAAATTTCATAGTTTTTTTTAAAAAAAATTATCTTTTTCCACATCTTCTCTTCGTTTACTTCTTAAATTAGAACTTCACATTTTAATATAAATGTCAGTTTGAAGATTTTTCAATACGTCAACAAGTTGAAAAATGTTAGGATACGACGAATAAAATATCCCATTTAATTTTGAGTGAAACGATTCACATGCGTTAGTAGTGCGCATTAACGAGTTTGAGAACTCGCCTCATACTGACGGTTGAACTTACTTATATAATCGAAAATCGAGAATATCTACGAGTTTATCACCAAACATTATTATCAGTTGCTGAAAAACCCATGGACGCAACTAGCAGAAGCGGATCTAAGATTTTTTACGCCCGGGGAAAATATTAAAATTACGCCCAATCATAGACCAAGACTGAAAATATATCATTCCCTTTAATTGTTTTCTAATAAATGGAACTAAAATTACAAACATACTTTACATACTACATACTTATTGATTTTTAAACACATAATAATGTTAACTAACATAGTTAAAAATATCAAGCTAGTTCATACTCTGATACTCATAAAATCTTATTACTTATTACTTGTGTTACAATAATTAAGCTAAATAAAAGCTATTCTGATTTTTACACTGTTATTAAAGTATGCTAAAGAGTATGCTCTATCTTTTCTAACTATTAAAATAATTAATAATACACATTTTTTATACACATCAATACATTTTTTTTTGAAATTTTAAAAATTTAATAAAATCAGTCTTAAGTTCTGAGTGAAGCAAAAAATGTATTGATATCATTAAGAATTATAATTATTGAATTACTTAAATTAATATTATATTGCTTACTGTAATATAATTAAAATTATAAAATATTGAATAATTAACTACATTTACGAATTAAGGTAATATGTAGATATATTGTTACACTCTTTATTACAATTTACAATACATTATAAATTGAGGCTCATAGCACCAATAAAAATCTACAAAAAATAATCTCTCGTTTTATATTTTTCCTTTTTTTAAGTTATCCAAAATTGGATGGAAAAATACTATTTTATAAAACAAATACGCCAATAACTTAAAGTTGCTGCTTTTTTTAAAATAATATAATATAATATAATTTAATATAATAACATATTAACATAAATCATAATATAATTTTACTAATTAAAACCACTGAAGCGATGAATGCAACTAGATATCTTTATTTAGTTTATGGAATTAAAATTTTTTTACAACATTAAAAACTTAAAGTGGTTACATATTTTTTTTTCGAAATAGGGTATTTAAATAGAAACTGTTTATTTTTGTTTGTATTCAGTCTGCAATAGTAAACATTAAACAATTATATAGGTATTATATTTTTATATATTTACTATTTACATAATAAACCTTAATTTAAAAAATAATTAAACATAATTTTATTTTTTCATCAATTTCAGTTTAAGGCATTAATATAAACAATAATAATATATATTATAATTAATCTATTCTGTGGATTGTGGTGTAACCAAATTTAGACTATATCAAAAAGATTCAGTTTAAAGTGATTAACAAATTTTCAATGAATCGGACTAAATAGCATAGCATTGGTATGCCTAAATATTTTTAAAAATTTGAGTGGCCTAACCCACATTAAAACTTAATCAACGTTAATTGAGTTAATGCTTGATAGTTAGTTTAAAAAGCAAGAAATTATATATAAAACGTGAGTTTATTATTTTCCTTAGAGTGGATTTTATAAGAAAAAAAATGTTGCAAAATAATCAAAACTTGAATAGGCACCTGTCCTATATAAAAACACTTTTGCTGTTTTGGTTCTGTGTACCTCAATTATAATAGACCTTTATAGTGAAATATAAATTCGTTTATTCTGATAAAGATACAAAAATTTAGATTTTAGGCCAATAAAAAATGTAATCAAATTATAAAAATAAAATCTATTTTTTTAAACATAAACAAATGTATAACCTATCTTGGTAAATATTATAATATATAATAATATTATAAAATATTAACATAATTTTCAATAAACAGATATAATATTATATCGTACGTTGATTGATAATCTTATAAAAGTTATTGTGTAGGTATCAAACCAGACATTTTAACGAAAACACAGCATTAATAAATACCTAGTTTGACACTATCACTCAGAATCTTAATAATTATAGACTATAGTAGGTATATACTTATTACTTATACTTATACGAATCTATTTATAATCTTACCTTTAACTAAAATGATGTCTATTGTCTATAACTAACTGGCTATTCCGTGCGCAGAGAGGTTCAGCCGCGCTTTCAAATGGCAAATGGCAGAATTTGTCACTGTGGTCTGTGGTAATTAATTTTGTACTATTTTTATCCGCGTTATCGCCGCGCGTCGACGATAACGTACATATTAATTATTATATTTATATTTATTATTGATAATATATGTTTATATTTAATTTGCATTATTAGTCTGTCTCTATAATCTATATGTACTGTCGACCGTCGACGTACGCCGCCGATCGCGCAGCTACGCGATCTAATAATAGAATGATTAATTATTTTACGCCATGAATGATTTTATTTTTATTTTTCATTATTAAGTGAAATAAAAATATTGTACCTAATAATACCTATTGTTTGTGTATAGATTGTAATTATATTTTAATAAAAAATTAGAAAAAAACTTCTAAAACCAAACATTAATTAAATACCTACAAGAAAATTACGCCTATTAAAATTTTACGCCCGGGGATCAATCCCCGGCTTCCCCCCCCCTAGTTCCGCCTCTGGCAACTAGTATATATCGCGAAAAAACCGCGGACGCAACTAGGACAAAAAATTATTTAGAAACGCAATTCGAATGCACCAGGACTAGATCATTGTCTACGTGACGAGGTCTGCGCGTCGTAATCGCGGAAGGGGTACATTATTAGTTATAACATGACAAATTTAATTTGTCATGAATTATTATTTCACAGATGGTCGTACAGAACCTTTAGCGATCATTGCGTAAACATTGTCACCCGTGTATTTCTTATGTACCACTGTACTGTCTGTACTAACACACGGCGCGCTCGCTCCTAGCGCAAGTCACAAACCATTTTTTAAATATAGCTCCTGTTTACTTAAATAATATTTTCATTATATATAACATACAATCCAAACCCGGATTAAAATAATTTCGGGCCCAGGGCTAAACAATTTTAGAGGTCCATGACCATAATCAAAATATTTCAAAAAAAAAAAAAATTATATTTATAAATTTATTTCTTACTTTTTAAAAAACAAAAATAAAAATGTTAGGTACTTGTATAAATAATTGTTCATGTTTCTTTTGATTTTCGAAAAATACTACAATTATTATATCCAAATATTTTTGAATTAATAAAAAAAAGTATTATTCGGCAGGGGTCCACTATTGTTTGATATCTGTATGGCCCCGAAGCCATGCCCCCCACCCCCCTTAATCCGGATTTGATACAATCTGTTATACAATTTAGTTCGAATTATATTTATAACCTAATTACTTATTAAAATGCGTGTGAAATAATAAATTTATTACAATTAAATAATTTTTTTAATAAACGTTTTGTATTTTTTACGCTATAACTTATAGGTCATTAAAAGTACTTTTCGTAAAATAGTGTTTTATTCTTCTTTGACATGTATAGAAAAAAATCATCTTATTGGTGTGCGCATAGCGTAAACATTATACAATTCATAGTGTATTATATGTATATATTTATACATATTTAATATGTTTGTGATTATTCCACTGAAATATTTATAATATCCACATTCCAAATGTGCCCATGCGATACGACCAACCTAACCTAAACTGAATTTACTTCACTATCTTCACTTGGTAAAAATGTTGGGTAATGATCAATTCTTCATTAGTAGTTATAAAGTATAGGCTAAAGATGTTTTTTACGCATAATCGTCAATCATTAAAAAAATACATTGAAAAATGTTAGTAAAATGTTTGTTGTTCAGTATAGCTGGGTCAGAAACGCCTTAGTACAATTAAAAAGTATTTATAATTAGTATTTGGACAGTTATTTATTATATATACAAATATAAAATAGTGGCCTTAATAGGTTATGTTTTATAATCATATAACTAAGTACATTAATCGTATTTCCAAAATATTCCGTATATTCTTAAAATACATCACGTATCTCAAATAAAAAATATAGTCTTTTGTATAGAACACAACAAAATAGTAAATAACACTGTACATATTATAATAGCTAGGTAGTTACCTATTATTACTTTTTGGTCAGTGCTGGGTTTGTAGACTAGAAGTCTATGATTATAAAATAATAATAATAAATAGTTAGTATATGAAAAACAATTTTTTGAAGTATTCAGAATATAGTTTGAAATACATAAATAAAACAATAAATACAATGTATTCAGAACAGGCAGACAGGCATGTACTACCCAATTATATACGTATTATAATATTATTGAACAACGCGGCGTTATTAATAATATTATAAACGATTTTATATTTTTTGGTTCAACAACAAAATCATAAAAAAAAGTATCTTAATAATAAATATATAAATCAACCAGGATACCAAGTAGATTAATCGGGAAGGCATTTTATTTATCACCCCGTCGTCACCACCGAAAATGCGTGTAAATGTTATTCGTCGCCGGGCACGAGAGCACTTGATAGCCGTTGTCGTCGTCATGGCCGGTCGTCGAGGTGTCATCGTCGTCCTGTTGCCGTTTTTCGCTTGTCCAACGGTGCTGTTTAGCTTTCCAATTTTCATCGTCACCGTTGCTGTTGCGGTCGTGATCGTAATCGGCCAACGTCGATTGCTGATATCGGCGGTCGGAAGTCGTCAGATCTTTAAAACCGTCGTCGTAGTCGTGGAATTCGTTCGAATCGACCGTTGCCGCCGAATCGGAAACGACTCGGTTCGCAGTACTCTCCTGCGATTGAGTCGAAGACTCGAACCGTTTGTCACTATCGTCAGCAGTTTCTCCATCGCCATCTTGTCTCCTGTTATCCTGTAGTTGGTCGTCCGTCCGATATATCACTGGTGGTCGTGACGACGGAGGCGGCATCGGTGGTGGTTGCAGCGATTTTATCGTTGGTGATCTACCCAAAATCGCATCTGGAACCGATGGCGGTTTTTGGTGGTCGTTTTTGAATTGCGGCCGTTGATCTTCGTGCGCCTGTTGCTTCCAATAGACACTACTCTCGTCCACGGTGAAACCGTGGCCGCTTGCGGAACTGCCGTTCTCTCCGGTCACGGTGCCTTTAGCTGGAGACAAAGAAAGAAAAATGCAAAATAAGAAAAAGTTCACGTTTTTGTATGATATTTTTTTGCATTATAAATTTATATTTTCGATGAATCCGTGTACTCAACTAGTCATATAGTCGCAAATTGACACATTCGATGTTAGCTTAGGGAGTAATAAAATAATTTGTTTCATAATATTTTATATAAAGGGTATTGTCCATATATACAAATATACAACACACGTTAAGTAAAATACATAACATGGTTGTTTATTTTTAAGAAAAATAAGTTTAATAGAATTATTAAAACAGACAATTAATAGGATGCCATATTCGCGTGTGTTGCTCTATCTTACAAATGTACAACATGGTAAATTTGCGTCCAGTAGAACCAATTTAGTATTTTAGTTTAAATATTAAAGCGAACTCAGCGAATATATTATACCAAGCGACCAATTATTCAATTTTAAGGTATAAACATAATTTGTGTTATCTCGTAGGTTGTTTACAATATTTTAAGTAAATTATAAATATTTTTAAATATTAATATTTTATATAGGTACTCATAACTTGTTAAAAATTAAAATACCGTAAAATATCAATATATATAATATTCTTACTTTTATGTTTGATAATAAGTCATACCCTATAATATATAAATTAAACGTACAACATTAGAGCTGCCAAACGTATATTTTAATATGGTATGCGTTAATAAGATGGAAACAACAAATACAAGTCTTTTTAATAAAATTCTATACAGGTCGTTTTTAAGAAATTAAACATAGGAAATTTTCCAAATGCTCGAATTCGTGTTATGTAAATGTTTATGTAGTAACTATAGTCTGTAATGATGTACGCCTAAGCAATCATATATTTTTTAACGTAAATCTATAAAAATAGTATAAGTTTAACATTTTTATAAAATATGAGTATAAAAATTATCAATATAATCTGAAATGGGCATGATGGAATCAATCATACATGTTTTATTTTATCATTTCATGATTTAAATGACGGTACTTATACACTATATATTATAGACATTAATATTAATTACTTAATATAATCTAATAATAATGAAATTATGCATTTTTGCTATAGTAGAATATATTATATTATGTTCAATATTCACGTCTTATTTTATAAGAAAAGTGTTCATTATAATATTAAAAACTTATAATATTATCTCAATATGGATGTACGCATAATTCTTTTTTTATATTATTAACATTATTTACATATAATTTCTTAATCTTCGTTGTATAAATTTCATATTTTAATTCTAAATAACTTAAATTTATACGGGGTGTCCCATGAAGATCTGACAAATGAAATAACTTTTGTTCGTTTATGTAAGTTTTTTAAATGCTTATTCAAGTTCTTAAAATGATGATTTTAAGCACTTATTTAAAGATTTTAAGTGCTATAAGTCCCGAGTTCTGATTATAAGTAAGAGTGAAAATAATATATAGAATTTATTACAATTAACCAAAATAAAAAATTAAATATTTTGAATATCAATGGAAGTTATAAGGATTGCATTCATGCAAATTGAAAGTTTGATATAGTACATATTGAAATATTGAAAATTATATCAGAGTAATCAAAAATTTAAAAATAAAACTTGTTTTTGACCATTATATTTCTAGAAAAGAATGTGTGATATCATGCAAGCAAAACCATAAAAAATAAATAATATATGTATTTCTATTTTTTTTTTAATACATACCTTGATTGGTTGATTCTTTTTTTTGGTCAACTACCATTGACGATTTCATAAAACGTTGATATTTAGGCTGTTGACGATGCGACCAATCATTGTTGTCAGCCATGTAACAACAGTGCAAAATTCCAGGATCTATAGGATGCGCCTCTAAATAGATTATAAAAAAATACATCAGTTATAAAAATTACGAAAATAAAAATAATATTAATAACAGTCTATGGTGAAAATAACCACATAAACAAGCTTATGAAAATTTTAAACTAAAAAAAAAAAAAACAGGTATACCTTGGTCATTAAGGAGGTCACTATAATGAATTTGTTAAATTTGAATTGAATGATATATATTCTACACAAAAAAGATTCTAAATGACTATCAAACAATAGAGCACGTTGTATAACTTTTCGATCAAACAATTGAGCATACATAAAAATCAGAACAAAACCAAAATATACAAAAAATAACATACTAGTAAAGAAATAGATAGTATATATAAACTGGTATCGAGAAGAAAAGTTCTAACATGACTTGTCGAACTTCATAAAGTAGTCGCTCATTATTTGAACAAGAATTTTCTGAGTGATATGGAGATCTATCAACAAATAAAATAGATTTCTAAACCTTTTCAAGAAAATGACATGATAAAAAAAATGAAATATTTGAAGATAGTTTATTAAAAATGAATAAAATTGCAATCAAAAATATGTTTTTGGTTGTCTAGACAAGAAGTTTATCTAACAATTTTCTAGTTTCCAATGAAGCTGTAAAGATGATACTCTAATTAATTTCGTGATATAATTGTGAAGTGTAATTTTTGGCAATGGTTGTTATCAAAACCAAATTTTGGAGCATATTGAAATTGTCAAACTCACTGTGTCTTGAGTTAACAAATGTTGACAACCATTGTTACAATAATAAAAAAAATAAGAAACAATTGCATTCTTCACAATAAACACTCAAATTTAAAAATATATATTTTATTTATATATTTTTGTTGCTAAATAAATAATTATGTCCTTTTAACTTTCCTTCCCATGTCCGTGTGCAATACGTGCACAGTATAATGGTGTGAATAGGTTTGTGAAATAATTAACTTGATATATTATTTTTTATAACTATTTTAAAATATCATAATTTATAGAAAATAATAATATTAGTGATGGCAAAAAGTTTTAAGTCTCCACAATTATTCTATTCTGAATCACAATAAAAGCAAAATCAATTTTTCTGAAAACAGGTGAGATATTTTTATTTTTCCCTTATATTTTTGTTAGTTTTTCCCAAAAAACTAAAAAAAAAATATTAGGGATTTCATACTTTTGATTCTAAAATATCAACTAAAATCTATATGACTATACAAAGTTTTTTGTAAAATCCATTGGTAATTTTTAAGAATAAAGAAAAAGTTCTGCTTCAAAATATGACAGTAAAAATAAAATAAAAACATGCATCATTGTAAATTTGATTAAATTCCTAGAGGAATACATTCATCCGCTCAGAATCTAAGACATTAGTTAAGCAATACTACAACATATAAAACTAAAAAAGTTTTACCTGTGTTAAAAATGTATCCACCTGCATCGACTATGCATTCACGGCCACCAGCTGTGTTCCAAACTTTGCCATGACTTCCATCATTATGTATAAAGTTATTGGGGTCAAAAAGTAAATAAAGATACTTAGTTGTTTCAGCAAGGAAAAATGACTCCATCCTATTTTGAAGAGAATGCTTTTTGCAACTTTTAATCTAAAAATAAAGTTTAATAAATTAATAATTTAATTTAATGTATTATAGTTGCTTTGAATTCTGCTATTACTTATGATGTACGTCATTTTGTTTTAAATCTAATAAATAGTCAAAACAAATTTTACTTCATCAAATTAATTAAAATAACTTCAACTTAACTAGGATTACTGGTTTCAAGCTAGAAAATCATAACCTAATTTATATAACTTTATAGTGGTAAAAATTAATATTGATTTTATAATTCTAAAAAATTAAAAAGGAGTATTGCTATTTATTTAATATAGTAATATTAATTACTTTTTAAAATTTGTTTTTAGCTTAATAGTTAATTAGTTACGATTATTGAATGTTTAGAAAAATATATTAATATAACAACATTTTGCACAGTACTTTCCTTTAACGTCATACCACTACACTAATTTATACTCATAAGTTAAGATGTGTTTATGTGGATTGTATAAAAAAATTATTAACTGTTTTAATACATAACAACAATTTTATATTACTAAAAAATGAGTATTTTTAACTAAATTTACTTACATATTATGTATGTAAAGTATATTGTATATATTATATTGAAGTTATATATATATATATATAACTGTATGTGTATACTGTATATAATATATACAGTATATACATGCACACAATATGTATAAAATAGTCTATTCATATGTAACTATTTTTTATTATATTTTATTTTACTTTATTCAACTATTTGTATTTGTATTTATCATTTTATTTTATTATATTTAATTTTTTGTTGTTACCTAGTTTATATATATATATATATGTATGATGTATGTGCTTGCTGCCTACCTTAAGAAAAAGTAAGTAGTCTATTGATTCAAAAAATCTGTTGGTTGTTTACCTAGTTTTCATGCAACAATTTAAGATAGTATGACAATTAAATTAAATTGATTTTAAATCTATGCATGCACTAATCATAATACTTTTTGAGTTTTATAAATTTAGTGGTTAAAAAAAATTGAAAGACACTAAAATGTATTTAAAAATAATATAATTAAAAAAAAAAAAATGTTATTACTACTTATTATTTTATTATTAATACAATATAATGAATGTATTATGTATAATACTTGATATTTTAACACTTAATTTTTTTAATAACCATCAAAACCACACAAATAATTTGTAATCACTTTGAAAATATATATATTGATTTAGTTGTGTAGAGTTTATATCAATATAATAGATGATGAATTAATAGAATGTTGTACCCACTACATGTATTGTATCTATCTTAAAAATTAAGTAACATAGTAAATCTACAAACTAGATTCTTACCAAAGCTTATGTATATTAAATATTAGAGCAAATTTAAATGTTATCAAATTCTTAAAGGAGAGTATAAACTGTGCATGAGCAAATACTTTTTATTTTATAAAGAGTTATAACTTATAAGTAATTTAAAATGTATATAAATTGTTTTAAAATAAACACTACTCGAACACAGCTTTTATTCTTGTTTAAAAATATGAAAATTTTAAATAAATACAAATTAATAAATATAAATATGTATATTACCGTGGCATATCCACATTGAGTACGACTACTATGTTGAATGGAACGTAGAATGTCACTACCTATGTCTAGTAAATAAGGGTCTCCATTAGTTGCTTTATACAAATACATTGCAGACTCAACTAATTCAGGGCGTAATGGGAATGAATCTCTGGCAGCCTCTTGATTGACAACATTGTAAACTTCAGGAGTAAAACCGTATAATTTAAGTACATCATGATAATTTGACATTGATTTCATGGCAATATCTATGTCACCTAAAATAATAGAATCAAAATAAGTCTTAAAAGATAATATTAAAATGACATAATATTAAATATCCGAATTATTAATGATGTTAAGGTATAATTACCTATTAGACTTAAAAGCCCTGGCCAATATGATTCTAATGACTGATATATAGGCATTGTCACTTGGCCCTTTTGCATGTTCACCCAAAAATACCACCCAGTGGAAGTTGCTGAGTACTTATCAATAGGTTTTCTTAATTCATCAAACATACTTCTTAGATGAGGCAGGTTAAATAGCAGAGAGCCTTTAATTAAGTACTCAAAATATGAATCAATCCCACCACCAATGCCTGAATCATGCGCAATCCATAATCCAGAGGCCACGTCCAAATGATTACCCATTAATCCCATTTTAGATCTATGGTTGAACAACGAATGGAGAGCTTTTAAAGCTACCTATCAAATAATAAAATATCATTTACAGTTATAATGTTTAAAATAATCAAAAGAAAAACATTTTTAGAAATTTCATTATTTTGAAATGGAATGTTAGGTAAGTTAATTAACATGTGAAGTCTATTTATTGGGAGTTCAAAATTATAATATTCTACCAGTCTTTAAAATTTTTTTGATTTTTTAAAAGAAAAAGTTTTTTATTAATATATTTTTTTGATTAGCTATTAGCTAATCAATGAAAAATTAATTTACTTTAATGTTATATTTTAACCATAGGTATAAAATACCTAATTGACCAAGATAGTTATAAAAGAATAAATAAATAAAATAATATGACTTAGAAATTAATTTTAGTTTCACTTATCATTTATTAATAAAAAATCAAAAATTTCAAATTTAAATAATTCAAATGATAAGTTTTGAACTCACACAAAGAAATATATATATTTTCCATTAGATAAAAAATAAAAATAAAAATGTTATATATTTATTAGCACATTTTGTATTATTATTATTATTATTATTATTATTATTACGGAACCGATTTTATTGTAATAAAAAAATCATAGGTACATGTACCAATTTTTCTTAAAATATGTAAATATTGAAAAAATGTATTAATATTGAAAATTACAAAAATTAAATATTTTATAAATATTAATATTAAATAAGAGTAATACGAATAATATAGGAAACTCTTTTAAATAATAATTCGTTTTTCAATTTTGATATCACAACTCTGGGCATTAAAAAAAATTAGAAATTAGATGTACACGTGACTACCAAAAATGATTGTCAAACACTACTTTCTTGTTTTATATTTTTATTGTACGGCAATACCAATATCGATAATAGTGTATACAATATGCCTACATACCTACTAGTGCAATAACTGAACTAATTAATTAGCGGCATACCGAAAATAAGTATATAAATTCCATTTAGATAACGTAGAATATTAAATTTGGTGATCATCAAAAATTACTTATCTTGTTGTTTTAGACAAAGCAGATGATGTTAAACATTGTCATAAATCAAAGAAACATCAAAAGTCATTAAAATATGTATGAAATAAATACTAAAAAAAAATATATATATTTATAAATGTAAAATAAATTTGGGTTTATTTCAGTTAGAATGATTTAAATTGTACACATTTTTTATTAGATCTAAAATATCTCTTAACAATAAAATCCGTTCCCTATAAAGCTTCAACAACAACTAAGCTTTGTAATATTTTTTTGAAATATTAATATTAAAAATATTGATGACCTCTGATATGTATGTTGTATAGTATGTAGTAGACAGTAAATTATAAAAGATATGCATAAATAAATACTTTGTCGAAGTCCATAACTATTAATACACCTACTACTTCCTTTATAAATATATTATTATTTTTATTATGGAATTATGAAAATTAATTTTTAATTGATCTATAAAAAGCTTCATCTATTACACATATATTAGGCTATTAATTATTTTAGAAAATGATTTATTACAGAGTAGTAAGATTATATTATCATGTGTAATTTATTTATTTATAAATATTATAGTTGGAAATTGGATCAAACTGCTTAGATTTAATTAACATTAATTAAGATAAATATACAAAATCTAAATATTAATGATTTTATAAATTGAACAGATAACAGCAATTTATGTCATAAATAATTACTACCACCTATAGCTAAGTTCAAAATTTAATTTAAAATTTTTGGAAAACTCAAATAGCCTAAAATGTTTATTAATTACAAAAATGAATTGATAGCAACAAATACTATGAAGCATTGTGTATAAAAAATTTAATTTAACATTAAATTACTATATATTTTATGATCAAAATATTTATTTAAAACATTTGTATCAAAATTAGAAATTTAGAAGATAGGAATTACTTACGCATGTTATAGTAGTATTATGTAATTATTTAAATAGATACCTATTAAATATTTTTTATTTAAATTATTACAATTAACTATACACTTTTAACCAGTTCACTTAAATTGTAAATCACCTCAGCTGAATTTGAAAAAAATCAAAATATATTTTAAAATGATGGTGAATAATAATATTATAATATACTTATCATTTACCTGTTCAAATATAAAATCACCAGTTAGCCGAGACAAAGTTCCAAATTCTAATATGAATGTACCAATTCCTGCTGTACAAGTTACAGTTGTTTCACCTTCGGGTACACCAGATCGAAGATTAACTGTTCCATAAGGCATACCAGTAGGGGTATCAAATGCTGGTAATAATCTTCTAGCTACATCTTCAGCCATGCGTAACAATGGTCCATTACATGGCCATCCAATTTCTAATTCAGTTGTAGCTCTAATTATAAAGAATAATAATTATATGGTAATAATAATGTTTAGTTATGAACAGTAGGTATTGTAATTTATATTGAGTTTTTAGAAAAAATGTGTACCTATGAGATAACATATGAGCACTTAGCAGTCCACCTACAACTCTTATGTTTGTCTCAAAAACTGATACATTGATATCAGCGTCAAATGAAACATTATATTTTATGTAGTCAACTGCCTTATTAAATTCATCATGTAGTCCCATCACAACTAGAGTGTCTAGAGCATCAATCAATGATAATGAGTAACTATAAATAAGTTATTACATGTTTATTGTATATTCATTATTGAAATGACTGAACAAGGTGTATGTACCTGCCCCAAGTGTCCACACCATCACACGTCAATGGTCGTAACTCGTCATAAGGATAAGCATATTTCATATAGCCATGATAAGCATGTTCAAACATTTCTTTCACCTCCGATCTTTAAAATACAAAGAACAAATTAATTCTTCTATGGATTTGGACAAAAACAGGAAATGTTGAGACACACCTTAATTGTAAGAGACGATGACTGTCATAATGACGCGAACAGGAGCTGTGTTGAATGAGCAGTAAAATCATCAACGAGAAATGAAATAAACACTTCATTTTTTTGATTTCAAAAAATATCATTTAACAGATGCGTAGATGGGACGTGTATTTTTGAGCAATAGTGTTAGACATTATTATTTTTATTTATTTTGATGTTGCCGCAACACACTTGTTGCAGTCATCATCAGCAAACACGTTTGTGGATTATGTACAAAGTTGAACAAAAAATACTATAACATAATATTTATATAAGACTGGGTAATAAATTTAAAATTTTAATCGGTAAAAAATAAAACTGTTATCAGCAAACGTAAACTATTTCATACGTACGGGATAATATAAAAAATAACAATAACAATAAATTATAATCAAACATTACGTACTGAGATAAGGCGTCTACTGAATTCTGTACGTGTCTTTCTTACCCCCATACCGATAAGAGGAATAAGGAATAAAAGTCGACAGCCGACTGATACCGTTCCACCTCGGCGGCGCGTCACGTACAACTCAAAACAGTCCCCGGATCTAGTCAATAGCTTTATTGACGTTTCAAGCAGTCAGTAGTCATCTTTGTACTTTGTTCGCATTTGCATGACGTGTACGTGATAATGGCAGCGGGCACCGTAATGATTAATAGCCACATTGGCTCTCCGATATCGATGATCACTTTCAGTGAACTGTTTCCATTCATAACACAAATACTTTTCGGGGCCGTAGTTAGTATTTATCGTAGTCGCGTTTTTCGTTCGTTTACGCTCTAAACTTCTCTTGTGTTTCAGTTTTTGTTTACGTCGTTTGTGTACTGGATGTTGTACTTCAGGGCATCTCCTTGCGTGTTTCAGCATAGGACTGACGATGAAAAACACTTCATGGACGAAAACGGTCAGCAAAAACCGTTCCCTAGTCTGAAGGATGAATGCACTTTGGATTTGTCAGTCATAGTGCCTGCGTACAACGAACAAGACAGGAGTAAGACAAATTAATTTTTTTATTTTATTTGTTTTAAAATGTTGTGTTTAGTAAGGCCTATGCTCGAATCGTGCTTGCATTTCTTGACTGACGTTAGTCGAAAGTCAACATTTGAAGTAATTGTTGTTAGTGATGGAAGTGTCGATAGAACATGCGATATTGTTATGGAGTATGTACAACAGTATGGTTCAAATCAGATACGTCTTTTAAAATTACAAGAAAATCGTGGAAAGGGAGGTGCAGTTTGCTTGGTGAGTAGAATTTTTACTGATTAATGAGATATTCTAAGTATTAAGTTATTAAAATATATTTTTATATAGGGAATGCAAAGTGCACGTGGACGTACATTGTTATTTGCTGATGCTGACGGTGCAACAAAATTTGAAGATTTAGATAAATTAGAAACAGTATTACACTACTTAGCACCAAGTAATAATAAAAGATAATACACAAGATATTTTTTACTTAAGCTACTAAAACATAAATAAAAACTACATCAATTATCTCTTAAGTTGTATGGTTTTATTTGTACATGTAATTGGCATTTTGGAAAATACCAAATGGCTTGGTTTTGTTGCTCATTTAAAATTAATAGTTAAAATATCTAAGGAATAATGGACAAGTCATAATCAAAATATTATATTCTAACAAATTTATTTTATAGTAATATTATGCATTTGCAAAAAATGCTTTTTCATTAATTTAATACTTATTTATTAATTTAGACAAGATCAAAGTACAAATCTAAATTTAGAAATGATTAGAATTTTAGTTAGATTTATAAATACAATTTGAATTTTATGCTAGCGATTTTATGTAATTATATGTCCATTATACTTTTAGATATATTATCATTAAAATATGATATGATATTATTTCTCGAAATATTTAGATACTATAATATATACTAACTAAATAAAGGTGAACCTAAAACCTTATAATTTATTACTCAACTTGATATTTTATAAATTCCCCTAAAAAGTACTTAAGATTAAAAATTAAATTTATGTGGTATGTGAACTAGTTTGTGTTGTTTTGATTATCGTATGACAATTAAATTTATTATTATATTAAATAATAAATAATAGTAAAAATAATTCACCCAGCCAGATAGTACTTCACCTCTTAAAAATATTTATAACTTATGAACATTTGTCTCACTTCTATTTGTGTCTACAATACTGTTTATTCTACACTTATACACATATTGCTTATCGTGTGTTATTTATATTTTAAATAAAAAATAAAAATTGGTCAAGGATTTTTAAATATTGGTATACCATTAAATGTTTTATGTACCAAAGTATTTTTCATAAGAATTTTATAATATAGTGTAATTCATAATGTCCTCAAAGTTAATCTTACAATAATACATTCTAGGTATTCCACATTTCAAACATAGGTAAATAATAAATCAAATTTTAAGTTTTTTAAATATTGTTAACAAGTTAAATAAAAATTGTAGGAAGTACTTTTTTTATATTGTTTATATTTTTGTGTATTTATACAAAAATTATTAATTTTTTTTTCCATTTTGTTCAAATTATTTATGAAAAATATTTTATGTATAAATAATTTTTCCTAAATGAAATCAGTGTTTTTTAATATCAAAATAATTAATTGCTCTCAATTGAAGATTGTATAAAATAACTAATATTCTATACAATACTTACTATAGATAATGTTCTTAGAGATTGTTTCTATTCTAATTCATAAATATAGTATATTTTTTATTTTAATGTAAACATTTAAGCTAATACATTTTGTGAAATTATAAAATAATTAAATAACAAATTTCATAGTTAATAACAATTGATACATGCTCAACATTTTATACTTATTTTTTTATAGATTATTTAAAAATAAGTTATTGGTTATTGAACTTTTATCTTATGCAACAATTAAATTTATTTCAGTTTATTACATTTTACTTATATTTAACATATGTTGTTTATTAACCTACCATGAGTTGCAACACTGTCTTAATTTACTTAAAAAATTTTTTTAATTTTCTTTTAATACTTTATACATTTTTTATATTTAATTAGATGATATTACTGAGTGTGCTAATAACTTACATGCGGTTGTGTGCGGCTCACGTGCCCATTTAGAAACAGAATCTAAGGCTCAAAGAAGTATATTTCGTACTATTTTGATGGTGTGCTTTCATATTCATGTCTGGTTATTTGGTGTACGTACTATCAAAGATACACAATGTGGCTTTAAATTATTCACTCGACCAGCTGCAAGAATTTTGTTTGATAATTTACACGTTAATGGATGGTATATAAATAAATATATTTCTAAAACTTAAATTTTTTTCACTTATTTATTTTTTTGTTGTTGTTATTTATTAGGGCGTTTGATGTAGAAATGTTATACATTGCTGAAAAGTTGAAATTTAAATTAACTGAAATACCAGTTAATTGGACAGAGATTGAAGGTAAATTTAAAATAATAGTTAATTGTTATGATATTTCATTCATTTATTTTTTATAGGCTCAAAAATAGTTCCTGTGTGGAGTTGGCTGGAAATGGGTTTTGACGTACTTAAAATATGGTTTAAATATCGCATTGGATCATGGGAGATAATAACCGAATAAAGGACAAATCACCTTACATATTTATATCATTCGTTTTTTTCTTAAGCTATTAGAAAAGTATGTAAATTACGTACTTAGTTGTGTGTAAAAAATTTAAAAAACATATTATCTTGTAGGAAACTACATAATAATTATTTCTCCAATAGATATTCAACTGTAATAATTGATTGAAAAAAGACTTTAAAAAGTAAACTATTACTAAATTGAATTATTGCTTTTTACTTTAAGTAAAAATTAGCATTCAAATATAATTTTAATTTTACTTTTATTATTAGATTGTTGGAAGAAGTTCCTTATAATATGTAAATCATAAAACAGTTAAGCTAACAGTACAAAATATATGAAAATAAATTTGATAAATTATATATTATGTTCGAAATAACGCAATCAATATAATATTATTTAAAAATGCATTCCATATTTATATCACAAAAATGTTGATATTGATTAATAATATTTATAATACTAATAATGTTTCCTACTTAATTATTAGTGTATTCTATTTACTTTAATCCAAATACACAAACAATAATTTTTATTAAATAAATAATTACAAATACTTACTCTACTTATAATATAAATATACTTTCTTGACTTATCAAACTATATTTGAAATATATCACTATACAAAAATAACATATTACAGCTTTACTTAGAAATAAATGTGGTAATAAAGTATTAAGCAGTCAGGTTTTTTTATTTGTATAAATGCTATTAAACAAAATGTCTAAAGAATATTGGTTTTCAAGATTATTTAAATTACAGTTAGTAAGTACATTGAAAGTAATTAAAATACACATATATATATAAATATGTTTTTATTAATCATACAAATTTTCTGTCTATCTATTAATAATATTTTTGATATATCGATTTATGGGTTTTTTCTTATTGATTTTAATTAATATGTTAAAATAATTTTACCTTTGACTCAATACTAATATTATTACTTGTTTCATAACTAGTCATTTCTTTTTCTTAAATCTATTTGGATTTACATAGTTGGAACTGGTATTTAGAACACATGTACTTTTATTTATTAAATAATTAAATGATATTTAAGATACCCAATTAGACTACAATACATTGTGAAATAATTATTGTTCTTTAACCATAACTTTAGTCAAGAAAAATGTGAGCATTAAATGCTTAAATGCTTAAATTTTAAGGTTTCTAAATTAAACTATTTTATAATTATAACATAGTAATTGATGATATTCAGTATATATTATAGTATTTTATTTAAAAAAAAAACAATTTTTAAAATTGTATAACTAATTAAAATGAATTCTCATGGTAAAAATATAAATAATCGTTTTTTAAAATTATTTAAAGAATTTTAAATTAATAATAATTTTCAATATACATTTAAGTTAAATTTTTTTATTGAATGATTATTTTTAGTTAAGCATAAATATAATTTTTTATTATTTAACAACTTAAGATTTAATTAATATACTTTTATGCTATTTTTAATTTGTTAATCTTATACATATCTCATGAAAATTGGTTTTTAATTTCCAATGCTTTATTTAATGTTTATTAAACTAGTTACAGATTTGATGCTTAATAAATATTGATATGTTTAGCTATTCATTGATATGTGTGTGTATTTATTTTATTTATAAATTACATGGCATAAGAGATTTTTTAATGAATATGCTTTGTGTATACTCTCAACCCTCCTTTAAAAATAAATTTAACTAATAGAAATACCTGCTTTCTTACCATATTAACCTTACTCTGTTTTATTTTGTTGGCGGGAACCATTGGCACTATTGGGGGAGGCTAAGTTTATAAATGTGTTTTAATTTAAGTACCAACATTTATAATTTGATGAGAATATTTCCAAATTTACAAAGTTGAAATGTTAAAAATTAGAAAACATTTTTTTAACATGCAAAAAATATTTGTCATGATTGTTGGCAAAATCCACCCATAATTCTATAGACTTAGAATTACCGTTATAATCTTAGTAAACTACTAAAAACAGTCTGTATTCTTTCTTAGATATGATAATGAGAAAAATAAATCATTAAAGTCATTATTTCAAGATAGATTTATAAATCTGCCTATTATAAACATACAAAAAAAAAAATCTAATATTTTAAATATCAAAGATATATCAGAATAGATGATCTTACTAAACTAGAACATTTTTATTATCATCATTATATTAATAAAGTTAGGTACTTATAATATTTGAATTAATTAAAACATTAAAATTTATGTATTCTAATAAAATTATAGTAACACAGTAATTCTATTTGGTGATGTATTCATTAGTAAATACTTATGTTAATTTTTATTAAGTAGGTCTTATTTTAATTTTAAAAGTGTATTTTAATGACGTAAGTGTTTGATATTTGACTATAGCCTTCAAATTTAATAACTCAAATTTCAAATGATGAAAGCATTAATTAGTTATTACATTAATTAATTGAGGGTAAAATTCACTTAACTGCAATTCTACCATTAATCATTGATCAAAAAAACTTAATATAGTACCCATTTATACAAAAAACAACAAATATTTACTTTAATAATTAGTAAAATTGTATAGGTAAGGTTTTTTTCTAAATATCTATAAAATTTTTGTATATATTATACAACTGTCAATATGACTGAACTACATGTGGAGTATGAACAGAAAACTTCCTTAAAAAATGGCATTACACGCCGACATGTTCAAATTTTTTTCCTTTTTTAAAGCATAAGTAGGTATTAAAAATGTTAATAATGTATTGATTTTATTCTTTTTACTATTTGAACCTACTTATAGCCTTAAAGTGTTTTGATTATAATGTAGCATGCATTTTAATTGAAATGCATTAACCAAAAATATTTTAATAATTATATTAAAACAACATCTCAATCAACAAATGTGTAATAAGTAGATAGGTAGGTAGTTTATGAGAGTATGAGACATAGAGACGTTATATAATTATTCTAACTTCTAAGAACAAATGAAAGTGTGGGTACTTACAAGTATTTATTTGTACATTCTCTATCGATTGGATATTTTAAAGCGGTGTAGGATGTTACTTTAGTTTTTTATAATGAAAACCTTACCTGTTTCAACTTTTCAAGACATAATATATGCTCACGATAAATTTCGTGGGTTAAACGTGCTACTCTGTCAGTACCTATCTAATAGAGACATAGAGTTGATATTATTATTTAATAGATATTATAATATTATATTATATTGTCTTTGAGAGCCGATAATACCTATATCAACACAAATGCTTATTATCAATGTATAAATATAAAAATGAGTTTGACGTTAAAGCCGATTATATTTTAAATATATCGATAACATCGCATGCGCGATTGGAAGGTTTTCGCAGAAACTTTCCGACCCGGTGGCGGTATGTACTTGTCCGTCTCCGTCGGGTGGCGGGAAAACGGAAAAATCACTCCACCCACCAAATCGTGCGAAGAGCGAGTGCAACGAAAATAAAACACACGAAATCCCGAGACAGCGCGACCGGACGACGGCGAGCTTTCATTGGCCCGGAACAACATCGGGAGCCGGTGTGATTCGAAATTTCGCGCCGCGCGTACCGGCGCCCGTTCATTCCGTTTCCAGTCGTCGGTCCGCCGACTCCGCCGTTCATTCGATACGAATTTATTGTTCAACGTCACGACTTTGGGTACGTCGTGCAGTTGGTCGGCCGCCGCTAGCCTAAAGAGTAATATTAGTCAGCGGATAGCTGAGGCGATTTAACCCAGAGACGAGATCATATAACAGGTTAGTTTGCAGTGTACGTATTATAATAATATAATTACAGGCAGTACAGTGTTGGGGGCGATGGAAAAATTATTAAGCTATTATGATATTTTCCTATAGTTGGTAGTCGATACTCGTTATTTATGTCCCTCACCTCATTATTATAAAAAAAATATATTTATTGTCAGAACATGGATAAAATAAACAAGTGTAGGTATGATGTACATTGTTGAACAGTGATAATCACTAAATTTTTTTTTTTGTGATTTGTCACTAGTAGGTACCTATATAGTAAGTGAGTAATAAAGATTGGCACTTTGAAATTGGCTATCGCAACTCACATCGAAGAAAAATTAATTATTTATTATTATTACTCAAGTGCCTCTACTACCTACTAGATTAAGAATACAACTATGATACGATACGACTACGTAAATAGGTATATATTTGTATACAAAAAATGAACAGTATACCACCTACCTATTAAAAAATAAGTTGATCTTAATTTTGTTCTCGTTGCGTTTTAATATATATATATATATATATATATATATATATATATATATATGTAACACTGTTGATTTTCCGGAAACCGGAAATTCAATTTTAAACTACGTAGGTATCTAGGCATTTATTAATGACTACCCTAGAAACATTTTCATCATCGTTCAACTTACTGGCTGGTCATAAACTCACAACAGAGTTAAATATTCCCTATCAAATAAATTCGAGCATTCTTTATGAAACTCATCCACACAGGTTAGGTAGTCATACAACAGGTCTAGTACTTGTTAAATTTCACCTAACGGATATATTTAGAATGTATGTAAAGCTTACATTTGGTTTACCATTATAATTTAGCATCGTTGTATACAACACTGATTCAAGTATATATACATTGACAAATATTTAAATATTATATACAATAGATATAGATTACATATGTATAATTATACATATAATTTTTTGTACGAGGATAATATAAAATTATGCTCAACTATTATAAAGGAAACGTTGTTGTTACTTGTTATCATAAGCCTAATACACTGGTATACCTACTCTGTGAAATAAATATTTATAATAATAATAATACCTATACGATTTAGTATTTAATTATGTTGATTTAAACATAGTTATAACTTATAAGCTTCTTTTTATTTTTAGGTTTTTTTGACATTTTTAGCCCATTTTAGTACTTAATTTCAGATAATTTTTAACCATTTGCCATTATTCATTAATAATACAATTTCTTATTATTCGATTTTTCGATTTATGTCAAAACTATTAAAATCAAAGTTAATTTTTTAAATTTTATTTTTTCAAAAAAATAAGTAATTTTGGTTAAGTTTTAAAATTTTGCTATGTAAACATTTTATTTATAAAATTAATAAGAAAAACCATTATTTATTTTTATAAATTTACTAATTTTTTTTAAGAGGGGATTTCTAATATTTTAATTTTTAAAGTTATTATTTAATGTTCTTTGTCATCACTAAATCCTAATCAATAATAATAGCCTATATTTTTTTTTGAATTTTAACGAACTATAAATAGATACTTTAAAATCCATATTTTTTGTACATTTAGTTAGTAAGAATAACTTTGCTTATGTTTTTTTCGCTGAACCTTTCTTACTATAAAAACTTTATGTATATATAGTGTATACTTAGTTTGTATACTGTAATAGTATAATACAATATAACATAAAAAAATAATTTGAATTTAATATATTACGTTATATTTAATTTGTATGATTTGAAGTATTTATTAGGAAAAGCCACAACTTTTTTTTAACCTAATTTTTTATTTTGTCTGTAGTCTTTGAAATGTTGATGGATGCTCTTTTTCTTCATGTTTTTCAAGTCCTGTTTAATCGTTAACTAATTTACTTATTGTATTAATTGTTTATAAACTATACAGATTGTAAATATAATAAAATAAAAACTTAGTTTTTTATTTAACAATCTGTTACAGTAAATAATAAACAATAAATTAGTGTGATACCTACTTATTTTTAAAATTTAAAGCCTTTATTTACAATCTATACAATATCTATGCATAATAAGTAAATGTGAAACAATTAACAATAATTATTATTTTAAAAACGATTATATTAATGTATGTGGGGAAACCGTTCATCAACAATACATCCTATTTAAGTATTATTAATGAAGTGTAATACGCCTTTGAAGAAATTAAGACGTATTTTACAGAATAAACGATATATCCCACAGAAGAAACGTAGACATGATTTTTTTTTCTAGAATTTAAAATCTGTAATCACAATAACCATTGTCAAATGATCTCCGTCTCCCGTTATGTTTTGTGATACCATTGTATATCAATAGATGTATTGTTTGTGTACGCGCTCGAAATGACAAAATGACAATATATTATAAAATAAAGACTGCACCTAGGTATTATGTTAAAGTAATAACAATAAATTATAATTTATTTACAAATGCTTACCCTTAATACCTATTATCATACAAATTATTATTGACTTTATCAGCGTTCTAACTACTAAGTCGTGTGTGAATGTTTAGTTTGAAATATATAGTTAGTTAGATTTTTTAGACACTGAGTGAAGCAAAGAATGTATTTATTTTATAATGATGTATTTAATTTTGTGCCTGTCATCGCCTTTTTTTAACAGGGAGAGCACTAATAATGCTTCGATTTTCAATTCGAAATTCTTTAAAATCACGAAAAATTGCAAATTATTTTATATTTAGAAATTCATAAACATTTTTGTTTTTAATTTGAATATTGTATAATTGAATATAATATTCCTCATTAGTTTACTACTTAAAGTATATCTACTTAAAAATTTATAAAAAAAAAAAAATTATCGGAACTTCCGCATCTATTTTTTATAACTGTTTGAAGTCAAAATTTGTAAGACATTGCATATTCTTCATAATTATCTCTACATAATAATAATTAATAACCATTTATCCTCAAATGATTCTTGATATTTTTTAGTAATTAAAAAATGAATAACCATAATAGAGACTTGGAATTTTCACCAAAGGATTTTTATGTTTTTGTTAGAATTGTTTACACGCTGTTTAATTGTCTTTGTCTAAGTATTTATATTTTTTTTTAAGCTAATTTATAAGCATAAGCCATTTTCAAAGATATTTAGTTTAGTTTTATTTTTCTATAAATATCAATAAAAAATATTTCTCATAAGTTGCTCTAATATTAAATTTACCATTTTGACAAATTCATAAAAACAAATTCACTAACTATTTTGTATAGTAAGAAATTCAAAAAAAAATTTTCATTTAAATCTAAAAATTAGAATTTAGTACAAGATTTCTGATAAGTATATCATAGTATCATACTGAAATAAGAATATTTAAGAAATGAATAAATACAATTATATTTTATAGACATTTAAAGCTTAAAGTAAAATGAAATTACATACCTACTTAAACGATGAATAATGATGTTAATTATTTTATTATAATCCATAAACTTTTACGTATATTATGAATTTTATTACGCACAAATATATAGGTTAATTTTAAAATATTAATAAATTATCTATTAATATTATAATGTATGGAAAAATTTACACTGTTTTACAGTAAGATAGTATTAACTATTAACTCAAAAGTTAATAGTATTAATGATATGGTAAAACTATATATTATTTTAATAATTTAATAAATGTATTTTTAAAAAATAAATTTTTGGCAAAGATTAATAATTTATTTAATAGATATGTCAAAAACATTTCATAAAATATACTTAGGGATATAAGTTGACAATATTTCATGCAGAAACTCATCTAAAAAATTATGGTCCATTTAATTGAATCCTAAGTGGGAGTAATTTATCTAACTTTGATTTTTTTCTTTAATTAGATACCTTTCCGCGTCATTACTCTAATTATTGATTATGATTACTAATATTTTATTATTTTGTTGTTATATTATGTTATATTACTTTATATCAGTATATCATCCATAATATGCATCATACTTTTGCTAACCAACTTATTATATTTGTACTCAAGTCTTTCAGGCATTAAATTAAACAAATAAATAATATAATATAATATAATAATGTATACAATTATATTTTTATTGTATATGTTATATATTAATATATTATGTGTACACATTGTTACTAAGAGTTATAAATTAATATGACATAATGTTTCAAAATATTCTTTCTTAGAAATTTATTATAAAAAAAAAAAAAATGGCTAAGTTGGTATAACTCTGTTGCATAGTAGGTATCGAGTGGGTTGAAAAACTTATGATAAATTTTGTATTATATATTTAAATCTAAGAAATAAAAAAAATGTAATGGATTTTTAACTACAAAATAATTTACTAATTTTTATTATTTTGACAAAAATTATAAAATCTAACTAGTTTTACGTGAAAATGTCGAGCTTTTTCTTACTTTGTTTTTGTTTTTCTCGATTACTAAGAAAATTACTGGAAATTGTTTACTTTTGTTAGCAAAAATATCAACTAAATATAATTTGCTGCCGTCAGAAACCACCTCCAAAGTTGAAAATCGAAGACATTTTACTACCCCAAAACTCAAAAGGTGACAACAGATAAAAAATAAAATAAAATACGTATCATTGTAAAATCTAAACATTTATCGCTCTGCTCAGGATCGAATATATTAAATAATGATTTAATTTTGAAAGTTATGTATGTATAAAATATAATATGAAATGTACATAGGCGGTACTAATGATATATGTACGTACAATTAATTAAAAACACGTATTATATCTACAGATATGAATTGTTGTAGGATTAATAGGAATTTTAAGGTTTGTGGACAATTGAAAAAAAATAATAGTGTACATTATTAAAGTACTATATATATTTATATTTCTAATTATATTTGAATATTATGATATATTATTATTTATTGCTATCAACCCGACAATTAAAAATAAAATATTTTATTAGTGAAATATTAAAAATAAAACTAATTTGTCAACACAATATATTGGTGGTCCAATTTTCCCCCAGGAATGTCTCTGTTGCAACAGTGCATACTATGTAAATATATGTTTCTATAATATAATATAGGATATAATAAGATAAGTTTGTTTGAAATTGAGTAGGTATTGTAAATTATTTGACCTGGATATACAATTTTGTGATATGCTGATTGCTACGTGACGAGATAGACGGTGAGTTCAGGAGTAGATTTACGAGTATGGTGGGTGGATGACGTAGAGATCGCTTAGCAGACTCCCTTTGGATTTTTTTTTTAATATAAAAATTTGAATATGTTTTATAGTTTATTTAGTACCAAGGTGGCTGCATCGTGTTTATAACTTTAAAATAGTTTTATAGCCTACAGATTATACATTTGACCGATGACCGTTAATATTAATAATAAAGAATGACTGCCTATCATACTTAGCAAGCAGAATTTCGTTATTTTTAATTTAATTTAAATTTATTTGATTGTTATGGCCAAACTCCAAAACAAAATGTAGTAATAGTAATAAAAATAGCGAATAAATGTTATAATGTTACAAATTATCCATTAATAATAAAAATAACTATTGATGAGTATTATAAAATATGGAAAACTAGAAACAAAAATAAAAATCATACATGCTAATACAATAATCTACTTAAATAGGTAATAAATCATTAATATCGAGATAATTTTCAGACATTAAATTATTAATTTATAATAGTTTTATAGTTAATAGTTATATAAATGGTTTCCAAAAGTTTTTTAGCTTAACCTAACCGAGTGAAGAGATCTCTCAGTAGAGATAGTTATTCATATTACTTATTTAATATAAAAAATATTATTATATACCTATTTGTTATTCGTTAATAACTTATGTGATATGTTTGTTACTATAAGATTAAAAGCGAATTAAACTAGTAAATTTATGAAATTTCTTAAAACAGATTTTCTTGAGATCAATTTTAAACATTTTATTTTTATCCCCCTAAGGCATAAATAAAAAGAAAAAAATCAAAAAAATCGGTCAAAAGAGGAGTTTAAGAAAAATGTATGTGTGTTAGATAAAATTTTATGTATTTTGTATCACCAATAGATAAATGTAAGTACGTAGTATGTAATTTGTGCCAAAATATAAAAATAAAGTATGTATTTTACACCACATCTAAAAATGAATTTTGGTAATTTGTGCCACGATAGAAAACGAAATGGAATATGTAATCTGCGCCACATTTTTAACTTTAACTGTTGAAATTTAAATATAGGTACCTTTATACATTTATTTATAATTATAATATAACTGACTTTTGTACTTTGGAATTAGGTATACTTATTAATATACTTTTCATAATTTTCTAGAAATGTATAACTATTAAAATGAACTTGATTAATCAATTATTAAAAATACAATATGTTAATCTGTAAAAAAAAATTGTTTAGTTATTTAAAAGTAGCGCAAATTAAACCACGACGGAAATAAAATTTTCAACAAAATTTCGTTAAAATAGCTACGGAAAAAATATTATTTTTATAGTAAATTTATTATCAAATAATAAAAAATTGTAAAAGTATCTTAGTCAAAACCAAAAAAATAAATTCGTGAAATTTCGTTTTTAGATTCATCAGTCATTATACCTACTATGTCAATAATTTGAAACTAGGTCTGCTATAATTGGAGCGCATTTAAAATCATGTAAATGTTTCAGATTCTGAGCTCTGCTCGCAGTGGCGTGCCCAGGAATTTTCAATGAGGGGGGGGGATTATAATATGTTAAAAGAAAAGACCGGATTTAATTTCATTGAAAACACACAAAAACTGTATAATTATAACTAAAAATACATAATTCTTAATTATAATTAAATTAATTTTAACCCGGCATGACTTCATAGTAAGATTTAATAGTTTTATATACTTTATTTTTTTTCAATTACATATACATAAATTTATCTTTAGTTTTTTTTCCATTTAGACCAGGATTATTTGTTAAAATATCTTCAGTTTCTCTAAACCTATTCATACTGTAAGTAGCTCACTATTCGATTCTTCCAAGTTTGTAAGAATAATGAATAACTCAGATAAGTGTAATTGTATGAATCTATAAACCACATTTGACTGCATTACCTATATTGTACAAACTACAAGTTGTTTCAGCTTTTCCATTTATCCATATTTATTCTTGATGCCTGATGGTATTACTTTTTGATTCATCCGCACAAATAATAACCATGAATTTATGTTTTTCAAGTACAAGCATAGCAGCATATAAACTGTAAATACTCGATTGACCGTATTTATTAATTTCCATTTTCAACAAATATTATCTGAGGTACTACCTAATATACGAACTATTATTTTTTTGACTGCTTGAACTATAACAGGAATCGCTATGCCTTAAAATTATATAATATTAGGTACCTTAAAGTGTTTATAATTTAAAAACATAAAATTACATCTTTAAGTATAACACTTTTAAAGTGTATTTATGTATGATCAGCAGAGCTCGAGACTTAAAGCACTTAAAATCTTTAAAATAAGCGCGTAAAAAAGCACTTAAAAACATCATTATAATCACTCAAATAAGCATTTAAAAAAATTAAATTTAAAAAAAATATTTAATAAAAAAAAAAACTTTTTTTTTACATGATAAAGTAGATACTAGACATAATTTGTAACTGTGCTAAAAATAATACAGTTAAAGACTAAAAAAATATTGAAACAAAATAATTAGAAAAAGTTTCTAACTTAAAAATAAAAAAAAAATCTTTATATTGTAAAAAAATTATACTTCATTTTCGAGATATTTTGCCTTATTATTTATAGATTTTCCGAGGGATTTTCTGAAAAAGCCGTAAAAATTGAAAAACTGGTCAAAAAAGCAAAAAACTTAGAAAAATTGAAAATAAGCATATTTTTCAAAAATCGTTGAAAAAAAGCAAAAAAAGCTTAAATTTTATAATTGAACGTATTTTGAAATGGCATACACTTCAATAGCACTCTGTTACATTTTAAGCCAATCCATAAAAATAAGTAAATGCTTTAAGTCCCGAGCCCTGATAATCAGTGATTACTAAACAAGTTTGTGAATAAAATATGTCGAATGCACACAATTAGTGATCTCCCTTGTTGAAGGTGTTTAAATGTTAAATTCTATAACAATAACATAATTACATGAATACTGTTAGGCAACCATATTGTTCGTACTATTTGCAGTAGTACTAATGATTTTAAATTATTGTAATAATGGATTATACTAGTTTAAATGAAATAATTATCTGAAATAGTTTGGACTGTTTGGAGTATAATAGTTACTTGTTGATACGCTAACATCAATTTATTGATAAACACAGACCATAGTAAATAAATTGTAAACACAATTACAAATTTTTATTATTTTTATATACCAAATGTAAAATATGTATTATTTTAAATAATCGTGAAGTTAATATTTATTTTTCATTGATTACCGATTAATTATACTACATTTTCAATTTATTTTAAATGTGTGTTACATTGATTAAATGTGTAATAGAGTTTTAATTAGTATTTGCTTTTTGGAGGATTATATTATTTGATTACAATAAAAACAGACGCTTGTTTCTAAGCAGGGCATTTCTTAAGACTTAAGGCTTAAGTATTACAAAAATATATCAAGAATTTAAAAATATGTTCTTTATAGGTTATAAAGACTTATAAGTATATTTAAAACTTAAAATATCAGATTTTGAATAATTGCATTGGTAGTTGAAAAAGAAATAACGAGTGAGGATGCTTTATGAGTCCTCCATCCTTTTAATATTTATTTAAGTTATTGTAATTTTTTTTTAAAAAAATACTATAAAATTAAATCATATAGGTATACATTTTAATGTCCTTGCGAAATTTTTTTTTTTATAAATAATGAATACTGTTATTCATAATTTAAATATTCAATTTCGTTCAAATTTGAACTTAAAAAATCTAAAATAGTTGTATTTATACATATATCATTAAATATTTTAGTTTCAGTATGAAAGAGTTCTTAAATATCGACATATCGTGTATTACATTTTTATGTCTTAACTGTAAAAAATTGCACATTTTATAAACTTTCAATTGTATAAAATGTTGCTAATTTTTGTGATTTTGTCAAAATTTAAATTTCAAATGCTTATAAAAATAAATTGTTCATATGTATTTTAAATAATTTAAAATATCTAAAAGAACAAATTATGTTGGGTCAATGTGTATTAAATTTTCAAGCTTTTTGATAGAGCGAAAAACTTTTTATCAATATCTATAGAAATAAAAGATCTTAAATGTCAATAAAAAACTAAAAAAAGAGTCGAAATAATTTGAAAAATGTATTACAATATATAGAAAATGAACATATAAACATTTTATAAATATTTTGAGTATCGATGATTATTTGTTTTTAAATTACAATAACAAAATATAAAAATTGTTTAAAGAGATATAGTTATTTTATTGATGAATAAACAATGTCGTAAAAATTTAAACTTCATATGCTTATAAAACATTATTTTGAATTTCGTCTGATATATAATAAAGGTTGAAAAAAACTTGTAAGAAAAACTTTTTGGAAATCTCGTATTAAATTTTCAAATCTTAGATGTAACATGAAAACTTTTATGATTTTTTAACTACAAAATAATTTTAAAAAATCCGAGATTTTACGAATTTTGTCGAACTTTAAAATTTAAATGCCTGCTAGAAATATTTTAACTATAAATGTTTTCAAATATCTCTATAAAAAGTTAAAAAATAATCAAAATATTTTGATTTTATTACTTACGCACTGTCTGGTGTTTCAAACACAATTATATAATTTTTATAACTTCTCATGTAGGATCTTGCATTCAATTTCAATTTTTTTGACCATGTACAATTTTGGTTATCGATATTTATAATAGAAATAAATTTAAAAAAAAAACCAATTTTAATTATCTATAAAAATTCAAACAGTGCAACTATTTCAAAGATTATATTATGTATAGAGAATGATCATATTAACATTTAGTAAATATATTTCAAGTATTTTGTCAAAAACTAAATTTGCGTAAAAATTCTTGTTTTTCTTCAATTATTTTGAAAAATAATGGTTTTTTTTTTTTTATTTTGACCTCTTCAAAGTACAAACTAGATCTAATCCTGCCTAAAACCACCCTCAACGTTTGACTAATTATCGTGTGTATAAACACGAAAAAATCCATATCATTATACAATTAATACATTTATCGATTTGCATAGAATTTAAAATAAAAATTATTAAAAATGATGTTCAAATAACACTTATTATGAGTTAAAACTAAAATTTTATAAAGCAATGGTTAGTTGTTAATACATAGTAATTAATTAAATAAATATTTATATAGTTTAAAATAAAATATCATCAAAAAGTGAATTCTGTCTAGTCATTTAAGATAATTTAATAAAGCAATCTAATACATTAATTATACCCGTATGATTTCTAATTATTATGTAAATCATTTATTTAATACAAATAGAATAAAAATGATATTAATAATAACGGATGTCCAGCCAGAGTATCTTTTTATTGTATCGAGTATTATTTGTTAAGATTATTTTTTGAAATGCTCGATACGCATAGATTACAAAAGTATCGTAATATTGGATATTCGATACTTTTCAGAATAGACAGTGTTGCGAATTTGCGATACAATATATATGATATTTCATTACTGCTGCCTATCCCTGATAAATGGTATACCTACCTACCTATATTATTATTATTTTTAATTAAGCGGGTATCTTATTAATGTTAATTAATATGAGACATTTAATTACATGTGCTTATTTATTTTTATGAAAATATAGGTGTTGTTATGTTAGATTTGAAAAGAAACAGTAGATTTATGGGCACAAAAATGTATGCCGACTAAAATATTATAGTTATAAGAGACTGTATACTGTGCATTTATGTTTGCAATATTATATAACAATATTATTTTTTCGTAATATATTTATCACGAACCAAATTGTAAGCATTTGTTTGGAAAAATGAACAACGACTAACTAGTCACTATAAATAGACATATAGTGATGAGGCACGTTAATCGAAAAGCCATTCAACCACGTGTATATATTATGAGTTATGACAATATGACTTAAAATGACTTGTTGGATGCTTCAAACTTCTTACACAGGAAGTCCAACAGTCTAATATTTATTCTCGAACTAAGTTGCATATAATAAACACTTTATTGAAAGTCTAACCTTATCTAAACACGCATTGTGTAAGTACTGAGTAATATATATTTATTATATATTGTTTATAAATATTTATGCTATAGGCGAATAATAAATATTGCGCTCGTGAATAATTAAGTATAAGATAGTAATTATAATTATTTAATTTGTTTTATCAATAAATGGCTGCTTAAAATAAATAATTTTTAAAGAAATGTTAAGTCTTAAAAACTAGCAAATAAGCAATAGGTATTAATTTATACCTATTTATATTATTGTTTTACTTTAATTGAAGATAGTATACATCGGTTTACAAGCGTTAGACGATGTCGTATTGTATTATTAAAACGATAATAAATTGTTCTATACATAGATAATTGTAGACTATAAACTCTCAATACAAAAAGTTCCCATCCATCTTATGTGAACTTAATTGAATGGGTTTCATCGTCTTTTACGCTACCATATTATTAGTACACGACATTAAGCTTAGTGTTCTGTCCCACTACAAGCGGTTTTGCAGTTAAGAACGCAGAGGTTGCGCAATATATCAATATATAAAAGTGGTACCAACATGGGATTACTCGTGAATTTATTTACAAACAGAACGAAATATCTTTCAAGCTTTCGATTTACGATTATCACTTATTCTGATTTGGTACAAATAATCGACCATACAAAATCTATTAAAAATAGTTGCACCAAACTATACGTATTAACAATAATAATCGACTGCTGCTGCGGTACCTACAGCATACCTACTTACGAGTATATACGAGGTTTAGGTATATATTCCGTACCATTAAACACATAGTAATTATAATAAAAATTCCATTGTAATTATTGTATATGACCAATTGTATTAAATTATATTAATATCCGGAGTTGAAAATTTCAGCATAAAATTAATTCAAAAGTTAAAATGGTTTTTTTTTTACGGTTACTTTATTATATTGTATTGTTGTTGATAGATATATTTAAATCAACCCCTACAAGTCAACTTCATGCTACAATATTATTACGCGGTGTCGCGGTATATCTACCTGTATAATATTATTATCATCATCATCACTATTTTATTTTTATTTTTTTAAACTCGCAAAGACCAGTTTTCACTACATTTTCTGGTTAATATACTTATTCTAAAGTTTGCAGCAGCATACCCAGTAAGTGGTACCGATAAGGGATTAGAGGTAGAGAAGGATAGTAACCGCTACTACATATTTTTCATATATTTTAATAAAAATATATTTAAACTATTTATTTCTGGTGTATTTGTTTTTTTTTTTTGCTGGAAAATTTGCCACCTCTCCACCTCGGTGATTTTGATGTGAAACATCTAATGGCGCGGTACGGTAGTGAAACCGACTGTGGCATAGCGACGCCCCACTCGTGGCTCGTCGGCTCAATTCGCCGAAGCTCGGCAAAAAATTAATAATAATTAAATAATGATAATAATAAATAATAATAATTTTCAACATTACTACAAAAAGAAAATTATTGATGTATGTTTCACATCTGTCAGGCGTCCCGCGACGGCTCAGTTTTGATTTTTTTTTCAAACAACGCAACTAAGCATACCAACCAGAGTATCAGTTATTCAGCTGTATAATATTATACTGTTCGTTGACTCGAAGATATACTATTACATGTTAGTCTGCGGTGACGGTGGTAATTTATTTAAACATAGTCGGCAATGAAAGGTATACAAATTATACAACGTAGCTTACGAATACCAATAACTTCGCCCCATAACTCACAAATATGTAATTGTAACATGTAACATGTAACATTAATTAATTTATTTTAAACAATTACCATTTTCTAAAATAAATTAGAAATGTTCAATCTTTTATATTATTTTTATGTTATCATAATTATTATAACTTTATCGTAGATAATTGATAATGATCATTGATCAATCACAAATTTTATTTTTTCATTTTTATTATCAACAAAATATTATTTAAAGAAAATGATGTTAACAATTTTACTCACGAGGGTGGTAATAATGTCACTTTTCACTTCTAGATTATTCTTTGGGTGCGGGAAGTTCTTTCTGCATATAATTAACTACTATTAATATTAATTATCTATTAACACAATTATTTGTAAAAAACAAAATATATTTTAAACTTATAATGAAGTTGTATATTCAAAAAAAAATTAAGTGATATGATTAGGGCTATGATTCATATTATATGCAATAAAAAAATAGCAAAATATGCAAAATAAATATAACTGGAAGCATAATTTTGGAAATAGTTCTTGAAATTTCAACACATGACTTGGAGCTTTTTAAAATAATTTTTATAACGCAACTCGTCATGTTGTCGATATCCATTATCCGGACAATTTTAATCAATCACTACATTTAAAATATACCATAGAAAATACATTTTACATGTTATAATAGTTGAAATAGTATGCAATAATATACAAAATAAAAATAACCACCATTAATTTCAACATGATTTAATTTATGGACATTACCAATCAAAAAAGTATTCAGAAATTGTAAAAAAAACAAGCTAATGCATATAAATCCTAATCCTAGATATGATTATAAAAAAATTAAATTAATTTTAGTAACTGCATATTATCATGGAAAACAATATATCTCGGAAAGTTAAAAAATACTTTTATAAAAAAGGTAACTCGTTAAATAACTTGATTTTTAACTTAACTCATTTATGTCCAGCTTTTATAAATATGTATATAGGATTACATTACTGGCTTACTGGAAGCAGGTATACTCGGCGCGGCTCTTTAATGCATATTTTTTTGCAAATCTGTATTACTTTAATATATTTGTAATACCTCGATCGCATAATATATAAGTATTATATATTATGCGATCGAGGTATCCAGGCTTTCTAATTAAATTTAATAGTACTATTTAGGACACTGTTTTGAATAAAATCTAAAAACTATTTTGGATATTTTATATTTCTTGTTTGAGAATATATATAATATGTATTTTACAATTTTTCTTAACTTTCAGTTGTTTGTTCACAACAATTTTGATCGTAACCATTTTTTTCTCATTGTTCCGTATAAATTATTTTCTAGAACATAGTGGAATCTATACAACCCCAGTGGAATGGGAAGAATGATTTAAAATAAAATAATAAAATGTTTGTTAACAGTTGATTGCTATTGTTTATTATTTTATCAGTTGTATACTTGTATGATATGTTATATCATAGCCCTATAGATGAAAGTTCATCTGGACACTTTGGTCAGTTTTGAAGAATAACTATAGGTAGTAGGTAGGTACTAAATTATGCATAACGTCAAGTCAATTTATTAATCTATGTTTATTATACCTATGCAATTATGAATCGATTAATTAGTCGGATTATTTGGTATTTTAGTATATTTAGTTAAATTGCTAAGTTTAATCGATTTATCAACATTCTATTATATATACTAAAATAATTAAATGACATTCTGATGTCTCGTTTTTAATAAATGGCGAAATTAACAAAAACGAACTTATAAATAGGTATTAAGCATATAATATATATGCCTATTTTACTGGTGCGTACTGCAGTAAATATTAATTAATTGAAAATTTAGAACCTAGTCAAATTTAAAATATAGTGTAAATATTTTAGTAGAGTTTTTTAGATTCTGAACTAAGTGAGGAATGTATTGATTTTTACAATGATGTATCTTTTTTTTTGTGTGACTGTCTTTATGTTTTGGAGTAAAAATAATGCTTTGATTTTTGATTTCAGCCCTTCTTTGAAAAGGAATATTCATCTAGTTGTTACTTTGGGGGAGGGAGTGGGGGTCAAAAGTAAAAATGTCCAGTAGTTTTCAGCGTTAGGAAAAACCCTAAAAAAATGACGGAAAAACGGGAATTTTTACGCATAATCAGTTTTCGACATTATCGATTTTTTATTTTGCTGTAACTCGAAAACGAATCATTGTAAATACTTGAAATTTTCAAAAAAATGTTTATATTAGCGTAATCTATTTACGATTAAATTTTCAAAATATCATACAATTTTAACATATTTATAGACAATTGAAATTTTTTGATTTTTCTAAGTTTTTTTTTTTTGAATTGACTATAAAAATTTGGCTATCTAAAAATCTTTAATATTTAATACAAGGTTTATTATAAGTTGTAATTATCATAGTAAAAAATAATCAAATATCGTAGGTCACAATTTTTGTTTATAAGCATTTAAAGTACAAATGTTTACGAAATATATCAAAATCACGAAAATTTGCAAGGAATTTAGAAGTTGAAAATTCGTAAAATTGTTGTGATCTATACTTAAGGTTATAAAACACAATACAAGGTTATCCATAAGTTTTCCTTCAACTGTTAAAACTGTAAAAAAAATTCCAGCGTCTATATAGAAAAAATTGTATGAGTATGAAATGTATTTTTTACGAAACCGCGTAAAATAACGATGTAATACAATTATATTATATTATATCCTACTAATTATCATAGACTGACAAATCATCTCCGTTCAGAATCGTTTTTCGTATACAATAATACCTGTCATTGCATTCAAATTTAACACATCCATTATAGTGACCTATACTCTACATCTCTACTATACAGCAGAGCGATACCTATACCCACTTGCCCACCTTTTTTTTTAATGTAATTATGTATGATTAATTACCACCATTTTTTGATGATTTACAACAAAAACAAATTTAATAATACATTTGTTTTTATTTTTCAAAAATAGCTATTTTATAACTACTTATTGATTATATTAAAATAGTCAGTTAAGTTTTGAATGACCAAGAACAATTTATAGTTTCAAAAATACTATATAAATCATAAAATATAACGATTTTAAAATTATTAGTATAATAGCTCATACAAATAAAATAACGAATATTGAACAAACATAAATTAATCCATAAAATATCAACGGGTACCTAATGTGTTCGTTATTGGATTGCATTAACTATGTATTATTTATTATTATATTTATGACTCTATGTATATAATTTTTTTTCAGTAAAAGTAGGTATATTTTAAAAACCATTGGCGTTTAGACCGGTTCAAAGACCAAATTTTAAAATTCAGAATCTCATTAAAAGAATATACTTATTCATACAACACCGATGAACATGATTGCGCTCTAGTAATTCGCACGATTGAACCAGTTTTACCTTTTTACTGGCAAAAAACACACCACGATTGCGCTCGAGCTTTTAATGCTTTTTATGGTATTGTTCTTCTTACAATTTTCCAATACACTATTTAAAAATATATTCGGGCTTTGTTAATTCGAAGTCGAAATTAAAAGTTCTTGTTAACCAATTGCAATATATCAGCTATAATAATAGGATCGAACGCAACCGCGGTGTGTTTTTGCAGGTAATAAGCCATAAGGTAAAACAGGCTTCATCGTGCATTAGTAATTATACTAGATCGCAATCCTACTGAATTTTTTGCATGTAAAAAGGTAGGCGGGTGCAACTGTGTTACACACATACAGCACAAACTATTTTAAAAAATATCCATAATTATGTATGTATAACGTGTGTGATATAGTCTATATTATACTATATCAAATTTAAATTCTCAGAAAGTGATCAAAGTTTTGATCTTATAACAAACTTTTTTTAAAAAGTTTTTAATCAATTATTCAGCTCATAACTCATATATGCATCACTTTCACTCTGGACAAACATACAAAGCTTTAATAAATTATATCTAGTTGTTTTTTAAAAATATAAACTTTAAAGTATAAAAGAGGAAATAGATACCCATAATATTTTATAACTGTAGTCTCGGTAAACATCTCAAAAAATATCTTATACATATCTTAAACATTACGACAGATATTACACATTATTCACACTTCACACACGCATACTGTTTGCACAATTATACATTTATACCTATAGTAAGGATATCAACACAATTATTAAATATTTTGTTATAAGTTGTGAGGCGCTATTAGATTTAACGTCCCTATCAAAATTATTTTTATCATGGTATTTTTATATTTTTTGCAACATTGTCTCTTTTGAACTAAATAAATAAATATTGTAAAACGATTTTACAAACAGAATGTATATGATGTATTTATAAAAGTTGCATCAGCCTTTGGCTAATAAGGTAGTACGCATTATATGGAACATTATTTGTAAAGAAAATACGTCAGAATGTATTACTATAAAGTCATAAAGGAAAATTATCAATTTAAATTATTTATACATACATGAAATATTATGTATTATGTTCGTCATTCAAAATTGTTTTTTATTATTCTTTTGTATATTAACACAGGACACAATAATGGTAAAAGTTATAATTTTTTTTTTCAAAAGAATGAGAGTAAAACTTTTAGAAAAAAAATAAGTCACTATAAATATAAACGTATTGAAAATAACAATAACTACAAATATATATGGCTATTTATATATAGTTTAATTAGGAAGTTAATAACACATACCACCTCATATTCAAACGCACATTTTTTAAACGATTTTTCTGAACAAAGTAGTTACCTTTATGACCTTTGATCTGTGGTATCAATTTCTCTAAAGTAAATCATTAAAATAAGAACCTTATAAAAATTCCTAGAATTTTTGTTATGTAGAAAAGGTATTATTTTTTTTTAACTAATATAAATTGACAGTTGACTCTTATATTTTTTACGTAATAAACTACCAATAAGTTGATTTATAAAACGGTCAATTATTATAGGTAAGTCATAATTTATAATCTGTTGATTTTAAATGTATAATCAGTAATCACTATAGGCAAGTGATAGAACATGTATCCAATCCACCGTAACTATAGGTGGATTGCCCAGCCAGGTATCAATTTACATAAAGTGATGACCGATAGCTAGATACTCAATTACCATTTATATTTTTTCATATTTATTTACTTTTAAAAAAAAAATGCCAGGCCATCGACTGGACAAGGTATTACATTGGGTGACGACTAACTGGTAGAGACACTAAAAACGGCAATCTAATTTACCGTATTTCCTCTATATTTTTACAAACAAAAAAAGCGCTGGTCAAGTACTTTTTTGTAGGTAACCGATTTCCTGTAAACACCACTCCCAACCGAATTTCCGGGTAAAACAATTTTCACTTTCCCCATTCCAAGGCACCGACGGCTGCTTGCAAATGCCGTGATCGAGTTACACCAGTCTCAAGTTATTTTATAAAACATTGAATTATTATTAGTCAAAATTGGTAATTTAAAATAATGTTATAAAATCAAAAAAAAAATCATCTAATGTTTTTTTATTCTTTATAGTTTGTAATTGCATCAAGGTTCTTTAAACATTGTCAACATTGACAATATTATATCATAATAATATTTTATGAACTTATATTTGCTTTGATAATAATTTAATTCTGTATTAATAGTCTAATGATATTGTAGTTATAAATATCATAATAATTGTTAGAGATAATTTTACTCAAAACGAAAATAATCTGAATTTAATATAGTCAACATAGGGTGATAAACCGCACTGTATAAATTGTGTAGCTTTATATTAATTTTAAATAACGTATTTTAAAAAGCTTTAGGTTTTTATAATATTGATGGCAACAATTATTTTGTTCGAAATGTATATTGATGGATTGTAAAAGTTTTGATTTATTGTGAACCTTTTTTCATTTGTTTTTGGTATAATTGGTGACATCACCATGGATGATCTTGATGGTAGTGAAGAATGGGGAATGCCGGTCCCTGATGTTCCTAAAAAAGTATAATACTCTGACATAACCAACGCTTTGGGTTAATAAATGATTATATTATAAAATAGTTTACTTACAATTTGATATCATATGATTTTTCCCTGGCAAATTGTTACGATTTAAATATTTAATTCTAATGTGATACGATCCATAATATATTTTGGCTGTTTGGTCGCATTGCCTCGTCGTAATGTGCATGTGTACAATTATTTACAAGTAACCCGTTGGTACTTAAAACAATCGAAATTATGATATATAATTTAATATGCTAAAATTATAATTAAAAATTGTAATATTGTAACCTAATCATAAGTAGTTATTTAATTTGTATTTTGTAGTTACTTATCACAATAATACAATATTATGTATAATTATTGTTAATAGTATAAAAGAGCAATACAATAGATATAACTTATATCGTAATTAAGTTAAATGAAGTAAATAGTAATTTATTTTAGTAAATTTGTTAAATTAAAAAATAATATACAATGATTTTGATCCTATAGGTGGAGCGATGAGTGTATTGATTTGATATCGATATTTTTTGTTGTGTGTAGAGACACTTTTATTGTAGAAAAAATACTTCAATCTTCAACTTTAATATATTTTCTAGTAAGAAAAAAAAACTATTGGGGTCAAAATATAATATATATATAATTAAACCAAATTCAGTTTTCGACCAAATAAATTATCTCATTTTATTGTAATTTAAAAACGAATAACCATAGTTGATACTCAATACTTGAAAGTTTCTCAACATGTTTAAATCAGCATAATATTGTAATGCATGGTATGATTAATTTCAAAATAATTTGAAATTTTAATAAACATTTCGCATTTTTAATTGTTTCCTAAAAATATTGATAAAAATTGTCATTCCACTATAAACTTGAAAGTTTAATACAAAATTCTTCATAAATTATTATCATAAAAATATCAAAGATTTTAAAGCATTTAAAGTGAAGCTATTTATATTATATTATAATGTTATAGACAACATTCGTCAAAATCACAAAATTTTCAAATTATTTTGTAATAAAATATTTGTAAGACGTTCAATTTTAATAGCTTAGGCTTGAAAATTGTAATACCACTAGATTTCTAGAAGACTGGTTTTAAATAAACAGGCCAGGCAACCATAAAATCTTAAGTCCAAGGATTATTTGTCTAAAAAGCACAACCGTGATTGATAATTTTTTATCATTTAACGATGATTGAGTCACACAACTCTGTTTAAAATAATTTTATGTTTATGATAATTAGTTTTTTTGTAATTGAATATATTCTTACTAAAGTAAGTCAATATTTACTATTAAAATGCCCAACGGTAATTTGTTTCGAGGAAGTAATCGTGTTTATATATATTTTTTAATTATTCAATAGCATTAATGATTTTTTTTTTCAAGAACATTTATAAAATAATAATTAAACTTTTTTCTCTTTAATAAGAATCTTAACCCTTTCAAAATCGCAATAAATAAATGAAAAGATTATGTTTCAAAATGTAATTCAAGGTTCCTCGTTAGTATTTCATATTGTAACTAAGATATGCTTAATATTTAAGCATATTTTTTTTTGAATAGACATTTTAAGTTTAAATTTGAACGAGACTCAACATTTAAAGTTAAACAAAGAATAACAATTTTAATTATTTTGTTGTAATTTGAAAATATTATTTCTAGGAACTTAAGACTTTTACGTTTATTATTAGATTTTATATAATTAATAACACAAATACACAATAACTAGGTACACTCGACATCTACTATACATAGTGGAATAATTACCTACTTTCCTCTTTTTTGTTTATTACGACAAGTTTTACTCCAATTTAAGAGAAATACTGATATTTTAATTTATTTTTTAAATCAGTATTTTGAATTTTAAACTTAGCAACGACTTAGCCAACATTTTTATGCTTCGATTTTCAACACAAATTGTAAATATTAAAAATAAAATACTGGTTTTCATTTGCAATAGTCAACTTGCATAAAGTTTATTTTAGTGTTTCATAACAAATTGATAAATTAATTGTCATTAAACATCTTTATTAATTAATACGTTACAGTTTCAGTTTTTTATATATTATAAGTTTAATGAACTAAATTTTAAAATAAGTAATATAATATTGGTAATAGCCGATATTGACACGGATTAATATAAAACAAGTATTTATCAAATTAAAATGATATTTTTCATAAATGTAAACAAGTAAGAATAAATCATTTAGTATGGTGGGTAAGAATTAATAATCATATATTGTTTGATTTTTATTTTCATCCCTCCACCGGCCAATTCCATAGCGCAAAATATTTGGATACGTGCCCATTGCTTCTATAGCGTTTACACGTTAATCCATATAGGGTTATGAGATTACAACGTAGTACCATTAATATAATATTATTAATACTACTGAGATCGAATTTATCATAGAAGTATAAGTACTTAAATTATCACATTAATATGAATCACATCGTACAATATTCGTTTTGAGTGGCGTATTTGTGTGATGAGAGTGGGGTATAAGAAATGGATCCTCCATTGTCCTTTTTTTTTTTTTTAATATATTGCTTTTAAAAAAAATATTTATTCATTTTTTTTTTATTTATGAATATAAAAATCCATTGTTTAATAAAAATTACAGCTTTTGAGTTCAATAAATTTTGGGTATCGGCATATCGTTTAGTTGTATTTTAGGTATAGAGTGAGTCACATTAATGAATGTGTTAAATTTGAATTCAATTATAAATCATTGTATAAGAAATATAAGCTTATATATAGTATATTAATTCATGATATGTTTTTTGATATGGATAGGTATATAGTATATTTTATATAAGGTCATTTATTTTTTAATGTTATTATTACGAAAGGCTGATTTAATTTTTTCAAAAATATTGCATTAATTATATTGTTATTTTTATTAATATTTAATTATTATGATCATATATATTTATACAGATAAATATATTTTAAATATAAATAGATTTTAATATCTTAAAACTAATCTACATATTTTTCGAGATTTTGTCAAAATGTTAACTTTAAATGCTGCTTAAAAAATATTGTGACTGTATAATTTTTCTATTTTTATAATTAACTAATGATCCACTTATTATGAACCTAGTATTAAATTTTCAAGCATTTTTACCTATTTTTATCATAATTTATAAAAAAAAAATACGAAAAAATTACTAAAAAAGCCTATAAATAGCTTCAAAAAACCAAAATATTTGGAAATTCTTTTATTATTAAAATTATCGTATAACCATTTGTTGAAAATTTCAAGTTTCTCCAGTAATTTGTCTTAAATCAAATAACCACATTTCGATTTTTATCAAACACTGGATTTGCGAAAAAATTCCCGTCTTTCCTTAATTTATTGTTTTTCTTTCGAATAGTTTTAAAAATACTTATAATGTTTTAATTTAATATATACAAACTAGATCGAATTACCTAACGACTTATCTTCGGCTAGAATCCATTACAAAATTCATAATTCGTTCTTAATTTATATACTTGATAGTTGATACACATTACACAACTAAAATCAGTATCTTCAATTAAAATAATTAAATAGTGGTAGTAGTAGTATAATAATAATAGAGGTTGACGTGATATTAAATCGGATAACAGAAAAGTACCCTTTTATTTCTTTATAATTTGAATAGTTACGTGGATTTAAAATGTAAAAAATATTGTCTGATACTCTAATACTCTATACGTAAATATTGAATTATCTGTTTAACACACTGTAGAATACTATATTATATAATACTAAACACGATACTATATTATTTTAAGTATTGTATTATCATTGATTAAATAAAGTGTAACAAGACTATTTGACAAACTTCCATTACAAATGTTACTATATTTGTTGAATAGTCATGTTACACTCAGTATATTCTATAATTTCTATATTTATAACTAATTATATAAATTAAATGGTTTTGAAAATTTATTTTAATAAGCTAAAATACGTTGAAAAACTGGGAGGCTGTGGATAAAAGTATAAAACTATAAGCCTTATAAACCTGTATAAGCGCTACCCTTTAATAGCATCTATGGAATGAACGGCAATCATCAACTATGATTTAAATATTAAAAAATAAATTATAAAATACCGAGGAAAAATACTGTCGATCGCCATGATATAGGACTATGCAATACAAATAAACATACATAATTATGAAACAAATAAAAAAACTAAAATAAGTTTCTAATGTCTAAAATACAATTGCAAAAAATTGTTTTAAAATTCATAGGTATTAGCAAAATGTAATATTAATTTAATGCTGATAACTGATAAGTGACAACTATATAATATATACCTTGGCCAACGATTGTTTATCAAATCAGCGCATTTTCATTATTTAGTAAAATAGAATTATAAGAATAAATATGAGAAGAGTACCATAATGTAATTATAATTAATAAGTTATTTATTCAAACTAACGTTACAGCGCTGCGGTTGAATAATCATGCAGTTTTTGTTCAATAATTGTGTGTTAATCAAGCACAGATACCGTGGGTAGGGGTGATAGATGCAATCGTCCCCACTCACGAATTTTAAAACTAATACTTAGCTAAATATAACTTAATTTACATTGTCTCAAAGTAATTTATATTGTTTGGAGTAAACTTTAACCTAGTTTTTTACGCCTGAAAAATGGGATCTTATTTTTAATAATTTGATATTTAATTATTTAAAAGTTTGAGATATAATAATATACAAAAATACAGTATTTAAATAAAGTATATATAATATTATCACCGATAATCATTCAATTGGAAACCACTAATAGTACTAATTTCCACTTATCGGTCACATTACCTATCTATCTGAATTTTATGTAATCACTGCTCTATTATACTTATATGTATATACGTAATGAATATTTTCTTATTCTGACATTCTTCGTGTAACACCTATCCCATCACAGTACTGTACTGCGATTGCCTGTTTTATTATGATAAGTACCTTTTAAATAATCAATTGATTTTTTTAATAATAAATTGACCAATTTTTAATAATGTAAATATAATGTTTTGTATTAATACATTATGTTAAATAAAATTGACACCAGATAAAATCGTGTTAGAACAGTACATATCATAGTGTGTGTATAGTAAATTACATTTGAATAAACTAAAATGTTGGCGTAGCTATATTTAATCTATATATATTTGTCCATTTGCATTTAAAAATTTAGTCCTCTACCATTTCAGAATTATAGTTCCACGTCTGATGTACGCGTGTACTTACCTTACCTTTGTCGTTTTATTATGGGTTAAATTGGTACCAAAGTAATAAGTATTTAACTAATCTAAGCAAATCTTACCAAATTAGGTTAGGTTATAATACCTATATTAAAATATTTATATGTATATATTATATACTTAGGTGGCCGGATTAAATTTAATGAAAACTGAGTCGACCAATATTAAAAATTGACCCTGGGGCCTGCTGCAATAAATTTCATTAAAGCTGACCATTTTTTTAAGTTTGAATTTTATTAAATGTATATTATTTGTGTGTGATTTTTACCATTGAACAAAAATTATCAATAAACATTTATTAATTTATTTTTATCGAGTTAAATACCGAGATATTATTATGTTAATGCTCATAACTCGATAACAACACCAAGTCTCAAAGAACTTCTTTTGCACACTAGTTTCTCAACCAGTAACGGTCCGGGAAATCCTGTTAAAAAAATTTTGAAATGTATTATCATGAATTCGTATTTAAATGTTAGTAGTTACCTATACAATTTTAATGCTTTTAACGTTATTGTACTTTCAAACATTATTCAAATTCAACGTAAAAAACGGTTCCAACTTTCGCTTTTGTTATTTATTAAACTTCCGAATTCCAATCGGGCCACATTGTTAATCACCGTGTTTCAAAATGTTCGTAAGAAACCACCAGCAGTTCAGCTTTAAATACGGCAGATTAGCCCACCAGCAGATCAACATCATTCAGCAGCTCAACATGGATCAGGTCACAAATTAAACAACGAATAAAAATAAATAGATTTACTATAAGTTAAGTTATTAACAAAATATGCATTTCCTAAAACTTCCTAGCCCTACTTATAAGGTTTAAAATAAAATGAATAATATTGCAAATTTCATTGGAACAAATAATGTTGATCAATAAAATATGTTTATAGCGCAAAAAAAGGCACAAGTGTAATTTGTAATTATTTTTTTACCTTAGATATTACATATTTATTGTATATTATTAATCTTATATATATTAATCTATTTTGTTTAACATCATTTAGTTTTTTTTTTGTTTTTGGATTTTGAGTAGAGCTAAAATATATTTATTTTACAATATGTATAAGTGTTTTCTTTTTCACGATAACTAGTCAAAAAAATACTTTAATTTTAAACTTTGAGTGTGGTTTCAGTCATTTCAGATAACAATATAGTTTGTATTTAAACAGCTCAAAATAGAAATGCAACAACATTTTTCAAGAAACCGAGAAAAATTAAAAACTAAATTAAGGAAAAACGGGTATTTTTACGTAAATCAAGTTTTTGACAAAATCAAAATGTTGTTTTTTTATTAAACTTAAAATTATCATCAAATGCTTATATATTTATATTTATGTAGGTAAAAACGGTTTAAAATGTAATACAAGATTTCTTATAAGCTGTTATAACTTTAATTTAAAAATTATTAAAAATTTATAGTCATAAAATATTTTTACAGTAGTTTAAATATAGGATTTTGACAAAATTTGTAAAATCTTAGTCATTTTCAAATTATTTTGTAGTTAGAAAATCATAAACCATTTTCTTTACATATCTAAGACTCGAAAATGTAATAGGTAGTACAAAACTTTTCATGATGTTTTTAATTTATTTAAAAAAATATTTTAACAAAAAATCAATTACATTTTTATGAACGTTTGAAGTTTAAATTTTTTGCATAACCATTCGTAAAATAATTATTTTTCCTTATGATTTTTGATATTTTGTTGTAATTAAAAAACAAATAACCTTCGATTATTGGCATTTTTATGAAATGTTTATATGATAATTGTGTATATTATGTAATACAATTATCAAAATATTTCAACTCTATAGAGTTCTTTTTGTGTTTTGCAAATACAAAAGTGGTCAGAAATTCGATTTTAGATTTAAAAAATAGAGAGGGCGTCAAAAGTAAAATTTCCAGTACTTTTCTGAAATACTTATTTTATAAGCCAATATTGCGAGAAAAAAATCGAGAAAAACCAATATTTATAATATCTTAATCCATTTTTTATTTTGTTGTAATTTAAAAATAAATTGCAGTACCTATACTATACATTTTCACCAAGTGTTTATATTTATTTATGGCATAATATGTATATAATTCAAAATAGTTTGACGCTATGTTTTTTTTTTTTTTTACTACAAGTTGTTAAACAAATTTTTCCTCGGTCTTTAAATTTTAATCCTTCATAATTTACTATTGAAAAATATTAAAGATACGAAGGCACAACTTTAAAACAAAATTATATTTGAACTTTGAAGATAAAATTTAGTAAATACCAATTTCGAAATGTTTTCCGTAATTCAATGATTATAGGTTAGGTTTTATTTTCACAGAATCAGAACAATAGTGTAAGTACCAAAGTACAGAAAAAATGACAACACTTTTTCCCATTTAAATTTAATTTATAGGTTAAAGAAAAATATAGCATTTTATAAATCTATCTTGATAGTGACAAAAATATGAAATGACCTCAACACAAAAATGTAGGATGCACCAATAAAGTGAATGTTATTTGTACTTCAGAGGTGGTAGAATGTTGAAAGTAAAATTTAAAAGTTCGTCGCCAGTAAAGCTCGAGTATTTTTCATTAAGTTCAACTTTGGAATAAGATTTCTTTGAAAAGACGCTTTTGTCTGGACAGATGACAAAAGTTATCAAAATACATTAAATGTTATAAATAAACTGCATGTTGTAAGTGATATCGTAGATATAGAATGACCGATAGGCACTATAGACTGCAGAGTAAGACTCATTTTGGTGAAACTGTTATAACTTATAATTATTTATAAATGAAGAAATCGAAGAATGAAACCGTTCATTTAACAATATTATAGGTCATTAGGTCCTAACTAAATAATTTTAAAAAATTTTAAAAAGTTTTAATAAAAAAATATGTATTGTTTTAGATGATCTAGAATAACAAACAAGTTTATTGTTGTTTCTAAGGAATTTATTTATGAGAGTTCCTATGATAAAAAATGTAAAAAAAATTGTATAACAGAAAAGTAATACATCGTTGAAAATTTAAAATTACTTATTTTACTATATTTATTTTAACTTTTAGGTTTAAAATAATATTAATAATAATTAAATACATTTTATTATACTTAATACTTAATAAATAATAAATATGATGCCTAATAATTATATGGTCTATAATGATAATCTATATTACTAATATTATTAATTATTAATATACGGTTTTCGTCGGTTCGTAGAAAAAAGTATAGGTACCTAATTAAACTTTTCGTTCTTGGTTCTTCCTGGTTGTAACAAACTCAGAAACGATAAAGTTACGGGCTTACGGCCTCATCTTTAGATGGACAAACAATTTTAAGTAGACGATATTTATTAGACATTATTAGATACTTATTTTATTGAGACATTATAATATTTGTCTAGCTTGTAATTTTGCGGTAAGTTGGTGCAGAAAGAATGAGAGATACTAAAATGTTGAACAAATGGGTTGTCATTAAGAACAATAAGTAATGGCAGTAGAAGAATCCGGTAAGACTTAAATTATAACATTGAACACATTTGAACAAGTTTTAAGTTGGTAGATATTATATTATAGCTATACTGCTTTAGTAATATTAAATTTATTATTAGTAAAGGTATAAAAATTTGTTTACTAATTCAACTTAATTGTCATGAATTACTTTATTAATCTCTCTCACTCGACATCATTTTTTTCTTATGTAGGTATGTGCTAAGAGTTGTACCTATAGTTAGGTTACATTAGGAAAATACATATTTGTATCAACTTATTAATTATTAATTTTTTTATTTTTCATTTAAAATTATTTGTGTACAGTACAATTAAATAAAAGTAAACAGTAAATGTCCACTTTTGTGAATGATATATTTTTAATCGGTAGCTATATGTCTGTACTCTCAACTCTGTAAGCATAAGACACAAGTTTATAATGAATATAATAATATTATATTATAGTACGTACGTACTTTAATAGTAATTAGTAGTCACTATTTCCAGTCCTCTCAAAACGGTATAAAATGATATTGCTTGACAAATTAATGCAGGTAAACTGTTAGATTGGACAGATTCATTAACAATGGTTAAGTGATTTTAAATAAAGAAAAATCTTGTTTAAGTTAAAATACAAACATGTTTTTGTTCAACTATGTTTCATTTCATCTTACATTATTTTGTATTTATTACTTCTTGCAGGAATGAATGGTATCAAGTTATTTTAAATTTACAGTTATAAATACACAATATTTGAAATATGGAACAATATACACACAATATAATACTCACAATTTGTATGATTTCTAAAAATGAATACTTTTCTTGGTTAAAATTAAAAAAATATATTATTATACAATTGGATAGCTTTTTTATCATACTTTTTTTTTAAATGCTGATTAATAACATAAATGTTTATTTTGATCTACTTAACATACAAATTTAAAACATTTTCTTTATTCTTCTTGTATTATTATGAATATATTATACTCAATGACTTCTATTAAGCAATAATACAGAAATAATTATAAACTATACTATCACCTATGTATGTATTGGGTATAATAATAATAATAATAATAATAATAATACAAATTGGCAAATACCATTATCACCTGAGTTTTTTTTTTAATATAATTCTTTAGATATAAGATATACAACCATGATGTCATGACCAAATATTTATATTTCTGTTAAAATATTATATTTCTTTCAAGACATACTAGTATTATCAATGAAAATCTTAAATAATAATAGGTACATCATAACTTAATTATTTCAATTATTCAATAATCTGAGTTAAACTATGTGGGAGTGGTCAATAATACAATTTATCGGTGATTATTTTTAATAACAAAAAAAAAAAAAAAAAAAAAATGAATAATAATATTAAATTATTTTTCATTTTTTGATGTGTTAAGTTTTAATTTATGTTAAGTACCAAATATGAGTTCAGTTAGAATGTTACTTTAAAAGTAACTTTTTAGATAGTTAGCTCTAGGTTAATTTAAATATTTAAATGTTGTTTGTATAGATTACTTATTTATTTGACTTTTTTTTCACTGTTTTCAATTTTTATTGCATTATAACATTTTTCAAAGACATTTTACAATTATTGTTTATGGATAGTAAATAATTAAATATAATAAGTAATAATAATTATTATTATAATTATAATATATATCAAAACAATAATATTATCCTGACGTAAATATAAATACAAATAGTTTTATTAATTAAAAAACATAGATACAAGTATTATATACACATAATTTAATCAATTTCCTGAATGTGACGTTTCATATATTTAAAATAATAATATGATAAATATGATAATTACACAGCTTTATGCATTTAAATTTTCAATTCAACTCCACGGATAAAACAATAAGACTAAAACGATATTATTTTATTAAATTATATCATACATTATAATAGACCCAAGGCAATACATAGCTCCTTCTGGCTATTCAACTATTAACAAATAAATAATCAGAAAAATATTCACAGTTTAATACTAGGATACATTTCTAAAAAAGAAATAAAAATTCAAAATGCACCTTGTTTCGTTTATATATCATACACAATGTACATTTTTCTTTTTAGTCAAAAGTTAGTTAAGTCTTGGAATCAAAAATGTCGGCTTGATGCAATAATAAAATACTAAAATTATTGTTATACTATGCTATAAACAGCATATTATAACAATACAATTTATTGTATTTTTATTTTACTGATTTTTGTTTATAAGATTAATAATATACACAAAATTATAAACAATTGTATGCATATATATTAGGAGATTGTTAAACCATAATATCAGGTAATTATGGTTAATTTTGAGTTCATAATTCCACGAGCGATACATATTTGTAACTGGACATTAACACTTTTATTAAGTAATAAAAGGGGATATCTGTTCTAAATGTGTTATATGAATTTAGTGTTAAATCAGATGAAATTATTAAAATTAAAATAATTACATTAATATCTAAACTTAAACAAAATTGAGTATGGATAATAGTTACAATGTGAAAAATATATATTTATAATAGTATTAAACACATACTTATTTTGAAATGAAACGTTGTACATACATCTTAAAAGAATAAAATAAAAATGAGATTTAAAGTAGGAGTATATTCAGTGTTTCACAGTGATTATTTCTCAAGTTTTTTTTGTCTATATTATTAATCTTTAATTTTTATTTGAATTTCATAAATATATAACATTAGTATAAATATGAAAAAATGAATGAAATGTATAATTTGATCTTACTTTATTTATTTAATAGATAAATAATTTAATTATTTTAAAGAAAGCATTGTTTTTTGCTACATGAATCATAGATGTTTTATTTATTCATTTAAAACATAGAAAACGACTACGTATAGAAATTAAAACTATATATGATAAAAAAACGAATATTTATAATCATGAAATTCTGATTAAAAATCAGTCAATTTATTTTTATGTATACAGCTACAAATAAATAAAATCGATCTAAGTTATAATTTATTTTATTTTATTTAGTGCAATTGTGTTATATGATCTTTATTATATCTGTATTCATAAAAACAAAAATGTCGGAAGTGATTTTTTGTAACAAAAAGATATGTTAGTTGTGTGTAATAATTTTGGATTTTCGCATAAGTTATGTGTTATTTAATGATGAATAGTTAGCCATTTTAGTCCCCATAAGTTATAATTTTACACAAAAAAATAGCTAAAATGTTGAGTAACAAACATTTGAAAAAAAAAAAAACAATTTTAACAACATAACTATTGAAATAATACATCGGATGAATTAACACTAACAAAGTTTGAAAAAAAAATACTATGGGTACGCAAGTCAAAAAACAATAACAAAATAAGACAATCTAATGAACCCTAAAACATTGGCCAATTACACGCGCACACAAGATAAAAATAAGGAACGAAATTGAGCCAAATCACATCATAATATTAGTTGTATACAATTTGTGTGTTATCCTTTGGCACGTTTTGTTCTAAGCTTAAAATATGTCTTACAGATTTTATATAAGGTACTATAATATTATTAACCATGTTACAGAGAATAATATTACAGTACACATATTAAATTACTTCTATGAAAGTCGAAAGAGAACTGGGTAAAATAATTATATATAAATATGTATTATTCATTTTAAATAATGTATATAGGAATTGTATTATAGATGGTATAATGCATTGTTATTACGTATCAAACATAAAATTCAACAAAAGAAATTTATAGGGATCATATATTCATAAAATTGTAAAATTAAAATTCAATAATTATTAAAAAACAAACAAAAAATAATTGTAACATATTTTAAGTGCTATTGAAATAATTGGTATAATAATAATAATCATAATAATAAAAACAAATTAAATATAATTTTACTACAAAGCAAATTATAATATCAAGTCTACTCTCATAAATGTTTCTTTAAATAATCAAATACAAATATTATATATATATATAGAAAGTATGTATATATTATATAGGTATAACAAAGAACAAAGAAAGAATATAATGGGGATTGTTTTGTTATTTTCGCAAAATGGTAAAGGAGAAAATAATAAATGAATAGAGATTAGAGAAGTTTCATTTTGATATTAATATAAATGTACATTGAATATTTTTTATCCTTCAATAAATTTGACACATTAATATAGTTTAACAATTTTAATTTTATTTTTCAAACATTTATTTCTAATGAAGATTTTATATATTATATGAAAACAAAGAAAAAAAATATTTATTTATTAATAATTAGATAAATAGAACTGAAAATGTGATTGATTTTTTTTTTTTTTTTATCAATCGATTTGTAAAATCAAATTTTTTAAAATTTGTGATTTTTAATTTAAATGGATAAAAATTCTGGGGGGAGGGGGGCTAAGATTCCCACAGTGCGGTGGTTAAGTCCCCAAAGCCCCCTATATACACTCATGCATCATACTCTCATTTAAACAGACATTTTTTTAGAAGTTATTAATTAATTGGTTTTAAATACAAACACTATATTTTAACAAAATCTTTAAAAATTCAATAGAAAAATGGGTATTATTTTTCATTTTAGCACATTTAAAATCAAATTATGTTCATTCAATAAGCAAAATGTCTTCTCATTACAGATGGTATATATAATACTCTTACTATGCTATTATATTTGCTCATCTTATGTTATTAATTAATTTTTATTTTATAATATACACTTAAAATTCTACTAATGGTGTAAACTAAAACATAGAAATCGAATGAAAAAGTGTTAAATAAATAATAACTGACATAAATGATCTATGCAGTTTCAGAATGCGAATATAGAGCATTATACTTATTAATTAAATATAGATCTTAGAAGTTGTTATTTTCCTAAGTTAATAATTACAATAAAGTGTGATCATTTTAGATTTTCGCAATAATATTATCAGATGAAATTGGATTGCTGGGGGGGTAAAACCATTGTTTTGAAATAAAATAATTCTTGTACATTATAAAATTATTTAAAAGTGAAACAGTTGTGAAACACAGTGATTGTTGTATCAAATTTTTATTATGATTTATTACATACATTTATCAACTTCAAAAGTTCCATTTTTTTTTTTTTTTTTGGAATGTCCAATCTAAGTCAAATTTATCAATTTGATATATTCTATCCCTATAACATTTTATTATTTATATATATATTATCATGAATTTGGCGGTTCTTGGACCAATATAATCTATATGAACCGGAGGTAACTGATTTAATTGCACAAACCCAGTCAAAATGTATATAATAATCACAATACTTTTGGACACATCATAAATCAACTGATAGGAACCCACGAACCATTTGAACAAATAAAATACCAATGTACACGAAAACAAAAAATACTTAGGAGGATAAATATTGGTAACGTGAAAATATTGTATTACTCTAATAATATAACAATAATATTGGTTGAGCAAAAAGATGACATTGAACAAATTCGAGTTAAAATCGCAAAATTACGATATCGCCGAACAAATAGAGAATAGTTTTATTAATAGATTTTTTTTTAAAGGTAGAATTTTCATAATAATAAGAGAAAAATATAATTTATTATAAGATCTAATGTGCCATTGTATACGAAGTTAGTAAATTTAATACTCTGTGGTAACTTCGGCGTATTATTTTACTCAAATTTATTAAATAAAAATGTTTAAGTAAACTAAGAGTATTTACATTTTATTAAATCGAATCCAGGATATGAAAAAAAAGTAATATGATTGATAAAAGATAAATATCATGAGAGAAAATAACTCAAACTATTCTCATAGTTGCATACAAGTCGTCAATGAACCGTTCCCTGAATTTATAACCAAGTATTATAATATTTACAAATAATATTATTATAAACAATTGATAAAAGAGATTAATACAATGCGATGGTTGAAAAAATATCAGAGAAAATATCGCAGTCTTTTTACAGCGTTTCCGCGAGTTTAATAGTTACCACCACCATATCCAATATCCATTCGGTTTACTGACAAATACCCACCACTTGATTGGATATAAGGTGAAACTCCATTACCACTATTGTTATTACCATACGACATGGAGTTTTGAGGGGGATAAGGGAAATTTGGAGTTGGCATATGTATGTTATGTGTGTTATGTGAATAACCATTTCCAGGGGGTCCTAATCCCCCATTAAATTGCATTGAGCTGGCATATTGATTGTTGTATGGTTGTTGGTACTGCTGTTGTAGTCTATCCATGTCCATCATAACACCACCAGAATGATGATGATTATAATTTATTGTAGGCGGTGGCGGTGGGTACGATGAAGATGTAAGGTTGCTAACAGAGAATGTTGACGGTTGAGACATTGATGCTTGTTGATGATGATGATTTGCCCCATTTGTTAATGAACTTACTGAAAAGTTGTTCATATTTCCTTGGGGTGGACAAGGCGATGACGAATAAGAATAATTTAATGAGGGAGAACATGAGTAGTCATTAGGCATGTAGCCTGAATTTGATTCATCCATATACTGATGGTGATGATGATGATGTCCACTATGCTGTACATCACTATCGTTCATGTTAGGAATTTGTTCAACCAAAGATTCTAAGCCTGATAAGCTTTTTGCAGTAACATCTTGATTATTTGTTAACTTTTGTTGATGTGGATGTTGTTGTTGTTGTTGTTGTTGTTGCTGCTGTTGCTGCTGCTGTTGTTGTTGTTGTTGTGGATATCCAGTTGGTGGTGGAGGATATACTGGAGATTCTGCAGGAGGATAGGCCGGAGATCCTGCTACAGACTCTACATTTCCTGAATATTCATCATATCCATGTGATTGAGGATAATGATGCATATCCATCTTTGTATTAGTTTTTTGTGGTTGCTGAGGCCCACCGACAGAATTATTAAACTGACATTCCATTTGTGATGGTCTAGAATGTTGGTCAACTCCAATAAGATCTTCTTTGGTTACCCCGCCACTATGTTGACTACTGTGAGGACTATTATCTTCAGCCAGCAGGCTAGCTGGTGGCTCAAAATCAGGTGGACCCAAACTGGGCGAGGCTGGAGATCGTGATCCTAAATTATGTTCTGAAGAGATAGCTGCACTGATTTCTGAAGACAAATCAGAATGTGTGAAGGATGGAGCTTGTGGTGATTGAGAATACCTATGTTGTTGCGATTGAATTGGCGAGCGATGATGGTGGAAATTAGGGTTGTTGTTTCCACCACTGCTGCCTCCACCACCGCCACTACCACCACCACCGCCACCACCACCACCACTGTTAGATATAGGTGAATGTGAAGAGCTTTGGTTGTTGTATATATTATTTATAACATTATTTCCTCCATATAACTGTGACAAGTTCATTGGAGACTGAATTGGTGGAGAGAAACAATTTGATAATTGTGTTGATGGGTTACTGTGTTCACAAGATAAAACTGGTGGAACAACATTATTTGTTGGTGGTAACTGATTTGGATCAGGCTTAATTTTTTTCGGTCTGCCTCTTTTCTTTTTAGGCATTCCTTCTCGTTCATCCACTACCTGAGGTTTAGGACGCTTAACTTTCACTTCTTCAGGTGCTCCATCTTTATTTTTAATTTTCTTTGGTCGCCCTCGTTTCTTCTTTTGCACCACAGGTGGTTCATCCTTAATATCAGAAATATTTTCTATTGTGTCTTGGTTTTCAACTACAGAATTATAATTATTGAAATACACAGATGGCACTTCATCTTTAGGTTCTTCTTTGATATCTGGCTCATAATAATTTTTTAGTTTAGTAAATGAGAATACCACTTCACTATCATCAATTTCGGCCACCAGACCATTTAAATAATCTCGAAACTTCTTTAATGCAGCATAAAATGGTACTTTATCAGCTGCACGTGGTAACTGTGCACAACGGGCACTAGATGATGGCATTACCCACATATACTATAAAAATGGAAAAAAATGAATTAATTGATGTATGACAAGAAAATATTAGACATAAAATACTAAAACATTTTAATTATTTAAGTTTACTTCCATAAATACAATTACAATCTCCATAGTTGTGTAAATGTAAATATGTTTTTGTGAAGTATTGGTAAAAATTATTTTAATGATTTGTTTTACCTATGAAATGAAACAATTAGGACCTTATCCACAATACAATATGGTTTACTAAAAAACTTAGTACATAATACAATAACAATGTGGACATCACCAATGCTAATATCTATGTCCAGTACTGATGATGGCGACATGCAAAGTTACTGAAATAAAAAGTATTTATTTGTTTGATTATTTTTGAACACTAGTTTAAAATTAATTTTGTCAAAATTATGATTGAGGTACTGCAAAATAATATTTTAGTTAAACATCATGGCATAATTAGAAAGATAGAAGGATCCTTGAGCTAACATAACTTAATGAATTAAACATTAATTAATTCAAGAAAATAAATTATAAACCTATTACTTAAAAAAAATACATTCAAAATAAAATTAGCAGTTATAATATGAAAATTAATTATTAATAATAAATTAAAAGTTTACCGTATTTGTTCCATCTACAAGTTCTGGTTGACGACCAAATGTAAAATCTTTTTTCCCGGAAAACACTTCAAAAATAAGTTTTCCATTAAATACTGCAATTTTTGGTTTAAATCGTTGTAGTTTTTCAAGGAGAATTTGACTTCCTATAGTGAAAAAATAAAAACTATAGTTATTAATTTTAATCAAAAAATATTTTAATTCTTGTTTAGTTTCTACTGTGTATTGCTGAAGAAGTAGATAGAACTATAGGTACACAAAAAAATTGTTTAGTAAAATAAACAATTTTGGATTAATGTACATAATATTAATGAAGTAAAAAAGTTGTTTTAGCATGCTGTCACATTAAATGGAATATTTTTACATTTTATCTTCTTAGCAATGAAATTTGTCGAGATAGGTATTTATCTAATTTTGGAAAAATATAATGAAGTTTGTTGTTAACTTTATAACAAATAATATTTCTAATCTGTATGATTTTATGAACATGAATATATATATATATATATTTTAATATATTAAAGGAATTAAAAGATAAACAGTTAGAATAAAATAGTAAAAATAATCAAGTGATTAATTGATTTTAAATCAATCTGTATTATTTTCAAGAGATACTTATGTAAGTATAATTTAGTTACTGGCAATTAGAAAATATATAAGCATAAGGTGTTATATTTCTAATAAATAAAAAAAAAAAACAGTAGAATATATAGTATGTTAATTGAGATAATATTATATGGTATTAAAATGCAACGTATAATATTTATTAATATCTTTCAAAATATAAAATTTACGCATTTAAATAGATAAAGAAAACAAACCTTCTTTAATTTCTTTTCTTGTGAGATCAGCACTACCCTTTGTAGCTCGTTCCACCATATTGGTAAAACCTATACCATTTTGAAGTAGTTTATAATCATCATCAGCAGTCATAGGTTCTGGTGTAAGACCAGATAGGTATAAACATTTCCCTACAAATGTAAAATAAAATAAGTTAATAATTGTTATAGTATACAAAAATGTCAATAAATTAAAAACACTATCCATAGTGGATTGTGTAAAAAATTTAACTTGTTTAGAATAATATGTATTTACTAACAGAAATGATTTCCAGGACCTGCATAATGATGACCTTTATAAGCAGCAAATAAACCAGGATTGATACCAATCTAAAAAAAAAAGTGCAAGTTTAATTAAGTAATTAACTTTATATTATATTTTATTCTTACATAAAAAAAAGTTATTAAATATTCTTAAATTCTATAAAACAAATAACAGTAGAATGACTTTAAATGTAAAAAGACATGATGATAATAATAATAATAATAATAATATATACATACACAATTTTTGATAATCTAATAACAATATGAAAAACTAGGTATATCTTATCACAAAATTGAATACATTAAGTAAAAACAATCATAATATACTATACTCACAATCACAATATCCAAATTATTAGTTAGATGGTCAGGTAAAGTGCGCTTTGATACCTCTTCTTCAGGCATGCCATTAAAACGGTCATGTTTTTTTCTTTCCTTGTAAACCTTGGAAGGATTTGTCAATAATTTATCTTTTGGCAACATATGTTGCATTAACCCAAATGCTTGATCAGGGTTTAAGCATTGCAAACTAAACATAAATTATGTGTTATAAATATACATTTGATAATGACAAAAAATAATATAAATACATATCATAGATTAGTTTACCTCATCTGATCCTCAGGTTTAAATTTTTTCTTCCTGCCTCGTTTCTTTGGCATGTGTTGTAAAATCATTTCTTCAGTGTATTGCAAGTTTTGTTGGCCATGATGCTGCATTTCTTCATCAACAAAACTATATGGATCATCAGGCATCTCATACTTAATTTGGTGTTGTTGCATATTGTTCATTTGATGATGATGATGAGGATGACCATGATGATGTGGATGCATGTGTGTATTCATATGTTGTTGTTGATGATGATGCATTGGAGGTAACTGATTCATAATATTATTATGATGCTGGGCTGCTGCGGCTGCAGCTGCAGCAGTAGCTGCTGCAACGGCTACTGCGGCGGAATGTTTTGCTGCAGCTTGTTCGGCATCGGTACCACCGCCACTTGTTTCATATCCATCATCCGCACATGCAGATTCTTGTTTTACAGAAGACGCTGGCTGAGGTCCATTGTTAACAACATCACAATTACCATAATTGTTAGACCTGCACATATTTTAAAATCAACCAATTAATTACATTCATCAGTCTATTATGAATAGATAAGATATAAAAATGAATTGATTGTAAAAATCAAGTAAGTCATTAGAATGAGTGTGTTGAATTTATGCGATTATTTTTAATTTAAGTTTAGTGGTAAATCATAACACCAAAAAATAGCTCTGAATAGGAATTAGTTATTTGATATAAATTCTACTAGTTTTTTAAAAAAAAAATTAAACATAAAATAGTTATTAAGAATACTAAAATGTGATTAAAAGTTTATTAACAATGAAATATGTTAAATTATTAACCATGGAAAACTCTAATTTTTTCGATAAGAAACAAATTTGTTATTTACAAAAATTCAAATCATAAAAAATAACGAAATTGTTGTAGTATTTTTTTAAATTTAAATTCACAATATGACTTATTACATAATATGCAATCACCTACTATAAAGATTCAGTTATAAACACAAGTGTCCAATTATTTTGTATACTTAGAAATAGTTTTAATACATCGAGAAAATCATGAACTGAGTTTAACCTAAGAAATAAAAGTTAAAACTACATACCTACACTCTAATAATGTTATGTAATAGCATATAACGGAAATAACTAACAATAAGATACATTCGTATTGAATTCAATATTTTGTTATTTTATATCTTAGATATTGTCAATACAATCAGAATATATGTATTACGAACGGAATTTCGACATTAAAAAGGGACGAATTAAATATTAACTCGTTGAATAAATAATAAGACGAAGAAATACGGTCGGTTTGAAAACAAGAATTGAACACATTATTGCGGGTAGGTAGGTGTTGACCGTGTGTTATATTATTTCCGAGAACATTTTGACAGAGGAACGCGTAATAATATGCGTCGTATTACTCAGACGCCCAGAGAACGTACCTAACAACGATTATCATAAACACGCGCATTAAGTAGTTTTTTTATTCAAAAGTTCATACCCACGGTCGATTATATAACATTATGGAATGGACTCTACCCCAGCAGTAGTATTGCAGCAGAATGATAACTTTCCGTTCACACGTCGATTGATAACTTTCACGTTATAGGTCATGGGGAAAAAATGGTACCTATTTTTGTTTGTTTCAGTATTTCACATTAAATATTTGATGGATAATCTTAAGACACGTAAAGTCGCATCAAATTGAGCGGATTAATATTGATCACATATTATTGTAAAACAATATTCTTTGAATCGAGTGGGATAACGAACGATTCAAATTCCAAACATACATTATTGCTGGTGTACGTATAGTGATAGGGTTTCTGTACAATAGTAGGCCGATGTCCCTATCCGTGGTTTTCCTTTTATATTGACACACACGTTGTACGGGATCGACTATATCATTTTCTATGGTAATAATACGCAGAAGTTACGGCGTAGGCCGTGTAGGTACCCGACCGACTTCACCGCTGCACACGAATTACGCCCCAACGTAAAAACATTATTTTCTTTTTCACACTCGCGACTTATTACCAAATCGATAAAATATCGTCAGCAAATCAATTCTCGACTAAACGACCCGACAGCGATATTATATCGCACTAGTACTGTCCGGTCGGGTAGGTATCGTTTGATCAAAAGTTCGGTACCGGTTCCCATGTTAAACGAGTTAGAGTTTTGCGCACACGGATGTACAGGACGTCCGTATGATGGTGGGAGTGGTTAAGAGATGAGGGGAAGAGCTGTGTTGAAGTGATGAGAGGAGGGGCGGTGTCGGGTATATGATGGGTCGTGTGGTTGGCGGGTCTGTGGGAGGGGGGGAATAAGAAAGAGGGAGATTAGCGAACTGGGTGGCGGCGGCGGCGCACGCGGCAGGGTGTATTGATTTATGATTCCGGCCAACACAACAGGCAACCTGGTCAGGATACGTGCACAGGGTTGCAGGAACAGAGGTTGTAGAGAACTGAACGCCACCGGGGATTAATGGTCGTTGAACTTATTATTTAGCGGGGATGGGGTTTTTTCAAAAAAAAAAATTTACTTGTGTGCATTCCTAACAGTGCACACACAAAGCGGAATATTTAGTTGTGCATATTTCGTTGTCCGGCGATGGAAATAAAAATAATTTTATGATATTTGATAACGAATACACACAATCGTGTCGACTGTTTACTACGATACTACACAGACACACGATATACACATTTATACGTCAAACTGAAACAGCCGTTAGAAATATTGTAAAGAGTTTTATTGGTACACCGTGTTGCAACTAAAGTTTTCAAAGTGAAAAAGTTTTTTAAACGCACCTATATATAGATGTATAAACTATAAAGTACCTCAAATTGTTTTACACACCACGTTTTCTTATTATTAATATCCACTGTAAGTAAACTACTCACCAGAATAAACTTGTTTAGGTTTTTAAATATAACAATAGCAATTAAGAGTGAACTCAATATTCATAAAAAAAATATGATGTACAATTAAAACATCAGTAATTTGATAACAAACCCGAATAATAACCCTCGCCCTGTATATGTAGTTGATAGTTAAATAAAATAAGTTTTCAGTACTAAAAATTCTTAATATCTAATAGACAGTCATTGACAGCGAATATTTTGAAGCGATTAAAACTCGTACCTGCGTAGGTATACATAATATATAAAATCAACACAATATTAAATATTGTTTCTATTATATATAAGTTGTATAAGTATAGTATAATAGTAGTAATGGTCATATAGAGGTAAAAATATTTTACAATCGTTATGAGCTAGGGACTATATCCATATTTTATATACAATTTAATAGAATAAAAAAACGAAGTAAGTACAGATTTATTAATTGATATACCTAATATCGAAAATAATTAAGGCCGAGTGATTTTATGGACATACATAAATCGTTTTTTTTTTCAAACATTTAATGTAAGTGTATAATCGGTACAAGCCGATCGGCTCAATTACATCAGACAGACGACACAATGACGAAATATATTTTTTACAATGTATTTTTATTATAAACAGAAAACGCAATACATGCGTGTATCGCGAATGTGTAGTTTAAATCATCCCTGCTAGTGAGTAGTTGTAGTGATGGGGGTGGTGGTAGTGGTGGTGTATAATCGAGGAAGTTTATTGATTAATTTTTTTTTTTTTTTTGAAAGCTGTGTGTATATGATGGTGGTATCCTACGGCGTCCGGGAGCTCTTTTCGGTGGCGGGGTGATGGAGTTTCCATAGTCCCCGCCACTTGAAAATCCGGAACACCGAGGGACATACGCACATCCTGTACAAGCATTTCGCGTTTCGTCGTCGACAAAAGAGACGCTGACATTTTGCACACACCCAAAAACCCCGTCGTCACGCGTAAAGAATATTATAGCATCGTCAACTTATTATTCTTATTATTAGAGCCGCACACACTCACACACACACACACACACACACACACACGTGCGCGTTCTATACCGAATTCGTTACTATCATTTTTGTAACTAATCGATTTTTCAAATCGCTCGACGGGCTAACACATTATTACTGCTGCAGCATAAAATCTTTAAAGGGACACGGTATAACAACAATAACAACAGTAGCAGCAACAACAGCAACAACAACAAAAATAATATATACATTAGGTTAAGCCTTTCTGTACAGATAACGACGAGAGAGATGAAAGTGGAAAGAGGGAACACGGTTAAACAAAACGGAAGGTAATGAAGATATTATTATTCTCCAAGCGAAGATGACATAATAATAATAATAATAATGATAAATTATGTACATAGCGATGCGACGAAGTATACATAATAATATTATTATATCGTATAAGAACGGGTCACCACGTCTCAGTGAGTACATGTCGAAACCACAATAATAATTATGCGACGTCTGAAATGGGTGGTAAAAAGGACGTATTGTGACAGTATACCTATAATAGGAGGCGACGATGACGAAAATCGAAGGGATATTTTGTTCTTATCGACGTCTCCTCTGACGAGCAGCATAAAACACTGACCGAAGAACGTTATCCGTCTCTCGTATTGTTAACAGATAATGACATTACAAGCGTTTTTTTTTTAATTCGCCGGCCTCTGGTCGTTCGGTAACGAATCGTCGACGAGAGAAATAGCGTCGAAAGCGGACAAAATTAATGTTGTGGCGATATCGTATAGCCGTATGACGTGTAAACGATAATAATTAGTGTGCGTGTGTGCCCGCCGTAGTAGTAGCCTCCAACTTGCGCCACGGCACGGCCAATGTGTATACGCGCACGCGCACGACCGTGTCGGTCGATGCGGGCACACCACATTCGATCGCACGAAACATTTTTTAGGAACGCAATAATAATATATTATAATAGGAACTATTATGATTATTATGTGGATGATAAAATAATATATTATTTTGACTGTTGTGTATTAAAAGCGATAAGAATTTTTAAAAAACGTAGAATTGTTCACATATCAGATAGGTAGAGATATTTTTATTCGGCACGGAGTCGGCTCGAAAACGGAAAGTCGGAGCTACATTACACCACAAGTCTAGTATTAATTCATTACGCTACTACCCACCTCCTCCGACCATAACCGCGATCGGACAAGTCGATCCAACCCGTTTTAAAAAATAAAATATACAAACGAAAGATAAAAACTATGGAACCCGTTTTTGGAATTCTAGTCACACATACACTCGGTATATACATAGATACTCCTCGTATACACAAACATCGAAAAGTAAATAAATTCAAACGCTTAATGTTGACTATTTTTTTTTTTTTTTTTTTTGACAAATCTGTAAAGCAAATTAAGTACTCTATTTTTAAATAGTCGCCAAAATATAATACTAAAACTTTTTCTATTTTCGTGCATAAATAATTCAGTAGCTATCTATAAATCTATCATATTTAATAAAATTCCATTGGTCTAGGTATATAGCATATTTTGAAAATACTTGATGGCGAGGTTAATGAATGAAAATACTTTTTAAATAATACTTTTATTTGTAAATGTATTTTTACTTCATGAATAATAATTAACATTAAGTTTTAAATAACTGCATATAAAATCAATATTTGAACAAATTATGTAACAGTATTTTTATAGCAAAAATGTTTATTTTTAGTAGATTAGTATTTGACGTACTTTATCTTTACAAACTATTTTGAAAACTGAAAGCATTGTAGTTAGTTAGTTATTTTAATAATAATAGAGTCAATTTAATTATTAACAATATATTATGGATAATAAAAACAAGTCTTATTGAATTATTTTTAAATAACATCATAGACTACATATATTTTTAATTTAAATTACTTAAAAAATGTATTTGCATACTATACTCTTAACTAGTTTAATAGTGTTTTTAAAAATTCTTTCTTTTTTATGCTATCTGTGTGTTTAATTTTACTTTATACTCTTAATGAATTGATTTTTATATAATATACAAAAGGAATTAATCAATGTCTCAATTAGGTACAATAAAAATAAAATCCATATATAAACAATATTTTATCAATGAACTTGTAATTCACTTTATCAAAACATCTAAATAAAAAGTGATATTTAGTTACTCAACTTGATATGTTTTTTTTTATTTAATTTACATAAGTAGCTTCAAATTATCATTAACAATGCCAGCCTCGAGTATTTAATACTTAGTTAAATATTATAGGTATCAATATTTACATAAGTAATGATTATGATAAAATGGCTATTTAAATAACATATAAATAATAAACACATATAAATATTATAGTAGATTAATTATTTATTTATATTTATTCAATTTACTTATTTAAATAGTTATAATTTTACAAATATTTTTAGAAAATTTAAGTATTTAACTGATAAAGTACATAATATTGTATTAGTTAAGCCTAATTTTGTCAAATATGTATATTTATGTACTTATAATATATTATTGTGTCATAAATCAATTTAATCCATTGTGTACCTAGTTTATTGTAATTAGGTTAAGTTGGCCTTAAAAATACTTAAAACTCTTTAAAATAAAATGTATATCATTATTTTAAATATTTAAGAATTTTTATATTTTTATATTAAGTTATAAGTAATTACTTAAATAAAAGCTATTAAGTAAAAAAAACTGTAATGATTTTAGGGTAACACCATACAATCAAGAATTGTGATTAATTATTAACAATGAATCTTATTAACACATAAATTGTAGAACGAAAGATACATTTAAATCAATATGACCCATCTAAATTGAATGAAATGTATCAAGTATTTAGGACTAATCAATTTTTTTAATTCAATAAACTGCAGTAGGTATAATAACCATAATAAAATACATTTTGTTAACACAAATTAAATAATTACTAGAACTAAATGATACAAATATAAATTGGAATCTATTTAATATTCAATTAGTTATATCGAATAAACATCTATTTTTATGAGTATAAGATAAACATAAAGTTTAGAAGAAATGTACAGGTGTTCTGAGAATTAAAATTTGTTATGAAGATACATTATATCTGAATGTGTTGAAAGTCTGTAATACAAACTTTTGTTCTTTTTTTTTATTAACACCTATTTAAACGAAATATTTAACAAAATATGATAAAGTTTATGCAAAATAAGTGAAATCCAAAAAAAATAAATGGTAAACATCCATTAATAGGTCAACAAAAAATTCAGCTTAAACTTTGTCATTAAAAAAATAAAAAAGAAACACCATTATATTATATTGAATAAACAAACAAATTAAATATCAACATAAATATTTACATTTTTGCTGTTAATAGACATCTCTTAAAAATTACATTATTAAACTACATTAATTAATAGGACATTTAATTAAAACAAATTATGATACTTTGACAAATACCTAATCTATGCTTATCAGTTTATTTTATCTTCTTGGCAGATAATTGATATTAGCTGGAACAATTATAATCAATATAATTAATAATATATATATAATAGTCATTTAAATAATGGATTTTTAATTATTTTAGTGTATAAAAGGAGTTATGCATCTGTAGTAATAAAAATAAAAAGATTGTATATAATTGTCATACTAAATGATCTACCTACTTACTTTAGAACAAGGGCATTAATAATGCTATATAATATAATAGATTTTGTTTGTTTAATTTATTACCTATCAAAATTTTATAATAAATCATTCAATGGATGTATTAAACATCAGTGCAATGTTTTCATTAAAAGATAAACATTAAGACATTCAATTCATTAATTTACTACTTACAAAAACAAAAAAACCGTTATAGATTAGCAAAAAATATTTATACAATAAGTTACTTTTCTTTCACAACCATGAACTAAAGATATCAGACTTATCGGTTATTTAAATAAATACCTTACAATGGATTTACATTTTAATACTCATCATTAAAATAGATATAAACATGTTGACATTTACAATAACACCAATCATATAATATTTACTTTCAAAACAAATATTTTCAATTTAAAGTAGATTAAATTATAAACTATGAATGGAATCTATTTACACTTCTAAAATGGTATCAAATAAAAGCAGGTATAATGTTAAAATTATAGAAATTTTTAAGAGATAATTAGGTACTTGGTAATTGTTTTATATAAGTAGTTGAAGAGATGTCTAAAACTTAATAAAATAAAAGTTATAAATAATTAAAGATATTTTTGAAGCACAGGAAAAGTTGAAAATTAAGTAGTTTTTTTTTTTATAATTTTGAATAAGTGAATACTTAAGGGTTATACTCCAAAAGTCAAAACTAAAATACTAAAACAGTATTAATATAGATTCTATTAATTAAAAAATGAAACTGTTTAATATATACTAATTAAAGAGGATATTTTACCAAAAATATGCTCAGACAATTTCAATTAGGTAAAACAATAGTTGTAAACTTAGCCAGTAAGAGAACTGCCATTTCAATATTTTAATTCAAGGTTACTCTTACATAGGTTTCTATTTATTAACAATAAGTTTAATAAAATTTTCAAATAATCAAAACTAATTATCATTACTATACGAGTAGTTAATAATTATTAAATTATACATAGGTAGACATAGGTAAATTATAGTAAATTGATCTCTACATTTGACTAGGTGTCCGAAATATTATTATATAAACTCAACTCTATATGTGGCTTTTCTAATGTGCAATGGATGTTAATTTGTGATACTAACCAGAAAATCAAAGGTATTTTAGAGTCATGGTAATATTCTTTTTGTGTATAGATACATTATTTGCCGTAATGTTTAGATGAAACTAAGAATCTTCACCTGTGATTATTTAATCTAAAACTTTTATGCTATTAGTATAATGCTTTAAAGCACTTATTTTGGTTACTCAAACAGTTATTGGTAAAGGTATATCATATTTCTAATATACTCCATTAAGTATTTAAGTACCTGCACCAAAATGAAGGGTTATTTTTACAGTTCTAGACAAATAGGTACTAAATCATTGATGCAATGTTGTTAAGTTAATATTTAATGTCGGATCATTGTATTTTGTTCAATGTTAAAAAAGTGTCCTGCCTATTGCGTTTATAAACTTTAATCAACACAAAACAACATTGACCATTCAACGGACAAAAAGTGTGAACCATTATCTAGACAATATGATATATAATACGAATAGGTAGTATTAGTGTGTATGTACATGTATTATATATATAATATAACAGCTAATAGCTATGGTATAGTAATTAAAACACTGATATTATATTTAAGTGCCTTCCAATATTTATAATAATATTGTTACACATTGTATAGGTAACTCGATTTAGTAGGAATGGTGTGCTGAAATACATAAATAATTATTTATGAAGATAAGATACACCAATCTGACATAATGTTATATATTATATACTGATAACGAAACACGAGTTTCTTTTTTTTTACATGATTACCAAACACCGTGGTGAAAAAAAAAAGATATAAAACAACGTACCTACCGAGATTTTGCAACATCAACGTCTACTCGCACGTAGGTAAGAAACCGGTGGCCGCCGGTGAGCCTACCGCAAGGACGGCGGTTTCGCTCGCCTCGAAATAAAACGACAACCGACCAGACCGACGGACGGACATTGGCGACAGATCGCTCGAAATCCGCGACCCGAGTGGTGCTCGCGAGGGACCGTCGCCGAAAAAGCCCAAAGCTCAAGCGCGCCCGATTACTGCGATCGCCCGGCTAGCGGCCGCCCGAGTGCAACCCGACCGATCCATTCGACTAACATTTTACATATTATTATTATTATTATCATCGTTTTAGACGGTACTCACGATGTGATTATAATACTACACGTCGGCGGGTTAGTATACGACGTTAATATTATTATGACGTTGCCCAGGTACGAGATATTATTATTATTATTATTATTATTTATGCGTATAAGTACTACCTGCCTCGGTGGGTCGCCGATTACGACGTGTGCGTGCGGGTAAATCGTAGGTAACCGTGTACATTATAATGGTCGTCGCGTTATATTTTTTACGCACACACGTTCACACTCACTAGTCACCGACTCAAACATTCACTCACACACCGACAAACGGCCGTGTATAATCGGGCGGCTGGCGCGTGTGCTTTGCAGTTTGCACACACACGACACGTTCACGTCCACACACGCACACACACGTACCGTTTGCACGCATACACGACAAGCCGAAGAGCCGTCGTATCCGGTGGGAAAAAAAAATATGCATATAATATATTTATACTATATTATTATTATTATTAAAAACGGCAAAAAACAAACTACGCACGCCAACACCGACGACGACGACACGACCGCACAACTATCGGTCTCGAGAGCCCACAGCATACATACATAATATACATTATGCTCACACACACACACACACACACCCCCGTCAAGTGCTCGATCCCCCTACCCAACAGACACACACACACACGCAAACATCAGCTCGGAAAAACGGAAAACCGTGTAGGTAACCAGTCTTTGTCTTCGCCTCCTCCTCCTCGTCCACCACCTCCCCCCAGGCGGGGGCGTTAGCGTGTAGAGAGTTGTTATAATACGCGTATCTCGACGGCGTCGTCCCCTCCCCCTGGGCACTGCGTGTGTGATGATAATAAACCGATGACGATGATAAAAATAATGATGATGATGACGATGATAATGATAATGGTTGACCGTGAGGTGTGATAATGTACGCGGAAAAAAAGGCAGGTAATTTCGTGAGAAAAACGACGGATTAAGATAGTAATAAATTTAAAAAAAATTTAAAAAAATAAATAAAACCGTAAAGCTCGACGCTTACTGTTGTTGTTGTTGTTGTTGTTGCTGCTGCTGCTGCTGTTGCTGTTGCTTCAGAGAGGGCGAATTGCTGTCCGTCGACGAACCGGGTTCCATAGCGGCACCGAGAAGAGTAGCCGACTCGCGGAACAAAGTGGCCACCTGCATCTAACAGCAGCCGCTCCAATCTGCTGCTGCTGCCGCGGCGACCGTGTGGAGGTGCTGCTGCTGCACTGCCGCCGCCGCCGTCGTCGTCGTCGTTATTGTTATTACGTTATCCGGTACGCACGATTGCTGTATTATTATTGCGAGCGGCTCTCACCCAAGGCGCGTCGCGTCCGTACGAACGCCGCCGTCGCACACACACACACACTGACACGCACACACACCGACACACACGCACACACTGGCGCGGGCGCACACCGACGGCGGCGCGCACACACACGCACGCACACTGCCTACGCACGCGCGGCACACGTACGCACGCACGCACACGCACACACGCGGACGCACTACGACCGTCGCCGCCGCAGCGTTTCCACAACGGCGCCGTTCGTACGCGCCGGCCGCCACGGCATTTTTCGCGATGATAAAATTATTGTTTTTTCCGTGTCGAAAAACGGACGTCGCCTTTTTGTCGTGGCGAGAGCTTTCCCGGCGTCCCAAACGGTTCGGCCGGCGCACACACCGAACGCAGACGATTTAATGTTATGTTATTATTATGTTTCGGCGCACGAAATATTATGATACCGCAACACGAACGCCGTGGCCCGTGCGAAATCGTTTTTGATTTTTTTTTTTTTTTTTTTATATGCTATCACAATATACCTATCGATATAATATTATTAATATTGTTATCATAGATGTTTAGGTGCTCTAGACGTGCGATGCGAACGTACCCGGCGTAGAACGGGCATTATATTTAATCGTTGCAGTTGCAGTTGTTAAGTAGCGATTGCGAGAGCGCGTCTGCGTATGTGTGTACGATTTTTTTTATTATTATTCTGATTACGTGCGCGCGTACGCGTTTTTCAAAAACGTACGAAAAAAAAAAAATAATAAAAAATTGTTAACAAAACGACGCGTTATCGGCGTCCGCCACGGAGGAGTACGCGATAAATTCCGCCGAGATCGGACGTGCTGTGCCTGCGCGCGCGTTCACAAACGTCGCGCGACCCCCCCCACTGCCGGCAGCGCTCACGTTCGGCGTAGACGAGCGAGCGAGCGGTTGACGGGGGACTGGATGTAGCGAGAGACGGGAGCGCACACGCACGCGGAGAGCGAGCGAGCGAGCGGGGAGAAACGTGAACGCGCACTACAACAACACACGGTCGTCGTCGCCGTAACGCTCGCACACGCACACTGCCGCGCGCCGGTGCACTCGCGCGCGCGCGCACGCACGGCCTCGCGGCGCGCTCAAGCGTTCGGTACGCGCACGCTCGACACCGGTGTACGGCGGCGGCGTCTGTGGTGCGGTGACGGACGGCGAGCGTCGGGGAAAATGTCAGCTCATTGGTCGGGACGAAATATGACCTGGAAAATAATCAATATGGTACGCGGCGGCGGCGGCGGCAACTGCAGCAGCGGCCAGCGATCCGCCGCCAGGCGACAGTGTTGCCGGCTTACCGTAAAAAATATACCGCCGTCACCGGTCTCGGAGATGCGGTTTCTACCGCGCACAGGTGCCCCCCCTAGCATCCCCCCATCGCCGAACACCACGGCCGTGTGGATTTCCGATCCAGACCACCAGCTGCTGCTGCTGCTGCAGCTCACCGTAACCGTACCACCGACAATGTCGTTTTTTATACGATCGTATATGTAATAATATTGTCTGGGGCTAATGCGGTGGTACATTATAATATTATTACTATTATTATGCGAGACGAGGCGGAAACGGTGGCGGGTAGAAAACGCTCGCCGAACAACCACCCCCTCTTCTCGAGCAAAAGTTTACATGCTAAAGTTTAGTCGGGTCTGCGGGCAACGCCGCCTTTTATCGGGCTGTAGACAGTAATAATAATAATAATAAAACGATAATATTATTACGACATTAATATCGTGATTATTATTATCGTTGTTGTTGTTTTTGTCGATGACAAAATCGTGGGCGTCACTAGGACTTAGTAGTTACAGCCTGCAGGGGTTATAGAGTCCTAGAAAACCGATGTACAAAACAAGCCATAGAGTAAAAAGGTCCTGCTCCCCTCGTCGTCGTTAAGAAATGATTCTTCGAAAATCAAATACAAACAATAACAAAAGTAGTCACCTATATAAGAATATATATATATATATATTTCATTCTACAGTAAGCGCATTATTTTATAATCGTAAGTACGTCTCTTTTTATGTCTACTACAGTTAGACCTCCGAGTATTCTGTGATACGGTCGAACTGACGTGTCTAAGTCTTATAATTCTCTTCGCGATGCACATGAAAAACATCATCTAATCGTATCATATGTGATTATATTGTCGTGTGCTGTTGTATACGATTGTTTCTGCGAAATCTGAAATAACCAACGGCAACAGAGATGTGTTGTTTACAGTTTATACCCGAAATATTAATACAATAAAAATTATCATTCATCATTGTTCTGAACGCGACAAAGTTATATTTTTTTCCTCACACACCCCCTGGTTAAATGTCAAGTGCCGAGGGGGGCTAAAAACGTCTAATTGCGAGGGTTCAGCATCCACTCCCCCCCTGTCTAATTTCGCCGATGCCTTTTTTGGAGCTTTGTGCTTTGGGACCACCGTCGTCGGGACACGGTACGCCTATGTATATATATATATATATACGTAATAATATACGGTCGACTAGTACGCACAATGTAGCTGGCGGCGGCAGCAGCCACTGGGCCACCGCCGCCGACACTAATTCGAACGTTGGTAATCAATAATAATGTGCCGTCGGTTACGACGTGTTATTATTATTTTTTTTATATATAATTATACATTTTTGCCGCCAATAATTCCGCCACACTCGACAGGAAAAAAAATAACAAACAAATCTCGTATTTTTATCACAATATCGTGTCGGTGTCGTGTAACGCACACGTTTTGAAATCGAATTATAGAGTCGGCATTAAAGTATACACGCGGGCAATTAATGGGAGGTACTTAGGATGTCGCGACGACGGGCCACAACACAACGCGACACGTGTGTGTATATAAAATAATATGAAACGCGTTGTTTATTGTTACTCGAATTCCGCGTGTGTACGCACACTATACTATATATTTTTATTTATTAAAATACACGAGCGTATGAAGCAGATATGTATAATATACTGATAATATTCAGTATCGGCAGTATCGCAGAAAACCAGATCATTTCCCGGAAAAATCGGAAACATTATTAATATTCCGTTACATGAAATGACTTAAAACGGCGTTGTTGTTGCCACGGGCGGGTGTCGGAATACTTAAGAATATCGGAGAAGTTAAATTAAAATGAATCGCCTGATTCTGAATTCTGTTTTTAAACTCCTGTATTTTTACTGTGAAAAATTTAAAAACCTGGTAGGATAGTTGCAGACAATATAGAATTTATTGTTTTTAGTAAAATATTCCGTCACAAAATGTAGATTATAGATAAATCTTCAAGACCAAGAGATACACGGTGATTTATGTATTATTAATAATAATTGATTATATTAACTGCAGTTGGAATGCCGCATTGACAGTCTATTAAAATAAATTTTACATTATTTACTTCATTTTATTCAGCGTTGATATTTGAAAACCAAAACCAATAATTATTTGCGATTCTAATTTTGACATGTGGCAAGACTCAAGTTGTAAAATTAGAAAAGAAAAAAAGAAAATGAATGAAATGCTTACAGATATATGTAACTGTTATAATAGCTAATAAATTACTTATCGTGAATATATTATGTATATAAAGATAAATATTTAAAGTAACTATCAGTCGTGTGCAAGACATACTATTTTAAAATGTATATATTTGAAATTTGAATACTTTTGCTCATACCTATACTTCACAAGACTGAATGGTATAATTACTATATAAAATTAATAATTAATTATGTATTTTATGATTTATGATCTTTTAATATATATATAGAACTAGATATATCATTTTTACCTTTAACTTAACTTTTATTTTATTACGTTTTTAACTTCACTAATATCATGTACCTAAATCAAAACTTATAAACAGAATAGGTTTTTGCGACGTTTAACTTTATCGTTATCATTTATCATAATATATTAATTACAACAAACTACGAAGTATTATACTGAAATAGTTGAGATTATTACTAATATAATGTAACGTTGCGTTTACAGAATTTGCAGCTTAAACAATATAATTTGATGTTATACAGTCAGTAGTATTAGAAATACACTTAATTTGAGTCATACATAAAAGTTTTTTATAGACTTAATAAATATTTTTAATTTAAAAAAAAAAATCGTTGACTACAGTAGAAACTTATAATAAAAAGTACCTATAACTTGGCATATCAGAATATAAACCAATTTAAAGAATAATTATATCTAAGCGAATCGAATAAAAAAATACCAAGTAATAATATTAAATATAGTATGCAATAGTGCTTTAGATACTCATAATGTATTATGCATTTGTGCTATACCTATTATTATTATTAGTTATAATATTAAAATGTGTTTTTACGTATTAGCGTAATCTGTAGAATTTTACATATGGCCTCCCGCCCATTAAAAGCATTAGATAATTTATTATGCAGAATATGGTGGTATTAATTGTGAATCTAGTTTCTGAAACTTTAACAATATAATTATTAATCCCACATAATAATTTCAACTTAAAGTTAATCAACAAAGAAAAACTAGTTTATTTTTCATATGTTCGTATTTTAATATATACCTAAGTTAAAAATGTTTTGAAAATGTCGTTTTGTTGATAAGTCTACAAACGCATAATTATCGATGCAAATATAAAAATTCAATAAAGGATTATTTTTTTTTTTTTTTTTTGTAGAACTATCACAATACCGAAATCAATTTTTTAACAATACGCGTCAACATTCTACTTATAGTTTTTTGCAATTTTCCTGTACAACCGTAATACAAAAGTGTTAACTTCTTAGGACGTTAAATACTGCAAGTCATCATTATTAGACTTTTTACTAAAACCAGTGTTTTAATAATTTTCCACTTATTGATTACAACGTGTTATCAAAGAAAATAAATATTTTTATAGAATTTCGTGATATTTTATTATTTTTAAATACAAAATGTATTTAAAAATAATATATAATTTAATATTAGTAGATGTAATTATTATAGGACTATGGGAGTATATGTACAACAAGAATATACACATGTGTTGGCCATCGTTACTCGCTATATGTAACTATAGTATTATAGAAGTTAAAATCGATAAACGTATTAAATAAAAAATGTAAAGCACGTTCGGGAAAAAAACCAATAGTGCTCTGAAAAGGCGTGATACTAATAATGCTGCAGTATACACGTCCAAAAATTAATATTTAGCGGGCACGTGTTTACATACCTATATTATAGAAACACCGTATATAAAGTTACTCTAATTGTAGTGCATATAATACCAGGAAACACAGCTATACGTAGACGATAAGCCTTAAACTAATTTTTTATTTTAGGTTCACAATAATAAATTCAGATCCAGCTGACTGTAATAATGATATTTATAAAGTAAAGATATTATGTATTCAATATATATATTATGTATATATTTATACAGTCATATAAATTACATTAATATTAATAAATAATAATACTATATAGGTTATTAACACGTCTCTATAAACGTCTTTTAAAAACAAGTCATCTCATCGATCGCGGTCGTCTTGAGCTAGAATTTCTCAATTCTTGTAAATATTGAGGTAGGCCAAAGTTTTTTTTCTAAACGATAAACATGCCGTAAAACTTTATCGTTAAAAGTTTACTCGAAGGACAGGCGCAGGCAGAGACAGCGCGGGGCCATACGCATGACGCTTTATGCCTTTCGTCGAGTTTTATTTATGTACAAAAAAGTTATTAACAATCAACATATATATAGTAAAATTATAGTCGATATTTATAATAATAAATGTTTAATTTTATGTTAATCAGTTTTAAGTACAAGAAATGCGCTATTATTTAAATTTAATCACAATAGTTTATTACTTCAATATCTTTTGATTTGTATCATTTTAGGTGTAGTAAATCGCAATGTAGGTAACAATACATGTATAAAGTCTAAAATAAACTATAACTTTTAGGATTCCTTTGATTTTCGTTACCACCTGCGTCACTTTTTGTTACCAGCGATTTAACTGTTGTTTATTTTTAAACTCTTTTTCCTGCTTTGATATAGGTATAAATTAAACCTACGCCTGACGTAAATTAAAATTAGTTTTAAAGTCAAAATCGGGAAACACAATACACGAAAACGTTGTTTATTTACTTTATTTTATTTTTTTACATAAAAGCGTGTGTTTGTTGTTAAACTAAAACGTTATATATCGACAATTTATACCTATTATACATTACTCGCGCAGGAAGTTACAGTTCAATAATATGCTTAATATGCTTTATACATATTATTAAATTGTATTGTATACATACAATATCATTATTATATAAGGCTCAATATATTCATAGTTATCGGAATTAAAGTCGTATGTATACGACTATTATTGTATTCGTATACGAATACGAGCATAAGTACCTTCTGCATCATTGCAATGTTAAACATGCATTAGGTTAACAACTTATTAATTGCAATATAATACAATTTTGTCTGTGCACTTGATACAATATAATATATACCTGCTAAATATATTATTAAATCGACTTTTACTTGGCGTCCTTGTAACATTGGTGTTTATACAGTTTACCAAACTAAACTGAAAAATAAAATAATTTTTAAAATATATTTCGAGAAGTCAATACGTTAAAACATATACGCACAATATTAATATAATAAACAGCCGCCCATAACTCTATAGATAAACACATTATATACATCGTTTATTGTGGTCTGCATATAAGAGTGCGATCATTCATGTTGTATAGCGCGTATTGTTATTGTTAAAATATATACTTTAATATATTCAATGTGTAATGGTAAATATGGTTGACATGTTACATGTACGGTTTAATGCATTATTATATATATTATGCATATAAATCGCACACGAGTTAAATTATTGAGATATGCAAAAATATGCATGGTAATTCAATTTCGTTTTTGAACTCGTCGTTAAATGAAATTAGTTTTTGACTTTGCATGTCTGCTACAAATCGGAAACATCAAAACAGGTAAATCCTCCAACTTCCGCGACCTAAATACATTATATAATTATCAATGTGTGATTAAATTATAATGTCAGAAACTGAAAGTTAAAAGTATGAGGGAGTTCTCCATGAAATGTTAATGTCCCTAGTTAAAAGAGTTAAGAGAGTGTAAGTGGAGACGTATTTCACAAGCCCGAACTATATACATGTATAGTGTATACTACGTACATATTATATAATATTTATGATATACAGGTAGAGGCGCACTTGAGTGTATATATATATATTATAATGTACAATTCAATAAGTTTGCTCCTGTGAAAACGCGAAGATAAAAAGCTTATTCAAAATCGTTTAAATTACAAATAACACTACATAATATTATATTATAGGACGACGCACAAGAAATTATGGCTAATTATCTCTTATTTAATATTATTACCGTCTAAGTGGTTTATTTGGAATTTCAATTTTAGAATATGAAGTGAGTATAACATATTGTGTCGGTTTTACAACCATGTTTTTTTTTATCTGTGCACGGTTTTTCAAGCAATATATTATTACATTATATTGATTTCACGGTAATTGGAATCGAGTCTAGATGGAACTTTTCTTAGGTAGTGTATTTCTCAATATTATTTCAGTAGTTATTGAAATGCACGACTATTAAAAAAGTACCGACGATCGTTAAGAAATTTAACATTCTAGCATGCGCCTAATCGGCCACTGTCTCAAATAATAATTGTTATTTTGGTCCAATTGTTATATCAACACACTGCCACCGAATTAGTATAACTATAAAATAATAATAACCTGCGCCGAAACGAACAAAGTATAGGTATAAATACACCCAGTTCCAATGTTTATATAGAATAGAGCGCATTGTGTATAACGAATATTTTAGCAATAATATGATGGGTATACGTATAGGTATGCCATGTTTTATTATTAATTTTTATTAAATGTATAATGTTTTAAGTTTGAACACATTTTGTGGTTTTGGTTATGAATGTAAAATGTATTATAATCCGATAACGTTTAATTTAATTAGTATACTTGTTTGTAACTATAAAAATAATAGAAATGAGTTTAACCTTTGTGCGTTAAGGGCGTTGGTTCCTCTGCTGCTTGTGGCAGATCTCTACCTGTTTTGAAATTACCACGGACGTAGGCGTAATTAAGTGGGACTTAGATGAGGGACTAAGTTAAAATAAAACCAGATCCCTTCCAGAAATAATATAAAACAAAGGCGACATTTATATAATTAAAATATTGTGATTGTTTTATAAAAATAATAGTTATATCTCTCAATAAAACAAAAAAAAGTTTTCAAAATAATATTATATAATGTTGTATACATTTCGTGGAATCAAAAATAAATATGTAATGGTTTAAAAAAAAAAAAAAACATTTATGAGTATTTATTATTTAATCATAAAAAATAATTATCCAGTTAGATAGAACATCCAAAGGGGTTGGCGGATAAAGCAAGTATATTATGATACATTAATACAGTGAAACTTCCAACAACAAACTTTCATTTAACAAAATATTTTTAAGAACCACAATCAAATTAGAATCAAATATATTCAACGAATTTCTCTACAACAAGAATTGTTTTCGTTGCCTGCGAGTCTTCGAAGTATATGGAAATTTCACTGTACATAATAATTTCCATTTGGTTTATCACTTTTTGCCGCATAAAAAATATTTGTATTCAATCATTTATTAATACAAAGTTATAGTCATTCACCTTTTTAAATTATTTCAGACCACATAATAAGAATTGAACTTTTTTTTGTAGAATAATTATTAAAAATACGTTTTTATTTTACATCACTTACCTTTACGTATAATATGTATATTAATGGGCACCACTACATCAGTCAGTCAAAATGTAATTTATATTATATTTTCTTACATTTATTTCATATTCAAATTTTTTTGTCTAGACAAAAACCAATCAATAAGGATATTGTTTCCAAAAATAAACGAAATGAAATCGTACCAGTACTACCAGTTTTGTTCATTGTCAAATAAAATATTCACCTATACATTAACAATAATAATTTTTCTGTCTGTTCCTTTGTAATGAAATAAATAATAAAACATACTTACTGAGTTATACTTTACAGTTTTCAGTAGTTTTATTAATGTAGGTAGTTATATTATATTGATATTCATAATTATTTATAGCGCTTTATTATAAAAAAAGTAATTCATTTCTTTTTTTAATTAAGGTATAATACAGTTTTCTTTTTGATTTTTTTTCTTATTACAATTATTTTTTTCCGGTAATAATGGTTTGGATAGAATTTTCTCTCGCCTTATATATTTTCGTACGCAGCTAAGTACCTACCTATTTGAAATTGAAATGTTTTTCAAATTATTAGTATAGTTTCTGATACATAGAAGACTTAACTAACAACGAAGGGGAAAATTGTCAACAGTTGCATAAAACAGTGACATAATATTTGCTGAGTATTTAAAAAAAAAAAAAAAGGTTTTTAAACTTAAACTGTAAGTAGAACATTATCAAGTATTCGCAAAAAAAATGTTGTTTGCGCCGTTTGGTTATGATGAAAATAATAAGTTGTCATTTTCACAACAGTGGTATATTATTATTATTTTTCTAATAGTATAAACCGCAATACTACGGCATTATGTAAAATACGACCGTTTACATTGAGCATATTATGTGTTCAGAAATATTTCAAACATATAAATTAGTTATGATATTACGATAAAAAGAAGCCATCGAGCGGCGGCACTTTATGTGCGACACGACCGTAGTTGTATGTCTCGACGAGTTGAGTACTTATTTGTTTTTAGGCGATCGGTTGATATCGTCGACACTATATCGAACGCCGCTGCTCGCATGCCTATAGCTTGTCATCAATATATTAATATATATAGCGTATTATTATATTAGTGTATATAGGTTGAGATCTGTTCACAATCGTTTTTTTTTTCTCGAATGCTGTCGTGACAATAACAATATTGTTATCGTCGCTTTTGTGATATTCGTAAAAATAATAATATATACGACACCGAGTTATCACGACATATGCTTATTATTGCGTCCCATCCAAAACGGTGGCCTACTTTATTATGTAGAGTGGTCTATCTATATCTACACTACACTATATACTGCAGCAAAGGGCGCTCATGAAACGTCCCATATCGCAAGTTGCTGTGCACCGATTCGGTGTATATGTAGTTTTTTATATATCATATTAAACCATTATTTTAAATTGTCATTATTTACGTCGTTTGAATTCGCTGACGCAACTATATATACATATATCTAAAATCTTCTTTTTTTTTATGGGTAGCGATGGTGTAGGCTCCACCACACCTAAAATTTGAGCTAAGAATTATTCAAATACAATTATATTTTAGGCGTTTGCGAGTGGTTAAAAAAAAAATTCAGCAGCTATACAATGCAAATATCGAGTCGACATGACTGTGTATAATACTATATAATACTATCGAGTTCCCGCCTACTCCTCAACGATAAACGCGTTTAAAATATATTTTGGATCATCGCTTTCAATGAAATTGTACATAAAAATTTAAGTGCGTAACGTTTCCGATTTGGCTATTAGCGTAACTAGAGGCGGCTTAAGCGGCCAAGTCTCGATTGGAGTTCACCCCAAATCCCTGCAAAAAATAGTTTAACGTTCAATATGTATAATAATTACTGATTACTTAAATTATGGATATACCGAATATAATATAAATATATAAATATTTATGTTTATGGAAATAATTATTATCGGTTAAATTCGGTACATAGGTATATAGGTATATAGGTTATAGGTATTGATATTTTTTTTAAATATTCGCTTTGAAATATATAGAAGTATCACGTATTATATATGATGAAAAAATATTTAATGTATTTACCGTAGAAGCGCAAAATAAAAAGTTATTATATACTTCATATTTTATTTTTGAGAATTATCCTTTTATGACGAAGAAGACCTTTATAGACTCAATGAGTTATTTTTAAAATTTGATTTTCTAGGTATATTGTCTATAGACACTATAATAAAAAGTATTGTCAACAAATTACATACATTTAGTCGAGTACCTAATTCAGTGGCGGAATTAAAAGAATAACTCTTCTCAGTAAACATTATTCAAAGAGCCCTGCAATAAAATAATTATTATCCAGGAGCAGATCAATATTTTCGAATTATTAGATCAAATCATTTTCATTTCTGCTTTTGGTTTATAGTGAAAAAACTAATCGTAAAGGGTCCTACTTCATCCTCCAGGGACTCATGTGGAAAGGGTCCAGTTCTCAAATGTCCATATTTGCTCCATTAAATTCACCATTGATACTTATATACCGGTACCGGTTGACATATTATTATTATTATATATAAATGATATTATTCAAATAAGTCCTGTACAAATATTTGCTGGGTACCTACCTCATATAATCGTATCTACTATACCTACTATAGGTAGGCATCTATATTCCACAGTTCCACACAACGTGTATTAAAACGGTACAAAGTATAAAAACTAAAAAAAAAACCCAAAGCAAGCGTTATTTAAAAACCTGTTCATTTTCTCGCTCAGCTTAGAATCAAAAACAGCATTTTTAAAAACTTGTTGGTTGTGAGCTGAGTGGCTATTATACCAGAAATTTGTATATAGATGGACTATTTTCATTTGAATTACACGCCATAACCCGACTGTTGTCGCGTACCTACTTTATTTACTTATAATATATTCCAGGATAGGTGTAATATTAACAGTTATAAGTTAAAATATATTATTTATTTTCAATGAATTTTTTATATAAAATTAAATTGTACACCGCATTCAGTAATTAGAATCTGTCATCATAAATGTTTTATATTTTAGATGGCTACCTTTAGTAAAAACTTACGTTATTGGATAGACTATTATAATAACTCCTATAATAAAAAAAAAAAATATAAAGCATATATGATGCCAATATATCTCAAGTTTTTTTGTCAGAGATTCGTGAACTATCTTTGATTCATTTCGTATAATTTTTTTCTATATATTTAAAAAGAGCTTTTTATTATTTTTTCAATGTCTAAAAAGCTCTCATGAAATGGTTTTTTTAGACTTTTAATAAGTACCACTGTTCCTATAATACCTAGACTTAATTTTTTTGTATTTATATAATTTTGCATAGTTATTAATGATTACTTAATATATAAATAATATATATATATTTCATATGTAAATACTATATATTATTTGTTCCTTTTTATAGCTTATCGATTATATATATCTATACATTAATTAAGTTTTGATGTATTTATATATTTATCTATGTTTTCAATCAAATTGATTTTAGTATAACTTTGGTAATTTATTTTATTGATTTGTTTGAAGTAAAATTAAGAATAAATATCTCATTGGCACAAATAAAGAACCATTGGGACTTAAACACCCTAAATAGTTATTAAATAATACTACTAATAGTAGGTAAGTATCTTTTTTTTTCAAATTTTTAGATTGAATCGAATATATGTTATTGAAATAAAAATATATTTTCAAATTGGTTTTTTTTGGTACATTGATGTCTGATAGGCAATATAATCATGGACGAAAATAATTGTTTTGCGTTTCCGTTGAAATGCGGTAGAACATGTGGTGAGAGAATAACATGACCCTGTGACCAAATAGCGTGTACTATTTTATCACGGTGTGTTTGTCAGCTGCGTATTCAACTCCGTTTTGACCGTTTTGTAGATATACAATATATATTGAATTTGAATGTAATAATAATTTGTCTTTGTAAGGCGATAACTATAGTTGGAGGATGTAATGGCTGAGAGGCTACGTGACACATGTTTTTTTTTTAATCGACATTATAATAATGTATGACCCTGCAAAAAATTTGGCCTGTGCCTATATTTCATATAATATTTACCTATATATAGGATATCATAGTTATAAAATATGCGTGTTATGTATTTATATATATTATTAGCTTTGACCTTCGACCTGATCCCAATGTGTGCAATGTGCATTGTAATATAATGTTTAAGGAAGTTAGGAAGAAAAATTAGGGACTTTTGTTTTTTTAATATTATGTGACACGTTATGTATTTTTTTTAATGTTTTTTAAGCCGATTTATTGTCGTGGACTAGCTCCTTCTGCGTTACGTCCCCACAATAATAACATTATTATGCCACATGTTCTAACAACTGCAGCACAGTGCTATAATTCGTTTGCGTTCGTAAATCGTTGCAGTGATGTCATAAAACCATATGGAAAATAAAAACGATTACAAAATTAAACATCACATTTTTAAAGATCAAGGAAAACTTTGCAAAAATAATGAATTAAAACAAATTTGACCAAATTGTTTGATTTTGCGTTTTTATATCGATTATAGAACCGCGATACTTGATAACAATATTACACAGCGTGACTACGATTCTTGTTTGTATATCTTACCATTTAAAGTAGGAATCCGTTGTTTTTGTAATTCAACGTACTCTATTGGTAAACATAATTATATTTAAATTAAATTATTTTTATACCTAGAAATCGTATAGATTAATTAGTTATTCTATATTTCTATACCGTTCCACATTGAGAATAGTTAAAGTATATAGGTATACGATTATTGTTTTAATAAAAAATAAAATAAAAATATTTATTTCATGGATAATAATATATTTTATATTTGAAATATTTTTCAAATCTCGACAAAAAAATAAAAATTTTTCCAATTTGAATTTATGTAAATTTATATTTATATACATAAAAATACAAAAATATAAATTCCTATATAATATGACTTATTATTTAAAATATTTTAAAAGCTAATTCAATTTATTAACTGCTTATGTTTTTTAGGAAATTAAATCTTTTTCGTCATTACAAGATGATTTAAAAATGTTAATATCTAACACGTAATAAGTAACAAGTGTAAACGTAAAGAGTCGCAATAAAAAGCATAATGGTATTGTACATATTATACTGATCAATCACACAATTTATAAGATATTTACTTAAATTATATGGTTTATCACTTTAATTATTGTTTAGTGTATAATATATCTAAATTTTTTTTGTAATAACACGATTTCAAACTTAAGTGCTTATATAACTTATAATATATTATAATATGCTAATATAGTATATACACAACCTTATATCTTACATCGACAAGAATCGGTACAAAATTACTCGCACGCAAAAGGTACCAACCAAAAATATGGTTCTATAAGCTTTTAAATATATTCATAAAATCATAACACTGTAAGTCTACAACTGCGTATTATTAGATCTGTTGCAAGTATGTGGCGATCGCACATATTATATTATAATATATTATCATGTACGACTGTCAGACTAGTTTCATAAAATAAATTCAAATTATTCGTTTATACAAACATTAAAATATTCGTAAGTTACGTTATCAAATATCAATATTCAAATTAGTTTATTTTATGCAGAGTTGATGATGTCGTCGAGTTGTACATGTGTAGATGCGTGTACCAAAGAGTAAACATATATAAATCGACAATCAATCAAAAAAGTTGACTTCCGCCTATTTATATACAAGTTATACTGTCATCATAAATCACAATATAATTATATTATTGTTTTTATTATTTATAATTTAACAATTTAAACTACTCACCTGAATTATAAATTTAACTAAAAGCTCTATTATAATTATAAAAAAACTATTTTATAATATTTTAAACTTAAATCCAATAAAAAAAATAGATAGATAAGTATTGAATATTTTAAATATATATATATATATACACAAAATTCATATTTTGTAAATTATTCATCGGGTGGATAATCTATACTAGTGGTTTAATAAATATTATTTGTTGTTATTGGACTTTAGGATTATTGTATATCATCATATTATGTTATAATTTTAACTTTTGTTAAATTTTATAAAATTATACTTAAGTATAAAGCCATTAGGCGTATACAGGTTACTACTGTTAGTGCTTATACGCTCCAAAAAATGTATAGTAAATATATTATCTGGAAATCTGAAGGCTTTTTTTTCTTTGAGAACTCAGTATTAATTTATTCAATTTTTTCCAGAATAGTTGTAAATTTTATTGTTATATATTATTTTAAGATTTGTTATCAGCGCGCAGTTAATACTGAAAATAGTATTTTAATTTCGATTAAATTAGTTATTTAGGTATACATATTTGTAATACGTAATCCATATGAAAAAATCATAATTATACAATATTTTTAAAATATCGTCGTGTAAAGATATTGAAGAAGTTACAGACGAGCTATAAATTATTATGCTGTGGTTAAAACATGATTTGAAAACTTTAGTCAATAAATATTTTGTTTATAAAAAGTTACTAACAAATTTTATATTTTGATAACAAATTGTAATTTTATTACTGTACTTTTTTTTTTATTGTAAGACCTGCTTATCGTATTTGCACACAATAGGGTATCTAAAGCTCAATTAAGGGAAGAAGTAGTTTAAAAACTGCAGTTTACCTTAAAATCTAGAGAGGGACTTTAAAAATTCAACAGTCATTCCATTTATCTCTAAATAACTTAAAATTATTTTTTTATAATAACATATTTGATAAATCCAAAACAGTTAGTTTGCATAAAAATTACCTGATATCATGTGATAGTATCAACTTATTACTACTTTTTGGAAATTTCAATAACAAATTATCAGTACGCCCTAAGATAATAAATTATTTATGATCAGACCACTGTTAAAAAGAAATCAAGAGGTGATTCACCCCTGCCTAGCCATCCTATATACGCCACTGGAGTGTAGTGTTCAACTATGAAATGAATATATTTGGTAGTGTAATGAATATTTTGTTTTAATTACATTTTTAAATAATAAAATACATTTTAATGATTGTTTGTGTATAGGCTGCCTACTTATTTATAATAATGTTATATTATATATTTAATGAAGTTTAAAAAATTAAATTAAACGACTAGGGAAAAACATATTCATCGAACGTGTTAGATTTTCTGTTTTTCATGTTGAACGTTATAAAGAAAAATGTATAATTATTTTAAATTAGGTACCTAGTAATTACAAATTAATTGTTAGTTATTAAAATAAAGCACAGAAAATAATTTATTTGAAAAAAAAAATAAAAAAAATACGTTAATAAAACCGATTTATCAATATTGCTATAAGTAGGTAACTACAGCAACGGATTGTTAGCACAGACAGTCCGCTGTATCAGTTCGATATAATTATAATATAAAGATTATAAAAACTTAAAAATAAATCTGTATTACCTACTCTATTGACTCACTTTGTTTATTTTATTATAAAAAAAATAATTTAAAATAATAATAATAGTTTATAATTTAATTTTTTTTTTGATAATAATTTTATAATTTTTAATTTTTTTTATTTTTTATAGATCTATAAATTGTTATCTTATGATTGTATTTCGTACGCATGCTATTGAAGATAGATAGATGGTAAATAAAATGGCCATTAGTTCATTATTATTTGCTATTATAGGATATGTGGTACATACTCGGATATGTTACAATGTAACGCGTATATACATGTGTGTTTTTGATTAAAACTTTAATTTTAATTTTGTCGTTAAGACTTAAAGACAAATAATTACAAGCGGTCATAATTTTTTATTGTTTTTGAGTGTACCTACCGATATACTTCTAAAAATAATTATTGTTTTAAAAGGAGTGTCGAATTTATTTATCTTAAAAACTTTTAATAATTTCTTCCTACTCATAGGTAATATAATAATAATAGTACAAGTTAATATGATTAAAATTATATAAGAAAATAGAACAGTATTCATACATGGTAAATTAGACTTATTCAATAGTACCTATGGTAATCCTGTGTCTATAGGTCAAAGAGACTATATTATTATTCAATAGTAAAGGTACCTATTGATTTCTTAAAACTTATATTTTAAAAACAAAATTGTAAATATATACTTAGAGATAATCTCAAGTCATAATAATCTATCACCAATTTAATATTTATATAGATTATGGAATATCCGCATTTTATAATTATAGGTAAAAAGTCAAAAATGAATAGGTATAGTTTATATTAGTAACCGTTTTTCGTGATTTTTAAGTTAAATTTTAATTTCTTAGTACTTCGACTTTAATAAATATTATCTGATAGTTGATATCTATTTAACCCTGAAAAATTAGATACTTATGGACAATTATAGTAATACTTAATTTTGTCATATATCTACCTATATTTAATTAATTGGTGAAATATTTTAAAATCAAAAATAATCATTATTTATACATTTCAAAGTTAATTACTATATTATGTAAATATATATATTAAAATAAGTGAATTGTATTTTGGTAAACCTATTACTTATATCATAGGTATAGTACATTTAATATACATTTTATTATTTTCTAAAATATTTTGAATAAGGAAATAAATTAATCTTCATCATTTAATTATTTAGTGGTATATTTATATATTATTTTATCTATAGTATTTATTAGCACCTACTTATTTATAATGTTAACATAAAATATAGGTTATCTATTAAATCAGCATCCGTCAGTTTTCTAATTGGATGCCTAGATAAAATAGAATAATGTAATTATTTGTTTGTTTTTATGTATGACTCACTCGGAAAACACATATATACCTACTTACATATAGGTAATTAGGTTATAGGTCCCAAGTTAAATTAAAAGTTAAAAGAAAAACAAACGTTATTTGATTAATAAGTCTATTATAGTTAATTGCCTTATCCAGAATATATAATAACTTACTACCAAAAAGTCATAGTAAAAAGCTCGTGGTTAAAAAGTACGAATTATAAAAAGTCATCGGTAAAAATTCCTAGGTATAAAGTTCACGGTAAAATAGTCCGCTTAATACATATAATAATGTAATAGGAAAAATTCGATGTGATGAAAAATTAACGTTCTAATAATAATTAGTACTATTATAAATTGTAATTAAATGATTTAACTGACGAAATTTACAAATTTACAATTCATATTATAAGTAGGTACCTACCAACTAATGTCGGCAATACCACAACTTGTTATATATATAGCTACTTTCTTTGACTTTGAACACTGCTCGACTTTTGGGAGCACACAATATTGAACTATTGCTATTCTAAATTATCTAGTTTATCGAGTTTTATTCATACAGCTATAAATGTATAAATTATTTTTTTAATGAATAATTAATTAAAATTTTTTTATAAAAAACAAGTCTTATTAATTATGATCATTGTATTTTATTATCATTATTTTTTTTTAATAAATAATTTCTAGTTTTACTATAAGAATACCGATTTTTTTTACCATTGACTAATATTTCTACTTCAAACTTTTATCCGGACTTTTTTTCTAGGACTAATTTTTTACCTTGGACTTTTTTTTTTATTGCGATCTAGTTTATATAGCTTCTATAGCGTAACAAGATACATACATATACATAAATCATAATAATACATACCTGATTCAGTATAATGCATTAATTTCAAGTAAACAATTGTCATTACATAAGCAGGTTATTATCTAATCAATACATGTATTTATCTTACGATCAATTGTCCTATAGTTATATTCTTATATTAATGCAGTTGCAGGTAGTATCTATATAATTTATGTGTGAGATTAAAAAATATGTTCAAAAAAATTAACAAAATAAACCATTCAAAACACGCATTAAAAACCATTAACATATATTCAAGAAAATGTACCAATATAATACTAATTAAATCAATGAGTACATTTTATATAGCAGCTAAATCGAGATCATAGTCTTAAGTTCGTAGTCTGTAATAGGCAATAGTAAACACAATGCAGGTATTTAGCTTGTCTATAATACGGCTAATAGGAACTAAAAAATTTAATTTGACATGTAAGATTGAACAGTAAATATGTCCGTGAAGTAATTTAAAATTAAGACAAGATGATGCCTTCCAGTTTCGAATGATTCGTCGGGGTTTTAAAATGCTAATAATGGTTGATAAGAGGAGTGAGGTTGACGTATATACCACATCTATAGGATATACTATTCCCGGAAAACGACTTTGAATAGACTCAATTATTTGTATTGAATTTACAGCGCTGAAAACTATAGAATTATATTAGTTAAACACGGAACGTATATAATATATAATATGTAAGGAATAGAGCGCCTTTAATGCAGCTGGATAATCGACGTCTTTACATCTCCGGCGGCCTACAAGACCCTGCACAGAGGAGGCTTTATTTTGCATGTTTATATGTAATTTGCATTAAATGACAGAGACGTCTCCTCGTATACCTATAATCTCTATTCTGGTAAACACGAATGAGTTGAGATTTTTTTATGTAGTAATTATGGAGGCATGGAGTTAGTATTTCTCGTGAAAGTCATTATTTTACATTTAGAAACATTTAAATATCAAAAATGTCTAAGACCACTCAACAGTTGTATAATTAAAATAATTGTGCACTTTTTTCTGTCAATAAAATTATCTTATTTAATAACAACTTAAAATAATGGAATCATAGTACATTAATTTATTATCTATTATAGTGTTTTTAAACTTTTATAAATCAATTTCACGATCGCAACTATATTAAGTTCGATATATATACAGTGAAACCTCCACTAACGGACACCTCCCAATAGCGGAGTTTTTTAGGGAACGGAAACATTTTCACTAATTTTCAATAGCGAAACCTCCGAATAGCGGACTCTCCGAAAACGGACATTATTTTAATAGGGAGTTTTTAAAATAATGGCAAGTCCCTAATATTTATTTTAAAATAATACGTATTCTCATATTACTATTGAGATTGCACAGAGACGGTGTAATTATAAACAGACAAAGCTCACCCCGATTTTTCAAGCAAAAATAATTTAAAAATACATGCATATAGTTTTGATTTTGATTGTAAAAATATACTTTAAATAATAAAAATTTGTAAAAATATAAAAATGTAATAATTTACAATAAATAATAATAGTAATAACATTATACATACAAACATAGCAGTACATTTTTATACAAATAAATTTCAAGAATATATCCTCTCTGAATAACGGACAAAATGTTGGCGAATAAATGTGTCCGCTATTTAGAGGTTTCACTGTATATATATATATATGTAATATATATTATCCATCACTAAATCTTTTTATTCGTTATCTAAGAACATAATACTGATAGCTTATTTCCATATAATCCTGTATTTAGAAAACTTAAACTTGATTTAAAAAGTGGACATTCTACATGTTTTCTACTCGCGCCGTTGAACAAGCACCATTAGAATTGTTGATGGGTCAATAAAGATGCCGTATAGATGTTCTAGCTAGCAGTCGGTCCGTATGCATTTATATAGGCGTAACATATACGTATTCGATGATGATAAATTAAACAAAACTTAATCCATACGACTAAACTAAAACCATATACATATTTATCCCATTAACTTAAATTAACCTTGACATACCGAATATACCAGCCGGTCGTTACTCCCCGCACAGAACAGTTAGTACCTATATATGCGTTTATCTACACGCATCAAGTATACAGGTCTGGCGAACTGAACCAAAAATCAAAATAGTGGGGATCGGCCATGGTCTGTTTAAGGGGCTTAGACTCCTATTATCACACCCACTTCTCACTCGCTTCCCATTCTACGTCTTCTTCTTTCCGTCATTAGGCACTCTAAGATTCTATTGTCCATTATCACACTGCACGCGTGCATAATAGTTATACGCGCTAGAATATGATGAAAGGGCTCGTAAGTTGTCTTACGAGAGTGATGATGGTTACGATATAATACATGCAAACCTAATCCGAGTGAAATTTAATTACAATATAATATTATGATTGAATTATTGAGTTTGATTATCGGACAATAATAATACGGTAGTTTCTTAAACACTTTTGATTTCTACATAATAAACCCATATCGTTTTACAGCTAATTATTCATTTTATATTAACATAATATTAGATACTTGTTGAAATTATTGGAAAAATCGATAGTCACCCATCATATTAAATTATAATAGTCCGCAAATTGACAGCTTTAATGCAGTGCGTGTTTATAGACAAACTCAAGAGATTAAACATTTAAACCCATAAAACACCTATTTTACCATAATTATTTTATTCCTTTAACAAATGACAGTGATTATATTATTATATTGTAATAATAACGATCGTTGAAATACTATATTAGGGAGATAGGTAGGTAAGCACTTAATAATTTAAAACTATTGTTAAACTGTCATCAAGGTGATCGAAAACGATTTTTATTATGACCTTTATATTAACAAACAATTTATGGAAGGATAACAACAGTATAATAGGGATAAATATAAAGGGACCAGTTCTTCGGAGGATCTTAATAGTGCTCCTTCCCTGCTGTGCATAGCATTGTCATGAGAGTCTTTATTGCCCTCTAAATTCTTTTTTAAGTGCTCGTAAATTCACAAGTATCTTCAAGTAATTGTACTGGACCCTTATTATTATGTGTAACTACCACGTTTGTTTACATTTTCGATTTGTTCTGTATTACACATATTGACACAGTAAAATTGGAAATAGGAAATATAATATAAACAGTTATTTTAATAGAGGACCATTAACCAGTAAAATGGTTCGAACCAGAATAATCTATATTTTCATAAAAAATATGACGTGATTGGTGATTTAATCTGTTTCCAAACTGTAAATCCGTCCGATGGTCTGAAGACATATTTTATTGGAACAATTTGGGATTAAAATATTTGGATATACAAACGGTTACGTGTTATTTCTGACGGTGTCGTGGTAAAATAATTTATTAAATAGCATTCGTTTTATGGTACCTTTTTCGTCGAGTATCGTTTCCATAAAGATTTAATTTTACCTTCGATCTATCTTTTGAAAAACAGTACTTAAATGTTACCTAATGCTACTTCGTTGGTCATATTTTTATATATAAATATATTATACCTACATTTAATTTTATGACTGGAAAGTATCTGTAATTTAAGTCATTAAATAAACAATACTAATGGTCATGCTCTTGTAATATTATAATAATAATTATGATAACTGGTAAATATCTAACAAAACAAACTTACTCTTCTGTAGGGATGACATAAAAATAATATAATATGGCATATTATATTTTAAAATATTAGACAGGTTAATCATAAAGTAAATTTTAGTTAAATAAATTGAAATTAATTAGTTGATAGTTTGTAATGTTTGTGTAGGTTTGGATAAATAACATATTGTTACATATTATTACGCAAAAAAACGACCGACGATTTTGGAAAAAGATAATTTAAATAAAAGTTCAAAAATAAATGTTTGATAACAATATTTAAATCATGCTTACCTATACTATTCGATATTTAATATAAATATTATTAATTATATAATTTTATAATTTACTAAATTATAAATAAATATATTTAATTTTATTTCGATATCTATCACGATTGCGTGTAGAACCAAATGCACGACGTTTTATCCGTTAAAAAAAAATAGTTCTCGGAAAGTTTATTTTTTTTTATAAAAATATAAAATATAAAAGTATAAAATAGGTACCTACGAAAACTCCGTGTTTAAAATACATCAACCAATATGACGATAATGCGATGTATCCATCATGCGCCGAATCGTATTTGTTTGAATGTTTGAAATAAGCATTATGACACTTCCATTTTAATTATATGTTTAATGTTTTTAGATTTTATCCATTGTAAGAATTTCAATAGAATAACCATATCGTAAGGTCCGTATAATAAATTGTATACTAATTTTTATAATATTCGTATACTGTAAAAAAATGTACACAAATATAATATTATCGTGGACTGCCGTATAAACAATAAAAATATATTATATCAGCCAAAGTATACATTTGCTTGGATATAGTGACTTGTTTTTATTAAGTCAAGTATTTACACTCCGAACGTTACGATCATTTATTAATGATTGAAAAAACTCAAGATGGATAGGTAATAACTTTTTTTTTAACATTGTGCGTCAATTATTCAAAAGTAATTCAGGATTCTAGAATTATTTTTTTTTTGTGTATGATAAGACGTTATTATTTATAATTAGTAATTAGGTACTATACAATTATTTCGTTTTTTATTATTTTAAGTCAGTAATGGTTTTTAAGTGGGTGTCAAAAATTATTTCTGAACATTAGTAAGTTAATTATCATTCAGTAAAATATTATCGTATTTGTGTTATTTCCCTAAATTATTGAACTATATAGAAACTAGTTACATTTTAGATTATGACTTATGATTATGAATAGCCTGCAAGAGTGTTTTTGTTTTTGATAATTAATAATATATTATAATTATGATTTTTTTTTTTTTGTCATAATTATATATGACACCACATTTTTTCAAAAATAATTCTCAAATATAGCATCATGTACGTACCTAGATTGATTAGAAAGAAAGTTACTATAAACAACGGGTACTTACATCGTGCATATACCGGTGTATAATCTATCTAAATTGCATTTAAAGTTATTTTCGAAATTTTTCAATTTATTTTAAACAAATAAAAATATCAGTCGCATTTATAGCGTAGTTTGTTTAACCATTTTGGTTATAAATATTTTCATTTAGATTTATATTAATAAATTATGTGAAATTTTACGCTCATATAGGTTTAATTTGTAATATAAATAAATAAAGTTCCATAACGTTTTTTATATAATGACGTTTACTCATTTTACTGGTTTCAAGTTTATTTTAATAAGGGTAAGTATAACTACGGGAGGGTTGAACACGCGCAGGTCGATTTTCTAAAATGTTCATATATTTACATTTAGACTATTTAGAGTATTTAGATACAGTATAATTTCCTGATCAAAACTCGTTATTCCGAAACATTAAAAATGTGTTTTTTAAATTTTAAATTTCACATTACACCAGTCCACAAAATTATGATTTATTCATATTGCATAGTTTGATGAATAGACAACAAAATGTTATGTTAAATGTTAGCTTAACACTTTATTTATATTTAAGTTAAAATATGTGGATAATTGGATCATACAATATAGGTACCTATGTAATATAATTTGTTCTACTGTGATTTATATTACCGTTTTAAATGTTTTTTATTTTATAAATCCATATGTTATTCACGGTTAACTTATTAGTTGTACCTTAGTTATATATTAAGTATTTTTAACTTAATACATTAATGAATTATATTTTGATCACGTCACATAATTCTTGTAGTGTACTGTTTATGATTTAAATTGAAATAATTTACTTCATTATTATTTTTAAAAATTAATATTGAACAATCAATACATTTTTATACCTATATATTGTATATTTTAAATTAAACTGAAAAAAGAGAGGTTAATTTAATGGAAAGCATAAACAAAACATCTAAAAATATTGATAAAAAAATGTAATAATATTTTTGGTGAATTGCTTTCTTATCAAATAATTCAATTTAGACTTAAAAGTTAAGGGGCCTCGTTACTGCCGTTAATTTAAGATCAAAACAACTTATGTTTTAACCAAATTAAAGTTAGTTTAAGATGTCCAATTTTGATTCTGAAAAAAAAAATGAAGTCGGCAGAAAATTGTTTATAGATACGGAATATTTTGTAAAATTAAACCTTATATTCTAATGAAGTGTTAATAAAAACTTGAAAATATGATTTTTTTCAATCATAAATTAAAATTAAAATTAAAACCGTAAAGTGTTTAGTAGGTACGATCCACAGATATTTTTCTACTGAATTTAAATATTTTTGCAGAATTAAGATCAACGTTAACTAACTTTAATTTTGTCAAATCAATAAGTAAGTTGTTGTAAAATTCGTATAGTGAATTTTTATTGTTATCGAGTTATTGACGTGTGTGTGCGCGTACGAGAGTGGTATCCGTCTGCGGCTCTAGCCGGTACCCGCATTGAATTTCACTCACACTAATAATCATTTACAACTAACACATAGATCTCGGGCGGCTTAGATGAGATTTAGAATCGCTTAAATGTTGTCTCTTAAACCAAATCACAAATACAATTATAACACTCAAATTAAAAACCAGGGGTTTCTCTGCTGGCTTTGTAATGGATTTTGAGATAACCTCGTCATTTGGTTGGTTACTGTAATGAATGTGATAAATATTAATTAAATGATACATTTTTGCATACGAAAAACGATTCCGAACGGAGACTGCATTTAGGATATTTATTTAAGGATATTTATTTAAGGATATTTATTTAAGGATATTTTATAATTTATTTATATTACTCTGAGTAATACGACAGATTGAATTAAAATGACTTTCATTAAAATTCTCGCATATATTTTTGTTATATTAAGCATTTTATAAGTCAATATCTACAACGTACAAGTAGTAGGACCGTGTAAATTGGTACGTAATAAATAGCTTGAAATTATTCTAAATACTTCGAACATTTTATTGTGTGTAGGTGTATAAAGAATAATAGTATCTAAAATGTAAAAATTGTCAATTCCATGAGATTAATATTTTTTTTCTAATAAAATAATTAAAACCACTGCAAAAATATATAGCACACAATAAAAATCAAATGTTTTTTTGAAAATGTTTTCGTCGTATACAAAATGCTTTTATAAATATTTAGTATTTTTATTCATTTTTAAATTACTACCTACAAAATACCAAAAGGCTGGGCAAGTGGGTATCGCTCTGTTGTATATAGTAGAGGTGGAGAGTAAGTCACTATAATGGATGTGTTAAATTTGAATGCAATGACAGGTATTGTATGTAGGTATACGAAAAACGATTCTGAACGGAGATGATTTGTCAGTCTAGTATATATTATATTATTACTTATATTTAAATTGTAATTTATTTTTCTCAGCTACTACTGGAGAAAGTTTCAAGTTTCTACGACTTATACTTTTTAAATAACAACAAATATTTTAAATCGTTTTAAGATATATATCGTTATTTTACGCTATTTCGTAAAAAATTAAATTTTATGTGCTCATAAAATTTTTTCTATATTGACACTGGAGTTTTTTTTTTACAGTTATTTGAAGTAAAAGTTATGGAGAACTTTGTATTGGGTTTTTTAATCTTAGGTATAAATTACAAAAATTTTATGAATTTTCAATATCAAAATTACTTGCAAATTTTCGCGATTTTGGCATATTTTGTAAATATTTTTAACTTTAAATGCTTATAAACAAAAATTGTGATGAACGATTTTTGATTTTTTTTTTTTACTATATTAAGCTCAACTTATAATAAATCTTCTATTAATTTTTAAAGATTTTTTGGAATACCAACTGGATCTAATTTTCTACCAGCATAGTTAAAATTAAAACATTTTCACTGTTCCAAAAAGTGATTACAAAGACACACATTTATTAAAGTATTAAGCATATACATCATTGTAAAATCTTTTCACTCGGAATCATTATCAGATGAATTTGAATTTAAGATTTTTTATAAAGAAAACCTCTTTTTATTCTTAACACTAATCTAAAATCACTTCTTATTAGTTATTATTTAAATGAATATTATTATTGTTACTCAGTATCCTAAATGCGAAATAAAACGAGTGTGACGTCATGTCGTAGCCCGTAGGTAGAACGTTTTTGAAATAATTAATGGCTATAGTGCTATGGAAACATTTTATGCTAAACGCGTAGTTAGAAGAGATTTCAAAATTTCGAAGATCATTTTGTATATTTTAGTCTAAAAATCAATTTAAGGGAGCTTTAACTCCACATATAATCCTATATTTTAACCATTTATATATTATGTGGGATACTTGGATTACATTTAGGCTAAGGCGTTATAAGAGTTTTATGAGCACCTATAGGTTATTTAAAAACTTGTTTTTTTGGTTTCAAAATAAAGTTCGAACGGACTAGGTCCTTCATTATTGATTTTTCATTAGACATTGTGACGTTCATGGCAGATATCTAACGATATTTAAACAACCAGTGTGACATACTGCAGATATGCAATAGTGTGATGTATGTTATTTATAATAATGTTATTTAAAGCTATGTTTTAGTGAATTATTGTGGTTTATATTCTTGAACTATAAATACATGTAGTACGACTAATAAGTTAACATTTGATTCACGTATATCTATTAAAATAGTAGTAACACATATTTAATAATTTATAGTTATAGACAAATCTGAATAACAATCAACAATAAAAACTTGTCAAAATATTTCTTGTGTTCAAGTTCTTTTTAAAAGCAAATGTTTTTTTCGATTACACTTATTTACTTATTTTATTTATGTGTCTGGCGTTTTAGGAGTAGTAAATAATTATTCAAGCATTATTTCTATAATATAGAATACCATTTAAAAAAATTTGGATCTTTTTGAGCTATTTATATAAAACAATTTAAATGTTCATCTTTTTCATTATTTTATCGATTTACACATGAGAGAATAATTGTTTGTGACTTATGAACAAAAATACTTGACAATTTAATATAAAAACGTGTCATTTTTATGGAAATTAAAAAAACAAAATCAATAATATAATATAATAGGCATAATTAATGTAATAGTGATGTTCATCAAAACTAAAAAAACTTACAAATTACTATGTAGTTAAAAGTGCATAAAATTCGTAATTTAAATACTTAAAACTTGAAAATTAAATACATAAGGAATCCCATCGTGAGTTTTTTTTTATTGGAATTTGAAAAAAAAGTTTAACTTATAAATAGTTATATACGTTTTTAATGACTTAAAAGCTTTCATATGTCAGTAATCTTAAAGTATTCTAAAAATATCGAAAATATATAGGTACAATTTTATTACATTATATTCATCTCTAATTTGGACAAAATTAAATATTATCTAAACGAAAAATTATGATTTGGATTATCATGTTATTGATCCAAGGGACTTGAAATTTATCGCCATTGCGTATATATACGTTACGTGTATAAACTATAGGTACACAATTACATATAATTTAAAAAATATTTAGACTAATTTTATATGCACCATAATTATATTCACTGATTTCTATAGGGTACGAGGTATTGACTTATAATTTATACAACGTCTCATCCACTAACATTTTTATGCCATAATTCAGCATTAATTTAAAATTTAATGAACCATTACACTTACTCAATAATAATTAATAAAGAACACTTGAAATCTTCAAAACTGCAGAAAAGTAAGTTCCCCAAATTTTTTTTCCAATGAAAAATTTACGTAGGTTATCACATTTTTTTCCTTTAATCTAAATCATTCTAACCTTATAATTGGTACTCACCAACGATTCAACACCATAATATTATTTTATAATATAGTTGTATCATATAATATTATTTTGAAAATGTTTTATCTAAAATTTTCTAAAACTTAAGACTACGGCAGGTTAATAAATCATGTATCTAAAGCCCTAAAAATAAAAATAAAAATAAAATATATGATTGGTAAATATTTGTTTAAATATTACTTGGTTATAATTTGATTGAATTATTAAATAATTTAATTAATAATTTGATAATTTGTTAATCGAATACTTTTTTCAGATTTATAAATTGTTTCTTTATAAAGAATTTATAAAATACACTATTTTTAATTGACTATCAAACAGTCAATGATTACCCTGGTTAAGGTTTCTAACTATTTAATGAATTCGTTATGTTCAAACTTCCAAGACAAGACTAAAATAAAAGTCAAGCGTCAAAAATATTGAAAGGTACTAAAGTTGTAACTACTTGAATGGATTAAACCAATCCTTCAAATCATTATAAAATATTGTTTGAAACTAAAAAAAAAAAATTTAATACTTAATATTATAGTGGCGATAAAATACAAATTTATTGTTATCAGAGTGGTGCCTTCAGCCTTACTGACAGTGTGTCCATTATCATATTTTAAAACGTCACTTGACACAGTCTATATAAGTCTACCTAATACCTTAATAATATACATTTAATTTTAATAATAAACGTTAAATATTCAGTCGACCTTTTGATTTAAATAATTGATTTAATTATATTATAAATTATATAATACGGCCTATATTCTCAATGAACAAAATAACAGTTGTCTATTATAATATTTCTACAGGTATAATCAATAAAATGTGTAGATGAACTGCAAAAATAGCCAAAATTATTGGTTGTGAATGAGTGATGATGATCAATACCATTGTATTCAAGAAAAAAAACTTTCATTGGTGCTCTCCAGTCAGCAAAAAATGAAGTTGCTTAGATTTCAACGGATAGTGGATACAGCCATGTTTTGAAGGCAAAATATTCACAACATAAATTCATTAAGCCAATAGGAACTGAGTCTAAAACTATATATCAACATTAATGTGTATAGGTATACTAATTGTTAATTGTGTAATATGAAATGTTGAGTGTGCAATGTGCACTGTTCTGTATTTTCAATTATTATAATAATTCGTTTTTTATTTTTATATATTTCACAGATATTAATTCATATTATTGTTAAAAAAAATATAGAATTTATGCTTATCAAAATACTTAAGTACTAAAAAATACATAACTTAAAGTTAAATAATCTTTTAAATATCAATTATAAGCAATATTTATGTGGTTATTACTTATCAAGAGAATTGGAATCGCCGTAGTTTTATACAATATAAAGTATAAAAGATTGATAAAAATTAGACTATTTGGAATGAACCAAATTGAATTCAGTAAAAATATTTAGGTTTATTAACATATCAATTTATATTCTTATCAGAAAAATTAAAAATAAATTAAAGATAAAATACTAAAACTATTCCACTAAATAAATTTACGATACAATTAAAATTGTTAATTGTTTATTTGTTGTAATTCAAAAATCAATAACTCTAGAGACGACTAAATTATTCATCAAATATTTGTATTAGCTTTTTCTCGACATAGTTTTAAAACTTTCAAAATTGTTTTGTTCTATTTGTACTATTTATAGATATATATTTTAATATTTCTGCATTTATTAGCTTAAAAATATAGTATTTGCAGAGACTTTTTGACACTACCTACATGTATATTATTATTTACGTCATACAATGCCATTTTCAAAGTATTTAGATTAATTTTAAGTTATTTATAGGTATCACAAACTTATTCATACCGGTCTATGGTACATTGGTATGTCGATATTGGCTTATAGTAGTTAATAACAGCTAATAATACATTATATGAATTAATAAAATATATGCAATATATAATTTAATCATCAAATTTGTCATTGAATTAAAACGTAATGCATATATTATAGTAACTTGTTTACAATGACGTACTACGAGTACACTCGTCACCTCAAATATTTATTGTGTTATTAAAACTGACTAGACACAATTTTTTTGTTCAAAAAATTTTTAATTAATTTTGACAAAATTAAGGATTTTTAAATGAAAAACATCGAATTTTAAAAAAGCTTTATTTTTATGTACGTTTTGTAACCGTCATTAGTGATGGTTTTCTTTAATATTATTATTTAAAAGTATTTGAAAATGTTAATATACAATATATGTAATGATACAATATGTTATACATAATTAAAAAATACTTACATTACAATAGCATAATACAAACATTATTTACTTATTATAAACTTAAATATAATTTTAATAATTATATGTCGAGTGTCAACAACGACGTTTATAATGCGTTAATATTATCATCAATAGTGTTAAAAAAAAATTTTATGTTTCGTGTTTTTGTAAAATATTAAGTGAATAATAAGTTATTACAAATAATTTGGGAAATAGTATTATAATAATAAATAATAATATTTCTTGTTCGATTTAGTAAAAATTAAAAATCACGGATAATATTATTTTGATTAAGTGAATTGCAAGAAAATGGTTCATTGATATTTATTGTAAAATCAATAAATATCATTGAAGAACATCTTTCTTGTATTTCGAATTTTAAGGATTTATTATTTGGAACCTTGTTTATATTCACAGTCTCCTTGACATTCTAACGCATCACACAACCGTGCTTCTTTTCTTAAAGTAATATTTCAGTGTTATTTGATAACATGTCCATTGTCCAAATATAACGAGAAATAATTAACAGATAACACACGTAAATATAAACATAAATATCAACAAACTGCAAACTTATATTTGAGGAATGTAAGTTGTTCTTGTAACTCACTGCTGATTTTAGAATTTGAGCCCCGGGGCACTTATAGAATTCCTCTCCTTTTTTAAGACACCACTCCCAATTTCCAACAAATAAAAATAATAAATACATAAAAATATAACAAATTTACCTTTATTTTATATAAATTGTGTATAATAATATTATACAATGGTACAATTCATACACGTGTTAAATCTTACAACTCTTGTAATAAAAGTAATACATATTGAGATTTAAATAATTGTAATATTAGTATTACTTAATTTTAAGGAATGTTATAGCAAATATTGTTACGTAAAAGTTAAAAAAAAAAAATAAAATGTTCAGAATACATATTATTTCAATAAATATTTAAACATAATATTATGATGGTGTTTCACCTATTATAATTTAAAGTGTAATAAGTTGAAACTATAACAATTACGCCAGATTTGAATTGCATTCTGTGTAATGCATTAATCAGTTTTCCAAGGAATTGTTCGTATAAAAATTTATTTGAGAGCATATCCATTAATATATACACGTCGGCTATTACAATTTTTAAATTTCTACCTCTAAGTCGATAATATATACAAAAAAATTATTTATTTTATGTTATATATTAATATTATTTATTATAGTAAAACTAAGGTTGGCTAAACAGAAAAAAATGTACCCTCCCCTCACTATTATACTCTAGCTGTTATTCAAATTTTAAATATTATTTGTCTAGCTTCATATTGATTGAGAAAAATCGCAAATATCATCTCATTCCTTCCTTCTCAAACGTTAAAGTAAAGTAAAGTAGAATTAACTCTCGTGGAAAGTTATTGGCACAGATGAACTTTAGAAACTCAATATATAATTTGACGAACACTATCAAAAATTTTTTTTTCCGTGCTATTTCCTTCAACATGTATCTGTAAGTTCAATTGTATCTGTAACGCACCTCATGATGTGTTTTGTATAAATGTTGACCCCAAATTTGCAGTATACATTTTCATACTAAAATAAGCTCTAAAAAAGTCATCATTTTTCAACGCTTTATTTTGTATGCTTTTTTCGCATGTTGTATTACGTATACTATTAATTATTATGTGTAGTTATGTCTACTAATTTTGAATTTCGGTATGCTAACATAATATGAATAAATAAATAACAAAAAGGGTGTTCTTGTTGCACGAAACTTCCAAAAATGTAGGTGGATATACATGTTTTAATATTATATTAATGGTTTTTTTTAATTATTGAAAAATCAATAGTTTTTGAAGATATACATTTATGTGCTCTTTTGTTTTTAAGATTCCGATGAATCTTGGAACATTGAATAAATTTATTTTACTCTAATTGTAGTTGTTTTTTTTTTGTCATTTTCTATCATTTTGTCATTAATTATGACTCATCACCTTTTTGAACGATAAAATACTCTAGTAGTCTAGTCTTCAACTTTTTAGATTATTTATAGTGGTAACCATTTTTTATGTATTCATTTTGATGATACGTATTATAATCTTATGTCAATTTTTAAAAATGTATTTATTTATTTTAATAATCTGTTGGTTAAGTTCTAAACAGCCGCTAGAAACCAGTCTGGCTGATGTTTGGTTGACGATTACATATTATAATTATTATTGTATAGTATTGCAGATAATCTGTGAATTTACAGTAATCTGGAAACTATACGAAGGCGCTCCACAGGTCACGGTATGAATGCAATATAAAAAAAAATATTAATTTTAACTTCTACTATACGTACAGTATGTACACATTTCGATTTGAACGTAAAAACTTAGTATGAAGAAGATCGGTAAAATGCAACCCTTTCATATAAGTTGACAATATGGTTTTTGAACTAATTAGAGAATAACGCATTTGAATAAAGGTAAACATTTCTCTGGAAAAGGACCAATATATAATATTATTATTGTTTTACCACCGCGTAGGACGCATATTCACCCGTTGGACAAATAATAATTGCACGTATCGAGTCGAACTCATCATCTCGTAAACAATATAATATAATAACATGATAATCGCTAATAATAGGTACAATCTCCTTGAAAAAAAGTTCACGTCGTACAGTCATCTGCAGACAATAAAAAAGTGAAGGCATTGCAAATCTAATTACACGAGACAGTGCTGTACCTATATCTACAAGGATTATGATTTATATTAATACAATATCATACTGTTGTGCCAAATTTAAAGTTAAAAATATTCATCTAGGTTAACGAGAGTATACTTATTATATCAAATTTTCAACAGCAAGTGTTATTCTATGCAAACAAAGAATTTTAATTCTGATGTAAATCAACATGTATACAGTACAACTTTTCCACGAGTATCGTCAATGCGAAAAACAATTATAGAGTATATTAAATATTATTGTGACTTTGTGTATATTACAGGTAGGTGCGTGTTGTTTTTGATTGTCGAGGAGTAAAATAATTGAATATCGATTTTATTATATTTAAATTTTATATTCTCATTACGCAGACCAGTTTTTACATGTCAAAAGCAATAATTGGGTTTTCTTTTGTAAATTATTAATAATAAATTGGACTTGGCAGGTACTGTTAATTTTTCTTAACAATTCACTTATACACCAACTTTACTATAACTACGACCGTTTAATTATTCAGTGATTCAAATTGAAATAACTGAGCAATTATAATATTATTTTACTGGTGTCCAAATTATTTCAAATGTTTTTTTCCAAACAAACAATTTCCATCAGTTTGTAAGACATAAATCATTCATCCAACGAAATACTCTAAAATAATGAAAGTAGGTACTCGAGAGATGAAAGATGAAAACTGAGTACCAATAGCATATAGCGTGAATACCGAACATATATAACCTGGAAGGACCCTTTGTTATACATGATCTATACTGTAAAGTAATCCATTTAAGTACCTGTACTTATTATTTCAAAATTTTTACTTTTTTGGAAATATTTTTTTTTTTTACATATCTAATTTAATTATATTGAGAAGCGACATTTTTGAAAAGAAATACTCTGCTTAGGAATGAAACATTTTTGTATTATTTTAAAAATGTAATTATATTTTCTATTACTTAATTATTTAATGCTATTTTATATAGAAAAAAAAACTATGTATTATTTATTAATATGTAAAACACGAAGGTATATGTATATGAAATATGTTTAATTTCATGTCCATCGGTGCAATTGTTGTAAAACTTAAATCGTTAGTTTATTTAAGTTATTACTAAATTAGATGTGATAGTACGAACATAAAAAATGAATAAAAAGGTTATATTATAATTACACATTTTCGTTAATTTTTAGTTATTACTTGTTGTTATATGTTGTTATTCAGTGGCATTTGCTGGAACATTTAACATTTTTTTTTAAATATAAACACCGATTGATTTCATAATGCTTTAATTATTTTTATTTAATAAGAATATAATATAGTACTAACTATTCCGTATTCGTACTATATAAACTATAGGGTATATAATATACTCGTACTATCATTTACGTCTATCACCTATAATTAGTAATTACTTATACATATTTATAATTTAAGTTTTAAAACAATAGTACCGATGGACACGGAATTAAACATATTTCATATACCTAGTGTTTTACATATTAATAACAATAAAACAAATATAATTTTTGTATACAAAAAAAAGCAATAAATAATTAAAAGAAAATATAGTTACATTTTTAAAATAATACAAAATGTTTCATTTTTATTATTTACTTGACTTGAAACAGGAATTTAACTAAATGTCTAGACGGATAGTGAAATTGCATAAAAATTAAATTTTTTGACTATATGCCTACGACATATAATATGGTCGATACTAACCGTTTTTAAATATTAATCAACGATTTTTAAGATCAATACTCGTATAGACGTATATAGTTTAGTTTTAATTACTGTATTATAGATATGATGAGGTACCTACAAGCCAAATTACGCAAATTTTAATTTTGCATTTCTACATATAATACGAGTATACATCATATAACAATGTTTGAATGCATCGAATATTTTTCAGCACGAGTTATACTGTGTAACGACATAACGTTTTTAAGTTAGATTCGGCGACGGTTATTATATTTTTATATTTCTGTAATTAATGATGAACGACGATATATATTTTGATATTTCACTCCATAGCGCGAGTACAAAGTATAATATTTTATAACCAATACAATGTTGATTTGCGTCGTAATAGAATTCGCATCGAACGAGAAAAATCGTCGAACGAAATCAACCGTCGTAGCAGCTTATAGGTAACCTATAACTTCTATCACGACCAAAACATTATCAGTGAATGGTGTCGTACGAGTAATAAGATCCGACGACAACTACGAATAATCATCGTAGACATTCTAGACCGGTATAGTGTATAATACTATGACGATCGGTTAGGTTTTTGAAACAAAGCGTTCTCGTTCGTTCGAAATACAATATAACGTGACGTAATAATCAAATATATTAATATTATGCATGATGGGCGTACACGGCCGACAGTCGGCAGATACTATATATACGCGGCCGATTGTCCCGAACGCATCAACTGGCACTAATAATTATTTACTTTTCGCGCACGCACACGAGCATATTATATATTATACGCGGCACATAAAATTGCCTACATAGTCCACTTCAAAACGGCTCGCTATAATATTAATATTATATCGACGTCGATAATAATAATTATTTATCCGTAGAAAATAGGTATAATTTTGTTTCGCTAACCCTTAAATATACGCCGTCTATTGATTTAACTACGTGTCTATGTATAGTATCTACGTTTTTTCGGGCGTATATATAACTGATGGAACGTTCTGGTGAAATAAAATCGAGTGCCTACCTACTATAATGCCTACCATCGTTTTGGGGAGAATGGAAACATCGAGACGCATGCAATAGAGACAAACCACGAATTACTTTTTATATATGATACTCTAATCAGAGACGGATCCAAGGGGAGGGGAAGACAATAAGGGGCTAGGCTCTCTCCAGAACTCATACTGCACGCGTATAATATACACACATAAGACAAGTCATCGTTTTTTCAAAGAAATATTTAATCTAATAATTTACCTACCTAATTATTATAACTTCTAAATTATAAACAATCGAACAAGTTTAAAAAATAAAATGAAATCTACATTAGAGCATTCTGTACTTGATGGCGACGATACGAAGAAAAGTATTAAACAATAGTGGAATATATAAATGTATAATATTATATTCATGTTTATTGATAAAGTGGATGTGATTGGGGACAGTTGTTGCGTAATTAATTTTTATTATTCAAAAAATTACTTGCACACTTTTGATAAATCAAGTATAATATGTGCAAAAATAAGGAAAACGTTTAACTATTTTGATATTTGTATTTATTAATTCATATATACGTATTATAATATGTATAGCACCACCTCTAAATGATTAAAGTGATAGATTTGATACTTACATAGTTACATAATATATTTTAAAAATGTACAAAATAAATATTTGCGTGACGTACATTCACTCGTAAATGAATCCTCCCCTCAGGTTCCGCCCCTGACTGTAGTGCTAATGATTTGTTTTGATGATAATTGACCACAAGGGAATATCATTCTTTGTAAAATTTTGAGTGTATTATAACGAGTACAATAAATTTCGTTATACCGTATTTTTTATTACTCACAACTCATTATTCAAAAAAGGACGTCAACAAACTTCGTACTATGTAATAAAGAATCTAGAATAGAGGTCTTCAATATGTTTTATTACAAAATCATCTAAAAATGAAGAGCTCTTATACTCTCTTAATGAGCCAAAATTATATAAGTACAAATAATTTTTAATTTTAAAATACCTGTTATAATGATACAGGTGATAAATATTATATCCCCGACACACGCGCCGACCTGTACATACTAAACCAACTAAGAAGTGCATACGAAAACGGTTTGAGATATAATAAATATTTTTAGATTATTCGTCTTCATCCGGAAAGCCAGTTAAAAGTAGTTTGGATACCCCTTCCTCTCGCTATAGATAAATATGTTTAAACATTATATTTTACTACGAAACATTTATTAGATTGAGGAGGTTTTTCATAAAACTCGCATCATATATTTTGGTGTCAAAAATATGTTTGTATATTCGATTATTCTGACGGTTTTAAGTAGGTAATTTCCTATTCATAGAAATTGTGTTATCTAAAAAATAAAATATAATTATTGTTCATATACCTATTCACCATAGGTACGTATAAAAAAGGGAAATTTGTATTTTTTATATGGTGTTTCTATTCATTTCTATCGACGGGTCAATAGGAAAACTTTAAAAAAATATGTTTTATTAATACATGACTTATTTTGTGTACCTATTATTATTATATTATACTCTACTTTTATATAAGGGTTTACTAAACCGTATTTGCGATATCTACGTCTTAAGAACTGTGTTCACAAATATTTATCGGAGAAACTTCAAATATTCCAATATTATTTATATTATAATTCCCATACACGATGGAATTTTCTAAATATTTAAAATCGTTTTAAGCTATTTATATACCATAAACTTATCTACATTTTTCTATGGTACGTTACAGTATCGACTTATAATTAAGCTATATGCGATATTTTTTGGCAACAATTAGTAAGTTTATAACTTACCAATTCTTAAAATATTAATTATAATACGAGTTTAATCGCTAAATAACCATTGACCCAAATAAAGAGGGAGGTGCTTGAATTACTTGGACCTCCAAATCTCTGCCAAGACTCTCCCCTAAAATTAACCCCTCTTCAACTAAATAGGTACTAAGCAAATATTATTTCATATTACAATTTTTAAATTGATTAAAAATTATTTTAATTTTAATTTTGTTTTTCATGGTATCCATAGTTTTTTTTGATAGGTGATATAAACATGGACAATTTTGTTTTCTATAAGATATGTGGAAAGATAATTATTATATTAATATAATAATTTCTCTACAACTTTAATCTCTATAAAAAAAATCACAGTAATGTATAGAATATATAGGTACACTCGAAGCAATCGAAACCGGACGTATATCGATTCCGCCGAGATGATCTTTACCTATTGACTGTGCCAATTATTATTGACCACCAAATTTTAAAATATTTCCACTGGCTCATATTTTATTACATTATTAAACTGATATTTGTAATAAATTTATAACAAAATGACGTTATTTAACGCTCCAATTGCAACACATATTTATCCAAGCGGAGATGAGTTGGATTTATATCGTAGTTTGTATTTATATTTTATGTACTATATTATATAAGTTTTATCGTAAAAAAGACTAATTAGATGTATACACTGGTAGGTAATAAAATAACAAAAAATGAAAGTACAAATCTTATCGATCATATTCTTAAATTTTTTAATACGTCTCATGTAATAATGTTCATTATTCAATATTAGATTTACTCGACATTTAGTGACGATTATGATTTTTGTGCTCGTTTTATACTACCTACGTCGTGTCGTCGTCTAAAATTGAATTTCGAAATTGTAATTAGAGAACGAAAAAAACTTAATTAAACAATTCACTAAAACACGCCTTGGTATATTTATGTTTTCACATGATGTATTGAATTTAAAAATATAAACTGATTTGTACATATTTTGTAATAATAAAACAACTAAATAGAAATTATATTTATTTAAAAAAAGCGTGTAACAAATAAAAAAATGATAGATAACTTATATTAAACTGACATAAAATAATTATTTTAAAAAATGATTTTATAACATATAATTTATATTGTATATTTTATAGTTTTATTTTTTTATTTTTTTTTTTCTATATTAAAAGATTAAATATTGTGATTTTCCCACTGTGTACAACAATGTTTGACGAATGACAAGAATTTAAATAAAAAAAAAGATAATAGGTATTTTAGTTATATTATTTTATAATATATTTTTACCTATATATAAATTATATGGTATTATTTAATAATATTTGAAATTACAATAATATTTTAAAGAGATGAATACTGTTTAGGAAAACCATTTTTATTATATTTTTATTTTGGAGGGGTAAAAATGTAGTAGCACTTCGATCGCTACCGTGTATGATAACTTATCATTGAACAGGTGTGTTTGTTTTTGTCATATGATAAGCATGTTAATCTGGTTTTTACGATAACGTGCATATTACGAGTAAAATCATTTTCAAACAGAAAACATCATATACCTATACACGTTTAACACGGACAAATTAACCGGATTATTCCGGAAAAATAAATTGTATTTTTGCCAAAATTGTAACACCTGTAGATAATAGATACCTACAATATTCAGTAAAAATGTGTAGATTTTGGATGTTAGAGCTCAATTGGGACTCATTTAGAGACATATTTAGAAGGGTGCTAATGTTGCAGTCGTGCAGGCGATAGTTCCTGGTGGTATATTTTTATATCCACATATAGTTGTAATTATATACACGTATTAAAATATAGTCCGGTTATAATAATTATCATAACTATTAATATTAATATAATTATTATTTAACACAGATCGTGTTCTGAAACTATTTTTTTGTAACTTGAAATTATTATTATTATTTTTTTTGAATTTAAAAAATTTACACATTTACCTAACCCTGGAGGTGAGCAGTAAAAATATTAACACCAAAAAGCAAAGATTCTGAATACGTTTCTACAATCGATTCACTGCATCCATTTCAGTTGAAAATTGACAATTATTATAAATTTAAAAACAAAGTAATCGACAGAGCTCGTAAGTATTGAACAAACATTTTCAGACTTGTTTTTGTTGTTTTTTAGAACTACTAAGGTTATTATTTTATTATTATTAATATTATTATACGCTTTTCTTGTTTGTTATTTAGATAATTTATAAATTCATTTATTTTGAAAAGTCCAAAGCAAACATGGAATACAGTGTTTACTTTGTTAATTGCTTAAACACAAAATATATCGCATTTTGTTAGAATAGCATATTCATTAAAGGTATATGTTCAAATTGTATATTTAAATTAATTCAATAAGCTTTTTAGTTATGATTTCATATCAATAAATGTAAATATCAGATAGTAATTATTACTTCTAATATTATTTATTTTTAGTATACATTTTATAGAATCAATAACGATTTATTATTTATACTTTGATGGATATAAATATCCCTTGATTAGATAAAGTAAATGCATGGGTATGATAAATATAACTAAATTTCGTAGGTTGTATTTTAAAATAAATAGCACAACGGCTAATCCCGTTTAAATCTTACTACGGTAAAATCAATAAGTATTTAATTTGACTTTTAACGCTAAGGAATCGACTACATAATATAGATGCTGAAATTCTAAAGCACTTAATTACTAAATGTAGGTAATATTTAAAAAAAATATGAACAGCTTAAATAGGGAATTTTTAATTTTTAATTCGAGTGTATTACATAATATTATTTATACGTGATCTATATGTATTTATATATTATCAGGTTAAAATTATTTTTTTTAAGTAAAAATATATATAAAATTCAAAATTTACTACCATATCTATTAATTACACCAAAATGTACTATTTATTGTAAATAGAGTATTATTATTATGCAATTCAGGAGTTAAAATTATGAATAATAAGGTAATACATTTAAATTCCAATAAATTACATTATAAACAAAATCAAAGTATTTTCATCAATTTTTTGATAATCAAGAATATTTCTACACTTTAGATAAGAAAATTGTAAATTCTAAAAAAGTGTAAAATGGAAATATTATACGTTTTGAAATGCCATCCTACAATTACATGAATATACTATATTGTAAATGGTATTTTTTTTGATTCGATAATATAATTTAAGATTCTGAGCGGAACGATGAATATATTGATTTTAAAACGATGTGTATTTTTTTGTGTCTGTCATTTCTTCTGCAGCAGTAAAAATGCTTATATTTTCAATTTAAATATGTTTTCTGATAAGAAAAGGAATCTAGTTATTTCTTTGGATGATCAAAAGTAAAATATTCCCAAATTTTCTTTTTAATAATTGGATAAATAAAAAATAACGTTTATTTCTTATTTTATATACACAGTGATATTTTCAAATCATTTTAAATTATTTTTAGCTATTAAGTACTATACCACGAATCACTTACGTTTAAAATCTGATGTCATAGAAATATATTATATCAATAAACGTAAATTATTATGATTTATTATACCTACGCGATTAAATTAGGAGATATTTGGGGGCTTCAGGAGTCCTCTCTAAGTCCTCTCTCCTCAACCCCTTCCCAAATGTACACCTATTATTACACCATTTTATGGCGACATGGCGGTACTAATTCAAAAATTAATAATAATATATAATACAAAGTTACGCTATTATAATAATTAAATATAAATAAAATAAATGCAATGTTTTTAGTAAGAATTAATTCATCCTACCGTGTAACTAATAAGTAATAGTAAAATAACTTACAGCAATATAATTATTTCATAAAATATACTTAGTATTATGGGACGACTATACATAGGTCTCCGCATAGAATCGTTCTTCATATTGTGTAATGATTTAAAATTGAATTAAATTTAATACAAACATTACGGTGGCTTATACTGTTTAAAGAAGTGAATTCGACGCCTACTGTATTTGTATAGCAGAGCGGCTGCCTTTCCCATTTTTTTTTAAGACATCGAATTTAATAATTTTACCTTATACTCACAGTTATTTTTTTCGATCAACCGTAATCAATCAATCATAAGGTATACATATACAATAATTGTTTTGATATTGAACAGACTATCTTTCAGCAGATATTAAATAATACGTATTTGCAGTAATGTATACAATAGTTTAGCATAACACGTGTACCTTATGGTAGAGTTTCGACAAGAGAATACATAAAAATACAGAATAAAATATGTTAGCAGCACAAATACAGCACGTTAGTCTGTTCAATATACAGTATACAGTGTATGTCCCAAAAGTCCCGTATCACCCTTAATATCTCCATAGAAAATCAATATATTTAAACCTGGTTTTTTTACATTACTAAGTATGGAAATTCTGATTGAATGGCATAAAATTCAATTTTTTTATGTATTTAAGAATTTAAAATTTTTAAGATAGCCATTTTAATGAACATATTTTATAAAACATATCAAAAAAAAAAAAAAAAAATTTAATAAAAATTGACCAAGTTAGAACAAGTTATGTTTTTGAATAATTGTAATAAAAAAAATCAATTGTTTCACATTTTAATAATAAAATATCTATTTCAACATGACAATACTTTTACATACCTAATTAAAGTTTTGATTTGAATAGAAATTAAAATAGCCGTGTCTTATCGTTTGCTGAACAGCGAAACTGGTTACCTATTTTAAGTATCTTAATTATCATGAAGTGAACCTAAAGTTACGAAATTGGACATAATCTTACAGTTATAATTAATGCGATTTATAATAATAATACCTACGCATATCGTAATTTTTTAAATTATAATTACAATTATTATTTTGTGTTCTTTTTTTATAGCTATTACTGCTATTAGTGTCATACGTACGGTGTACGTACTGTGTCTTAAGCTATAACTTTTTATTTCTTACTTATTTTGTTCAATATTTAAAATGACTCATACATTCTCAGTACACGAGTATATCGACGTGGTGAAATGTTACTTCCGATACAACGAAAGTCATAGACAAGCAGTGGCGCAATTACGGGGATGCTAGAGGTGCTGAATCACCCTCAGCTTTACTTTAAGCACCCCCCAAGTTCCACGTCTTTCTAATTTCAAATATCTATAGTTTTAACTTTGTAGTTTTATTTTTTGTGATTTTGTTATGATTTGTTTATTTTTTTCTGATTTTGCATACAGACTAATAAAATGCATTGACTTATTAACTTGTTAATAAGTCAATAATAAAATCTATATTATATTATTACTATTATAGTGATATTGTATGTTCAATTCGCTTATTGTTTAGCCATAAAAAACAGGGGCGAATTCAGAGGGGAGTGCTATAGCACCCCCCTTGGAATATTGATTCCTAGAAAACAAATACTCTATACAACATGCATTTTTCAGCAGGCTACATTTATACACAAAATAAGAACAAAAAAAAATTGACAAATAATTTTATGCAATACTGATGATTGATAACCAGATTTGATATGTCTTTGTTATTTATTTAAATTATAAAATTATAAAAATGTTTTATTAGATTCTGAGTGGAATGATGAATATGAATGTATTGATTTACAATGATGTATGTTTTTATTTATTTATTTTTTTTTTTTGTGTCTGTCATAACGTTTTGGAGTAGTAATAGTGCTTTGATTTTTACTTTAGCCCCTTTTTGAAAAGGAAAATGCATCTAATTAGTACTTTGGGGGCGGATCAAAATTAAAAATTTCCAGTAATTTTCAAAAGCGTCACGAAAAACACTGACAATTTAACGGGAAAACGGGAATTTTCACGCATAATCAGTTTTCGACAATTTATTTACAATTAAATTAAAATATTTTGACTTTTTTTATGCTATTCATAGACAATTGAAATTTTCAATTTTTTCAAATGCCAATAAAAAAATTTGGCATTCCAAAGAATCTTTAAAATTTAATAGAAGGTTTATTATAAGTTGTACTTATCGTAGTAAAAAATAATCAAAAAGCGTTAGTCACAATTTTTGTTTATAAGTATTTAAAGATGAGTAAACCTAACCAGTTTCGCTGTTCAGCAAACGATAAGACACGGCTATTTTTATTTCTATTCAAATCAAAACTTTAATTAGGTATGTAAAAGTATTGTCATGTTGAAATAAATATTTTATTATTAAAATGTGAAACAATTGATTTTTTTATTACAATTATTCAAACTTATTATTAACTTGCTCTGACTTGATCAATTTTTATTGAATTTTAATACATATATTTTCTTTTTTAACTGTTTTCAAAAATGTGTTCACAAAAATGGCTATCTTAAAAATTTCTTGACAATTTTTGAATTTTTAAAAAATAAAAATTGAATTTTATGTCATTCAATCAGAATTTCCATACTTAGTACTGTAAAAAAAACCGCGTTTCAATATATTGATTTTCTATGGAGATATTAAGGGTGATACGGGACTTTTGAGACATACTGTATACTTGAACAAAAAAAAAAATTATTTGTCGTCTTAAATCCTCGTTTGAAAGTTTAAGAGCTATCTGCCCGAAACTGTAAAACATATAGGTGGGTACGACATATTTACTATACTGTGGGAAATACGATAGGTGTTGTAACCCCTCGCGACCATATTTTATCACTATGTAAATTATTCCAATCGGCAATTGACTACTGAAAGTACACTGCAAAGTGGAACTCTTGTAACGCATTTATTAACTATACCTATAAGTATATTGTTTTATACAAGAACAGTATTACACACCATATATCTATGCGTAGAGCTTGCCGTAATTTGTAAAATATTTGTAACACTATCTATGTAGATGTTGAATTTATTAAAGTTTTGATTTTGGGAATTTTTAAACATACTTAAAGACCATAATTTTAATTATTTAGATTTTTGATTTTTATTGCATTTAAATAGTGCACCTAGTGTGATGATACAAAGTTCTTTGTTTTAGAAACGAAAACCAATCTATTTTGCTGTAAATTGTTTGGCAGTTCATTATATTTTTGAAAATATTTGTTGATATATCGCAATCAAAATTCGAAGGAGAATAGTCTTTTTTTTAATTATTTATAACTTAGTGAACTTCACTGGGTTGACACCAATGAGTGACATTCCTACCCACGCCACTTTGAATATATACGTTAGTAATATACTAATATTAAAATTATAATATGATCCACGATCCAGTTCCACACTGCCCGTGGCCTATGGGTTGGGAATCGCTAATAATCGATAATACAGGTCCATGATGATGGGTTTGAAAGATATGGAAACTATGATTATTTGATAATTTTAGCAATTCATTAATTCATATTAATCTATCAATATTTTAAAATTTATAAATAATATATTGATCGAGTGTATCATAAATACTGCGTCCAATATTACGTAGATTTTATAGTTATATAAAATCGTTTTTAAGAACTATAGTTATTTAAAGTATACACATTTTAATGACTTAAAAATAATTTACAGTAAACTGTAAAGCTGGTTCCAATTTATAATTTGAAAACAAAAAAATTTTCAATCACCACAGGACACTCTATATGGTGTAAAATAATAACAGAAAATATTGATGTTAATTGAACATAATAATTCCAAAAATCAGAATTTGATTAAATTTATTATTGAAATGAAAAATGGGGTGAGCATGCGTAGACGCTCGGTTAATAACTATATATGTTATATAAGAATAAATGTGTGATATTTTGTATGTACGAAAGTGGTTTGCAGGGTGCGGGGGCTAGAAAGGAAAATAATTATTGGAAGCTCGGATGTGAAACGAGATTATAATATAATATAAGCGAAGCTAAATATTTTTTAAGGTATCTACGTAATATATACACAATATATTATACACTACACAGTAGGTATACAATTCATTTCATTACTAACCTTACCCCGTCGCCCACACAGCACCAACACGACATACAGACGATCAAGTCCCAATTACGCCACCGCTTCCGCACGAGAAATGCTAACATGTAGGACGTATTTCTGCTTAACTTCCTTGCTCAAAATAATGGTTAGGTAATAACGTTTACAAAAATATAAATATAGTCTAAATCAGTGTACCTATACTTTAAAAATGCTCACTTAAACGTGATTTAATAACCAATTAATATAATATGTTATATTAAAACCGTAAACTTACAGTAATTTAAAAGTGTCGAAAAGACGCGAACACGTGATTAAATTTAATAATAACAATAAATAAATAGTAATAGTAATAGTAATTCATAATGTAGTTTTCATCGTATCAACATATAATATAATAGTTTTTCTGGCTTTGCTACAATATAATATTGAAAAATATGAGTTCAAACATTTAAATTACTACGATAAGATAATCATAATATAACATAGCATTCATTCATTCATGTTAAGAGGATGTGCATGTGTGTTATCTCCGTCTTACAAACGTACAACATAGCAAATTTTCGATCGGCAGTAATAATTTTGTGTTATTGGTTTTAGTATTAGAGCGTATTGACCTATTACTCCTTAGACCTTTATCAAACGCATTGGTAGACTAAAAACATTATCTGTGTTTGCACATAAATTTTTCGTGATATTTTCAAGAGAATTATAGGTGTGAATCGTTTTAAATTTTAATATTATACATACCTATCTACCTAATATAATAATTTATTTAAAAATGTAACTATTGTAAGTATAATCCATCGAACAGATATTGATACTATTCTCAATTTTATGTTTAATAATTGATTAATTTAATATTATATAATATAAAACCTTTTTAAAATTTTGAAATACATTTTGTCTTTGATTTTCTTTTTAAAAGTTTAGCCAATTGTAAACTGTTTTTATCTATGAACCATTTGAAACATTTGGAATGCTTTTTTAAAATCCTTATTTTAGCAACAAGTCCTTCGTGATAGATTAAGAATATCTTTTGTAGTACTTTATAGAGATTGATTTGATACTATGATGTATTTCTAAATTTAACATTTTACCTACAGCAACAGCACTTATCATACCAGACTTTCCTAACTCATAAGTGAACCTTGAATGTAATCCATTTATCAATACATTTAAGGTTTTGTAATCTGTTACTTTTAGTTTTTCTGACTTTGATATAAACATGTGTTGGTTTTTTATAGAGTCTACTTTTGTGGATACTTTTCTATTTCTACCTTCTGGAATTTCTATATCATATTCCTTACATTTTGCAGGCATTTAGCAACCATTTCATCATACTGTTTACTATTCCTCGCTGAAATTAGAGATTTTTCAATGAAATGATCAGTTGAACACTGTTTATCCATCATTATCTATTTATACCATCGTAAACTTTTATCATGGTTTAAATTTTAATCATAGAGTATAATCAAATCACAAACACGCAGAAAATAAAAAATAAAATTTAGCGTCACGGAAAGAGCGATGCAATCTAGACTGTATTAACTAAAATGTCATACTAATGTTGAACAATTGTATATAAAGGATACGAAATAACACAAGTGGATGTGCTCTGTATATCTACTTTTGTCGATCATAAAAAAAAATGATCTTATGGCGATACTTAAAAATTTTTATTTTTGACGTTTGTAGTCAAGTGGGCCAAACTGACGGCGTTTGTATTATATTAAAATTTGTTAGTCATCACCAGCTGAGTTAGATTCGAATACTTGAACGAGTAAAAAGTAATATTGCAAAATTGTAATATTATGGTATATAGGTAGAGGTAACTATAGATCCAAGTTAAATATTATACACTTAAGTTACGCATATAAAGATTTGTTGATTTAAATTTAATGGAATTTGTACTTTATTACAACTTACAAAATAAATAATTATTAATTATAAACTAAAACAATAGTAAATTAGTAAAAAAAAAAATATTTTACAATCATGTGCCATTTTGATGCAATACATTGGCTTATTTTGTATTCATATTATTGCATATTGGTTTAGAACTATGAAATCCAAATTAATTTGTTAAATATATAATGTAAATTATATTTATATTAAAATTCAATTTAGATTTAATTAATTTAAAATGTGCTTGGGTGACTACTGTAGTTCTATAATTAAACTGCTAATCAATGATTATATTTTACACTTTTACAAATATCTAATTGCTTAAGAAAAAAATGTTGAAATTATAGAATGATTAACAAAGTACTGTTTGTGAGCGAAGCGCTTCCTCTTCTCCATATATTTTTGATTATAAACTGTAATAAATGTCTACATCCCTGTGTTACGTTTATTGCCAAGTGCCGTCTATGAATGGTTCCTGCACAACGCTTTACTTATTGTTCTGAATCTATAATTGTTTCATAATAATCAAGACCTTCCAAAACAGACGCCATCATATACACACACACACACCCACCCACACACTCGTAAATACATTTTTAGTATATTTTATAGCAGAATATTAAATGTATAAATCATTGGTTTGTATAATATTATAATCTAATATCCCCGGTTCAAAATAAGTCTTACCGGTTTTTAGCATTATTATATTAATTGATACTGATACTTACAAATATGAAATAATCAAATATTAAAATATTTTTTATAATCACTAAGTCATTGTAAATAAAATTCCAATAGCATTATAAAAATTAATTATTTATACTTTGAAAGTTTAAAATATTTATAAATACCGTGTACGCATATTTTACCTGACATTTAGCTGAATTACTGGAATTCAAAAATGTCCGAAACCGAGAGAAACTATTGAAAGCCCGAGGGACCAACGTTTAACGTTTTACAGTAGCCGTGAAATTAAAACATACCTGAACATTTTTTGTTTCAAATTTAAAATATTTATATATTAAAATGGGGTTCTCTAACCTAAAGGTTCTGAAATTCTATCGGTTAAAATACTAAACTCTTTTCGCTAACTAACTATTCAAAATGTAAATATCTAGGTATATCATACATTTCACTTGAGAATAATTTTACATATTAACATTTAAAAATACTTAGTTATTGATAAATTCTGATTTTAAAAACTAATTTTATGTCAGTTAATATTATTGACTGTATGTACTTATTTTACATTAAAATAATGAAAAAATATTTTTAGCTAAATCAATAATTTAAATACATAATTCAAGCAAACAATTTTAAGAGTTTTAAACAACGAATGATATACAGTCACAAAAAATAGATAGAAAACAGAAATATTGATATTGTTTAGTACTCTATACCTATCAGACGGGAAGAATTTAATACAAAAATATGATATCCTTTCTCTATTTCTATTAAAAATTTGGACTTTATATGGCTTACTGTTCTTAAAAACTTAATGATTGAACTACTTTGACGAAACCTACGAAAAACATATCATACATAATATATACAATTATACGAGTAGATTATTATTTAGTGTGTAGTTAAGCGGCTTATTATAACGAGTGCCGGGAGCTTTTATTGAACTCGATAAAAAATTTTAGCTTCTTCTCTACTATTTTGCCCCGTGAAAAAATATTTTCAACAATTGCTGTAATAATATTCTATATCGAAACTAATAATACAACAAAACCGATTAAACGTGTTAAGCTCGTTACAGCTTATCTGAAATCATAACACAATCAGAAATATTATGTAACAATAATTATAATCAGTCAGTCATCACATTATAGATTTAAGATTACTAATAAAACTAATTTCATTATTTTACTTTTTAACTTTCCTTATTCATTATTATTTAGGTAACTACTTTGAATTGTGCATGCAGTATTATGTATAAATATATATTTATATATGTATATTATATAATTAGTATAAACTATAAGATGATAAAAATGCACTATTAAATCATTTAATTTAAGTTAGTATTTGTTTCGTGGTATCATGGGTTATAAGAAATAAGTTAGTTAACAATAATGAATTGGAATTACTTAAATTAAATATTAGAATATTAGAAAATAATTAGTTTACACATCCATAATATTGTTAATATTATTACTCAAACACGTGATGAAGTGTAATGCTTGATATTTTTAATCAACGATGTTTCACTATTTTATTATCTATTTCTAATGTTAACGTTATTTGTTTTTCTGAATAAATTTTAAATTAAAACTTAATAGTTCTATTTTAAGCTCAGTTATTAATTTAAATAGTTTAAGTCAATAATTATGTCAAAAGAATATTGTCTAATATGTATATAACATGCTGATAATTAAATTGTATAATATATATAATATACAATAAAAATATACCTATTACATACTTATTGTTTGTAAAAAAATAGTTTTCGGTAATTAAGTAATTTTTTAAAACTTACTACAGTTAAATCATGTATATAGAGCTCCCCTAAACCCAGTCGCTGTCCCACCTAAAAATATTTTTTTTATATTGTTTTTATATATAATGCCCCCCCCAAAAAAAAATTTGCTTTGCCCCACCTGAAAATTTGGTCTGGCTACATGCCTGCTATTAGTGTATCTGATTCTATAATGAACCATATGGAGCAAATGAACCAATTAAATGAACACCATCGATATATAAACTGTATGAAAAAAATTAATTTATCTAATACACATTACACAGGTATTAATTGTACATACCTATATCATAATATGTGCGATGAATGATGTAATTAACTGAATCGATTCTCAACTATTTAATTAAACAGAGTTTAGTAACTATAACCTTATATCAACATAATTAAGATTTTCAAAATCAAATTAACTACACTAATGATAATAAATAGCGGTATAAATAAATAATATTTTAGTGATAATGTACAAATTATAATTGTATAAAATTTAAAATTTACTATAATAGTAAATGAACAGTAATCATATTACCTATAATAATTATTGTATTATGGTAAGGTAATTGCAATATTTCAAAAATACTTTTAAAAATGTATTTAAATGCAGGTAAGTATGTAATAATACATTAATATATCTACACAGAAAGTATTTGAAACAATGAATGCATTTCAAAAACTATTAAATACTTTTTTAATACGATGAATGCCTAAATTATTATATAAATTATACTTAGTTTAATTTATTTTATCATCCCACTTTAACCCCTGTCCAGTAAGTACAAATTAATAATACGTCAATATTTATTAATTACCTTTTTTCAAATAAAACTTGCTTTTTTAAACAATATGTTGCTTGGTCCGTGTATTTATTTACATATATTGTATAGATAAACGAATTTCTGAGATTCGTAAAATATTAAATAATACAACATTGATAATTACATACATAATAATATATTAAAAGGATGCTTTTGTTTACTCTTTCAGATCCACGCACATCATAGATAAAACACATTAATGTAAAATCGTTATTTTTAAAGAATTTTAGAGTACAATCACCCGCGAGATATTACAAAAATTATAGAGTATAATTTTTTAGAGGATTTGACATCAATTTTATATTTTATAATTATTTATATTCATATTTAGTTTGAAAATTAAAATATAAAAAGCCAACGGTTGAGTATAGATAATATTCTCACATTATCTTTTATAATAGGTAAATTAACTCTAATATAAAAGGTAACGGCACACAATCAGTACTAATGAATGCTATATTGTATGTTCATAAGACGGAGACAACACATGCAAGAGTGTAACGTACTAGCATCTTCTTAAAATACATATTTTATGAACTAGATAAAATGAGACATATATACAATTTTTACAATTTATTATGATTTGTATTAGGCAAATATTGTTAAATAACACAAAAAATGAACTATAAGGAAACATGTTTAATTAATTTAATTTTAATGTTCAATAATGATTGTGAAAAATTTATGATTTTTTTATACTCTTCTAAATTAATATATTTATTTTTTGTTATGATTTTTATTAGTTGAATCATTTGTGTAAATAAAAATTTATTTTATTATTAAATGGAATTATTTAGCGTGGATAAAACAATTTATTCGATTGTAATATAACTCATACCGCGACCTCTGATGACGACGTCACGTATCAAACAAAGTTATGTACAGTATAAGATTGAATAATTATGTATAGAATAATAAAATAAGATAAAATATGGAACAAATAACGATGAAATGTGTAATCATAAATGTACATCAATCGATGCTTAGTGGTAGGGGGGACTTAACCTCACCCAAAATATTCAAAGCCCCCTTCCCACTTTAAAATAACGGATACCGCGCATTCACTATTTAGAGTAAAAAATACTTATTTTACAATAATTGCCATAATCTCAAAGCAAAACAAAACTTTTTTCAACTTAATTATAAGCTTTATTGATAGATAATTATTTTAAAGAATTTTTTTTTTTAAGTTTTGAATTATAATGTACTAATCATATGATCATAATTTAATGAATATAATCATATATAGTATAGACATATTTTTAAATTATAAAGGTTAAAACATAATAACACGGAGACGAAGTTAATATCTTCATGCATGGTACAATATCTTGATATAATATAATACCACTGAATTAAAATATTGATATACTATCGAATAAGCAATTTATCAATTATTTTAATTAATATTCTGTCTAAAATCAATCATCAGTTGGAGACCTACTTAAGTTAAATACATTATTAAAGAATCGGAAACTTTCAAAAATGAAATAAATTGTAATGTTTTAAATAAAACAATAAGTAGAAATAAATTTACTAACTTTATTTAAACTTGTAAAAGTAGACTATGTCTTTGTCAATTAGATAGCGCCTCAGAAACTAATAAACGTAGTTTTTCAGTATAAAATACATTTAAAAACTTGGTGATTTCAGTGACATAAATTGGGAGGCTATGGAAGCTTTTAAAAAACTCCTAGAAATCCCTAAAAATATGAATAGAATTTAGCTACCTATCTAATTGATAAATATTTTTCTTATTTTTGCCATTATTGGGCTACGTACAACTATATTACAAACTTACAAAAGAAGTATAAATTCTTAAATATAAATATTACCTATATGCAAATAAAATATTTTATAATTGATATTTAAAGAATTATAGAATACTTTTATCTAAATAAATATATATTATATTAAATTATATTTTTCGTATTATAAATTATAATAATCATTAAATCATATATATGTAATATTATATACCACAGAGTGCCTATAATAAGTCTTAAAATAATTGACTGGAAGGCTTGAATAGAACGAAGAGACATAGGGCAAATATTCATAGGTTTATCAGGGTTATAGATTTAAATGCCATAAGACTATACTGGTATAACGATTGATTTATTCATAAGTGGTTTATTATAAAGACTCGTTATAGATCGTATGGAAACGTGAGCTAAGTTATTCTCATTATTGTCTAGTATGATTTGACCAGTTAAAATTTTATCCAGAGTGTATTTTGTTGACTGATGAAGTGGAATTTGCTATTTATAATTATATTTATATTTTTTTCTCTTTACGGAGAAGTTTATTTTAGCGTATTTTTCATCGTTAATTTTAATTTTCCAGCTTTGGACCCAAGACTCAATTTTATTTTGATATAATTGTAAATCATGTGACGTGGTATCAAAATTATTAGTTGAAGCATAAGTATTCCTTTATCATCAGCAAATGTGGCGAAGGGAAAACTATTAGTTTATTATTATTAATGTTTATTTTTTCAATGTTTAGTATTTGTTGTATTATATAATTGAGGGTACAAGAACAAATATGGATAACTTTATCAAATAAAATACTTGTCTCTCCATTCCAAGAAAAAAAAAATAACAATAAAAATCTGTACGTGTAATACCTTAAAATATTATTAAACTTATTCGAATGAAAAATATATTTCATTCTATATCAACACTAAACTGGTATTCAATAAATTAAAATGATTATCAGTTATTATTGTTATTAATATACATTACCATATTAATCAAACAACAAATATTGACTATCTATATATAAAAGATACGGACTTTTGAATAATAATTTCACGATACATTGCACATTCGACTGACAGACTGTCATCACAAGTAACCATAAAACTATACATTTCTGGAGACTGTAAGCGGAGCAAAACAATTATTAACCGGTGGAGCCGACGACGAGAATGATGGGGATAAATCCAATTGATTCTACTGATTCACATAAGATATTGTGCGATGGAAAATCGAAAAATCTCAAAGTATAAAAAATGTTAAATCTAATAATATTGTAGTATAATATGCATTTTAATATAAATTATTATGATTGCAGAATTGTTGAAATAGCCACCGAGTCCCTAGGGGTGACATATAGGTAAACACCTACATATTATATTGAACTGTTGATATATTTTATACTAATAATAATGGTTTTTTTTTAAACAACAACTGTTCAAAAATAAAGCCACAAAAAAAAATATTTAACGATATTCATGCCGGTTGATCCATTTGCTACTGTATTGAATAATAAGTACACTGCTGCTGGTATGCTAATATTTTTGAGAGTTACAACAATATAATAGGCATTATATTATGTTCTATTATGTGCGCTTATCTCAAATTTGAAATGAGGCATATTAAAAAACTATAATATTACGAAACAATGGTATTTGAAGAAGTGATCGGTAGCTAGAGTAGTAAATTGCAGTGAGACTTATATTTATTACTTGTGTAAAAAAAAAATAAAATACTATGTAAAACTTTAATACAATTATTACGATTAACCATTAGCCGTTAGTTATCTGCTATCTGCACAACACGTAACAGAGAATAGTTAAAATAGGGATTACGACATACTTACGTCATGCACTATAATGATATTATATAGCATAGTCATTAGTCATAGAGCCAGGGCCTAGGACCTTATACATTTATATACCTATATATAATTTAGATACCAAAAAGAAGAAATTACTAAAGAAATTAACTATGAGTATATAATTTTAAATTAAAACAAATTAAATTCATTTTTTGATGAAAACGCATGTTGTTATACTTAATAAAAACTCCCGGGAACCTCATAAGCCGCTTTGTTATGTAGTTATTTTGACTACCTCGTTATTTAGTAGATTACGTAATGAATATGTAAAATTTGAATTCAATAATAGTGCAGGCATTTCCATTATTTACGAAAAACGATTTTGCGCGTCGCGTGGAGACAGTATGTCAGCCAATATAGCCTATTAATGTATTATATTATATAGACTATATAATTATTAGTAGTAATTTATTTTTTTTCATTTGTAATATGGCTGGTTACACTTACTTTAGATTTTGAGCGGAGCGATGAAAGTATTGGATTTATAACAACGTGTGTTGTTTGTTTTTGTGTACACGTTTTATAACCTCTTATATTTCTGAGACACTTATATACATTATATAAATCATAATATTTCAAATTTTCAAATCCAAAAATTTGGACTACCCGAAAATACAACGTAACGTATTATATATATATAAATTATAATCCTATTATATATATACATATATATATAAAAGAAGACCAGGCCTTTTTATGTTCCAATTTTGCGACGCCACTATTTAACTTTTTTCTATTATTTGTTCATAGAGATGTTCCAAATATTCTTCTGAGTTTCACCAGGTCGCCCGATATCTCATTTTTTTTTTTTTTTGTTTTAGGGGGGTTTGTTATTTTGATTATAATCGTTTACGCACTTTCTGTCGTAAATAAACACTGAACCAACTTGTAAATCACAAATTAATATAATAGTTTTAATATTATTAGAGTTGTATGGAAAACACCGGTCACTTTATCTTTTTATCACGACCATTTTAATTATATAAATTGCGCTATCGAAAAATAATGAAACTAAATGTGCGGGTTATCGTCTAATTGATTTTCAAACTCTGAATGAGGTATACCAAGAGGTTTTGACTTAAACCATTTTAAATAATCATAAATAAAATGAAATTATACAAATCATAATCATAATTATAGAACCATTAAAATCATTTGTAAATATTATTATTATTATTATTATTATTTATATTATGTATTTGTAATTCAGCTACTACTACTATTTAGCATTAGATTAATTATAAATATTGCGATAATAATTTTTTTTCTTCTTTAAAATACAACTATGTGTGTTGATTTGAGAATTTTATTTAAAGAAAGTAAAAACTGCATACGGAAGAAGCCGGGTAATTTTGCTAGTACTGTACTTGTATAAATAGGTAGATTTAATTTATCTGCAGAATGATTATTAATTAATTAAAATATGAAAGAAAAATATCTGAATCTATTCACACCTGTCTGCTATCGGTTTGCCTCTACATTGGTGTTGACTTAAAAATTAATAACAGCTATTAACATTATAAAAAAATAAATTAATATTTCAATAATTACTATACATACATAGACATATAGTATATGCGATGTACTATATGGTATTTAAATGTATTAGTAATTTACTGATTTATTTTTACTAAAAATTTGTTCAATCTAACCGTATTGTTAAAGAAATTGAACTAGAATTTAATATACCTATTACTATTTACTACATATTAGTGTGAGTTCTTTAATTTATTTTAATATTTTGAATAATTTATATGAAAAATTAAGTTGTTGAATAATATTATTAAACATGTTGGCATTAAAAAATAAACTATTAGGCTATTTAGGAGTATATTTAGCATATTTAAATACCCATACCTACATTTCTTTGAACTTCGATATAAAATTATAGTTTTATTTTTCTCTACGATTATGAACTCAGTGGTGGATTTACTGGGGGAGGGGTTCAGGGGGTCTGGATCCTGCAGACACCGATATATACATATATAATTATACAAGAAGACTAGATTTTATTTTGTAAATTTTGAATTTTAGGTCCACATACAATATAGTATATACATAAACACAATATAATATAATACTTACATTTGTTTTTATAAAAATAAAAATAATACATTTGAAATACATATTATTTTTTAGAACCTCTTTCAGAAAAATTTTGAAAATCCGCCACTGTATCAACTGATATTGAAAAATATCTTAAACCATCAAATTCAGCTTTTTTATATTAGGTAGTTATTGCTTAATATTATTATGTCACTTAATGGATGTGTTTAGAATTTTGCTGTCCCAGAACATTTATAAAATTGTACCATTCTTAAAAGCCGTGTCTAATATTAAACAAATACAAAGTGTAAATATATACACGTATAAATACCTAACTTATATTTTATATAAATATTGTAATAGTAATATAATGATACCAATCACACACACATGTCATTGGTCTTGCGGTCTTACACTACTAGCAATAATACTGATAAAATATAAATGCTCAGAATATATTATTTTATTTCACTAAACGTACTATTATTACGGTGTTGTATTATAATTTGTAATGTAACCAAATTATGATTATAATAATTACTGAATTACGATAGCTTTGATCTACGTTCTGCGTAATGCCGCGCGTAATCAGTTTTTCGAGGAATCGTTCATACATAAATAGATTTTATAATACCATATAATACACTAGCAATAATAACATTTTTAAATTTCTACCTATAAATTGATAATACCATTTATTATATATATAAAAAAAATTACATTTTGGATCAAAGACGCTAAATAAGTTCTTTGTTCCAGCACAGTTGAAGAATTAGAATAAATTTAATATTGGGTCCGAAGTCGAAAGTTTTAATTCCGTGCTCGGTGCCATAATAACGACGGATCTAATATCAAATAAGTACAGATCTTGATAAATAAATTTGGCTTGATAGTCTTGGTATTAGTCGATTTTCATAAAACCATCAACTATACCCAACTCCTCTCACTGAATTGAATTCGAATCAATGAGTATCAAACAAATAACAATGTGACAATTATATCTATGTGTAAGCATAAACAGCTACCATCACTGTTAGTGAATACGGCAGTGTCTGTAGATGGCGCCTGTTATATCGTGGCTATAGTCTAAACTTATAACGTGTATGGATATGAAATCGTCTCCGTTCAAGTAAAAATACACAAGTCCAAAAATCCATTTAAATTGTATAAAACACAGGATGCAAACAACAGGTGTTATAATAATAATTGGAATATTGGAATATCGACAATGAATTACTACTATCAAATTAAGTATGAGTAGTTCACTTACCTTAACTAGGTTTTATTTCCAATATTTTTCTGTGTTCCAAAATAATATATATTTATAGATGAATATTTTTATAATACTGAACTGATGTTGTTGCAGGGTATTTTACATAGTATATTTAGGTTTGCCATATTTTATTTTACTTATACCCGGACAAAAATTGTCTACATAATTTTTATGAAAAAAATCTTATATCACTCCCTCCACAGTCACCATAAAAAACCACCTTTTAGTGTTAACTCACTATTATTTCGTATAACTACGTAGAATACCGCGCACAATAGTCAGCATTCTACGACATATATTTCAACATTTATAAGGTAAAAACTATAACCTAATGTTACAAATCGGAGAGTTGATGACAAAATTATCAATTGCCAATTGGCTAAAGTGATGCAAAAAAAAAAAAATTGTCGTTGGGAAACAGGAAAATAATGAAACGATTGTTGTCACCAAGTCAGGAAAATAATTATAAAATAGATTTCGTTATTCAATAAAATAATTAACTTCATTATTTTATCATTTATATTAAAACAATATTGTTTGTTTTTAATAAAAGATAACATTTATGCATAAATTATTGAAGTTTAAATCCGGAACGATTATTGGCCGTCTAAAAACACTATCGAAACAGCTGGATGCTATAGGTATATTCAAAATTAAAATACAGATATAAAGTAGGAACAGTACTGGTCAAACCGGGACGTATAATGACTATATTAATGTAAGCAGCACCTTCGAAAATCAATTTTTTTATAAATCCCAATGGGCTTTTATATTTTTAATATATTGTGCAATATACCACATCATATCACTATGGACCACAATTTAAAATAAACACCAAAGCAACAAATTCGATAATTATGGATCATGATCTATGGTTTAAGAAATTTAAAGTTGATTCTATTATTTAAAATGAAAATACTTGAATAGGACTTCCTGATACTTTACAGTAAGGGAAAAAATCGGATGGAACAGTTACTAATGTTAAATCGATCAAATAATATATGTAGTAGTTTTTACGGTTATTGATTATCTTATAAAATATATAACTATTTCAGTCATCAGTTGTGCTAGTGACGTCGTTTTAAAACTTTAAATACGGAGCACATAAAAGTATGAAACAATATCCACTCGTGACTTGATCCCTTAAAAACTATTATTTGTGGAACAAGAGTTACTTAATCATGCTGACTACAACAAATCAAAAAAGTTCAAACTTCAATGCGTTCTAGTTCCCGAATTAAAGCATTTGAAGTTTTATAACCTAATTTATTATGAATTCGACTGACAAGTTTAGTAAATAAGTCTATTTAGTTCATGTAAATAATACAGGTACATATTCTACTCGTTATTGTTTATTAAACTGTATTGTCAGTACTCAAAAATGTTTAATTGACATTGTAATTGTATTTAAAGTAGGTATTTATTTAAATACAATACGTTTATCATAACTTTTGAGAATAATTTGTTCAAACACTTAAAAAATGTAACGTACTCAAGTATACGCCACTGGAACTTTACATTTTTTACACGCGATGACGAAATATGAAATTGTCATAATCACCACGGAGGTAAGCAGGTTCGTGAACACGCTTAACGTGGTCGCGGTGATAACACGTCGTTCGGCACGGTTATCCTGCGCCACCATTCAGCACACGATACGGTATTTTGATATCGAGTAGATACACAATTCTTCTGTCGTTATTATTTTTTCCGATCAAATATTAAAACAATATAATTGTATAATACTATTTAGTATTTATCATCTTCTGTCGTCGTACTGCTTTCACACCGATGAATCGGGTCAAGGCTGCCGCGGTTCTTTTTTACGCGGATTGGACCGGGATTTGGTCGTGTCGTGTGTGTTTGCGGAGGGGAGGGGTTTTGCTTAAAAAAAATAATAAGTTTTATGACTGTGCAATACACTATTTTTATAAATATTTATAATATTAATGTTGCACTTGTGCGAACGTGCGACGCGATAATCATAATATTGTTATTATTATTAGTAATAATAATAATGATTTTTTATACGTCAGTGCGTCGGCGCGCATCGTATCATTCAGTGAGCGGAGCAGCTGCTCGTGCCGAGCCGCGTTGGTACCTACTCGGTAGTCAGACGTCAGTTGCTGTTTGCCGGGTCACGCGTACGCCTGCGCCGCTCCGTCGTCCGGTCTAACAATCGCTTTCTGTTTGAATACATCGTATATCTTACTGATTTTCTATCGTTTATAGTTGAGATCCGTAATCGCATTTTAAGCGATTTCGTCATCATTAATCCTGCCTTTATTACACTTTATTACATACGACTTTTTTCCACCGGATGATAACGTAATAATATTATTATCTAAAACTTCCCGCGCTGAGTATTCTCCCCCAACACACTTTGTCAGTCGAGATGGGTGACTGCGGCGATGCCGAGGACGAGGTAAAATATACGACCTTTGTCAATAAATAATATCGAATCCGATCAAAAATTGTTGAAATGTCAATATTATAATATTAAGAGCATATACCATGTATTTAAACCATGCTTAGTAATATATTCATAAATAGTACATAAACTATACAGACCTATAGGTTTATATTGTGTCTATTTAAATCAGTATAAACATATTAACGATTATATGGACTTTATTGAGATCAATATTATTAACATCAGTTATTATTATTGTATTACAGTTTGAAGACGCACTGGAGGTGATTCCGGCGTGAGTATAAGACACTACAGATAATTTTTTTTACACGATATTATTATAAATTATAAGTTTATAAAATATTTATACTTTCCGACCTAGTTATTTCATGTATTTATTATTAGTGTAAGTTATAACATGTAGGTAGGTATACAATATACATACCAGCTATATCACAATACGGCTACATCTTACTGAACCATAACACTTCTAGTGAACGGAGTTTAAATTGTCAATTATTAATGTAAAATGTAAATGTATAATTTATATAGGTAACCAATTAAGTAGATGTTTTAATCTAGTAGATTCCCACATTGTATTTACTTATTAGTCGGATTATAGAAAAAAAATTAATTTTGTGATTAAAAGGCTTTTAAATGTAATGAATTGACGAGTAACATTATATTATAGCAATTTTATATTGTAACTATATAGGTAATAAATAAACATTCAATTACGCGGGTAATTCATCAGTAAAAATTAAATTAATTAATACAAGGTAAATTGGTACTTACTGAACGTATAATAGTTGTATATTTTTATCTAACAGATTTGAATAAATATAAAAATAGTAAAAATTATTTAGGCAGTATTAATACTATGACTTGTAATGTTAGGTATAAAGTATACACATAATTCATTTGAAGTGTAGGAAAACTAATGTTTAAAATTTAAATTGTTGATTTATTTCCCATTATAATTATATTAAGAATGTTTTATTAAACAGGATTATAACGTTACATACTTGCATCTGTGTGTGTGACAGCTGACAAGAAAGGTGATATCTGCGAATATTATTTAGAAATATGTGTATAATGAGTAATGGCCAAAGATTATAATGACCAACAAGTAACGAGCTAGGTACTTAAAAAATAAAAACTCATGATATAAACTCATACCTATATAAGTTTAATGTTTGAAGTATATACAGCGTTACATAGCGGTTGGTAATATTTATGACGAGTATAAAGAAACCATATAAGCTTAAGAAAAGGTCTGCAGGTAAATAGATACTATACAATACATAATTATACAAGCTAATATAGGAATAGAAGAAAACATTTAGGTATTAGTTGAGTATTATATACTATTAAAATTATGTATATAAACATTATAAACATTATTAATATTATTCATAATATCATCATTATTTCAAAATTCATTACGTAGTCGATTCTTATTAATTCACACGTGTGATAACCCAATACTTATAGTAATCTAAATTTGTTTGTATATTTAATTGAAATAAAATCTATTTCACCCGAAAATGCCTATAATTATTACCTTAATAATAACTGCTCTGTTATGACTATGACGTAATGTGTACGTAATTACAATTTAATGTTTGTAAGCAATATCAATGATCACGATTTTAACATAGTCATAATAGTAGAATTAATAGATATACCAATGATTATAATATATTACTATGATAAGTATTTAGTAATATTCTAATGACGTATAATCAGTGGTATAATATAAACAATATATTATAAGTATTTAACACCATTCGATGGACAAACCACAGAGTAATAGCTCTAGTTATCTGACGTATATTATTCCATAAATTAGCCATGATTTAGTGGCAATTGCCAAAACTGTTTAGTTAGTTAATTAACTATATTAATACTATACTAAATTCTCCATTATCCACAGTTTTTTTTTAAATTGGAGTTAAATTATTATAAGAAATGAACCCAAATTATGTATATATATATATATATATATATATATATGATGTATATGTACGATAATAATACTATACATAATATGTATACAAAAAATGAAAAAAAAAATTTAATAATAATTTAATTTTAATAAAACATGTTAAAAGCATTTTTGTGTTCATTTTCGGCTTAATTAATCTTATTACAGATTATTCGTAATTACCACCAATACCGCGGATAATCGAGAATACCATATATGCATTTAATAATAATAATATTAAAATTAATGTACGAAAATAAGGCTAGATATTTTATAATATTTCTGATGCGTGTGACTAAAAAACGTTTAAAGTTTAAAGTGCCTAATACCTACTATAAGTGTAATGAAAAATAATAGGTACACAATTTGATACAATGTGTCAATAATGCACTTATTTAAAACTTTTTATTCAAAGGCCATATTGTTGTAATTATAGGTTAAAATTATGATATAATTCATTACATTTGTTGAATTTTTCATTTTTAATATATTTCCTAAAATTTAAGTTTAAAAATAGGGAAAGTAGGTAGCTACTTTATTGTACAACAGGTTGTAGGTGTCGAGTATACTATGTACTGTACCCGTCATTGAGAGGTAATAGTCATTGTGTGTTAAATTTTAATTCAATTATAAATCATTGATAACGAAAAACATTTCTAAATGAAGACTGCTAGCCTAAATTACTTAGTATATTTTATGATATATTTATATTTATATTAAAATAATTTATTTTAAAATTAGTACTATATTACTATATAAGGATAGAATTAATTTTTACAGAAAACATTTAATTTGAAATTACAATGTGATAGTGTATGTATAAAAAATAATAATATAAGTTTTAATTATATATTCGAGAATAATATTTTTTAATTAGAACAAAACAACTAAAAACGTTATTCTTTGTTTAATTATCTAATTTTATTCTTATTTAAATTTCAAGTCTATAAAAAAAATCGTATTAATATATTTTGTAGTTTCAGAATAAGCTGGAACCCTAAATTTTCATATTTTAAGTGCGAATATTAAAAACTATAAAATAATTTACACCTTAGGCTTATAAAAAAATGTTGTGATTAATTATTTTTGATATTTTCTAATTTATTTATAAACAACTTACGAGAAACCATAATCTATAGTTGTATTCAATTTTCAAGAATTTTTACCAGGTAAGAAATATTTTAATGATATTTATTGAAAAATTATCAAATATCTATCTAAAGCAAAAAAAAAAAGAGTTAAAATAATTTAAAAATTATATTGTTTATAAAACATTCTAATAAAAACATTTGGTGAAAATTTCAAGTATCTATAACAATTATTCTTTTTTGAGTTACCTACAACAAAAAAATCAAATTTCGGTAAAAACTGGTTATGCCTAAAAATCTCGCCTATTTTAAAAAATGTTTGGTTATTAGAAAAAAGAATTGACTTTGATACTCTCACTAACCCTCGACAAAAAGTACCAACTAGATCCAATTAATACCGAAGCATTTTTACTGCCTTCAAAGATGATAACCGACACAAAAATAAAAATCCCATATCATTGTAAAATTTTAATACACACATCACTACTCAAAATCTAAAATTAATTGTTTTAATTGTTTTCTTTTAATTAAATGTAAAACAATAAATTTACCTATGATATAATGCTAAATAATAAAAGAAAAACAATCATTTTTATTTAATAATTAAACTAAAGCTACTGAGACATGATAAGTTGTAATAAAATGATCAACTTCAAATTGCACTTTAAATTTTAAAGTATTTTATTGAAATAAGATAAATATATAGTCCACCAGTTTCAAAAATAGTACTTGTATGATGTAGTCATGTCTACATAGTATCTTCTAAGTATTTAACCATTACTGATGTATTACCATGCAAAATATGTTACAGTTATTAAATTGTTGATATAATATTATACTTTCAAGTTTGGAGTAATCAACTAATAAATATATTTTAATTCTCTATCTATGGTTATAAGCTAAACAATTTTAATTTATAATATTAGTGTAAGCCTGTAAGCTCATATAATCGTTATAATAATTATTTTACATATTTTATTTTTATTTTCAAGTGACATTTGTTGTATTGTTTATTCCGTCTAGTATTTTCGTATGAAATTAGTCCACTCGTTTTGTGCCAAATAAGTGACCTTTTAGAATATCATCAGTTTAATAATAATAATAAATAAATGTATATATTACAATTTAATTTAAAGGCAACGTATTTTCTCCCAAAAATAACCTTTCATTTAGATACCAATAGATTGTTTTCAATGAAAATGTTATACAATGCGTTTATGCGTAGGTATACCGTTTAGAGTTACCTACTATTCACTTTGTTTCTATAACAAAAAAAAAAAAAAAAAAATGAATCCATTTACTAAACATAATATAAATGTAACACAACAAAAAATGACATCAATGCCAAATGCATTTATGTTTTTATAATTCATTTTAGATAGCATTCATTCATCATTATTTATAAGTGCTACAAGCATTGAAAGGAACTAATACAATAATATTTTTCAAAGAAAAATCAATAATGCAGTATTATGTTGTCGTGTAGGTATATTCTAAATGTTCGTATCAAAAAATTTAAAAATAAATCCATCTAAAAATTATATCATAAAATAAGCATGAAAAAATTTACTTCTTAATAATCATAAATGATTTGAAAGTTTAAAGATATAAGCTGGGAAAAATATAGTTGTAAAATATAACATTCGAATTATTATTTAATTTTAAAATTTTTTTAATACGCTACCGGGAATTTAAATTGATTTTTGATAAGCGTTAGAAGTTCAAATTTTTATGACATTACATAATTCATCCGTATAAAATAATTATTTCACCTTTATTATATTTTGTTGTAATTAAATAATAAATAGCCAAATAGATACTTGAAAGTTGAAATTTTTAATCAAATGTTTATATGATCAACTTCTTTATAAATAAAAAAAAAATTTTAAAAATATTTTACTTCCGAGTTATTTCTATTTGTTATGTATTTTTAAATTTTTTTTTATAAATGTCAATAAAAAAATATTCGTTGTTAAAAATACTTGAAAATGTAATACAAGATCCCATATATAAGTCGTTCTAACAGATACGTAAAAATAATTAAATTGTATAGGCTTAATTTAGTTTTATAAGCATTTGAAGTTCAAATTTTGACAAAATCACAAAAATTAAATTTGTAAATCTTTTTGTTGCTAAAAATTTATAAAACGTATAAATTGTTTTAACTAAGGTTTGTTAAATTAATACGAAGTTCCTCGTATATATTTCGTACTAAAACCAAAGTCTCAAAAATATACAAGTATATTTTTTTCCATAGATATTTTAATTTTAAATTTGTATGAAATTACATATTTAAATTATGAACAATAATATCCATTGTTCTGTTATAGTAATTGGTAATTAGTAACTATAACTATCATTATATTATTATTAAATTCAAATTTAATACAGTTAAGAGGACGATACACTTGCATCCCGCATGTGTTGTCTCCGTTTACAAATGTGAAAACATAGTAAAAACTGTTTTGCGCGGGATAGAACCCACTCGGTTAGGTCAGACTATCACTAGCTGCTGTAGTGATAGTTAAGACTCCAAATTAATATGCAATATAGTTGAGAACTTTAACTGTGAAATATCGTTTTTTTTTTTTTTGATATCGTTTGTACGAAAAAAAGTTCTTATTGTTTCAAAATCCATTATTTTTTAACTTTAATCATTTTTTTTTTGTTACGATATTTCACAGCTAAAGTTCTCAACTATGTTATGCGGTAAAAATGTTGTTTCTTAGTTATGACTGTAACTTTCTCGATTTTTTACCACGTAAAAAATTGTTTGATATGTTTTACATTTGTAAGGCGAAAACTTCACATGTATGTGTAGCGTCCTCTATACTCGATTCCATAGTACAGTAGAACAGTATCCACTTGTCCACCTTTGGTTCTTAAATTATAATTTTAATTTTTTGATAATATTGTATTATAAACATATTTATAATTTGTTTTTATTAACACTGGACTTTCTATTTCTCCATTGCTTGAAGGGGTACCATTTTATAAATGCCCTGGAGTTTCAAAATTCTAAATACGGACATACGGCTCTATTTATATCCACTATATTCTGTAACTTGCGAAGCTCTTACAAATAAAATGAAAAAAATCCATCTAAATAATTTAATTTTGATGAATAAACTTATTTTCAAATTATTTCTCAAAATAAATGACATCAACTGTTTTGTAATATTTCATATTTTCATGTATAATGTTCACTATAAATTTATATATGACATAATATTATAATATGTATCATGATATATTATATTGTATTACTCCTTACTTTTGAAAGGATGACACAGAACTTGGAAACTATAAATCTATGAGTTATATACATTATATTCTATTCTATATTAGGTACTAACTACTAAGTAATATATAGTAATCGTAATATTTTAATATAAAATATTATTGGTTATTATTAATTTACATATTATATATATATTGCTTACTCAGATATTATGTATTTAAAAGTATATTTACACCAAGTATATAATGTATAAACGGTACATGAACTTTTAAAATATGGTTTGTATATAGTATACAATATACATAAGCGCAAATAGCGATTAAAATGTATCGGCTCTCTGTAAGTATCCAGAACCGTGTTAAGGGGAGAGCAAAAGGGATGGCTGCACTGGGTGGCATTTTTAGATATAAAGTCGCGATTCATATTATATTTATACTAAGCTTTTTAAAACTAGTTGTAAAAAACTTAATTTTTAATACTGGAAACTGAGATTTTATTTCAAACATTTTTTCTTTATTAATTATTTTATAAAAAGGATGGATCAGAATTATTTGACAATTTATTTAATATCTTAAATTTTTTTTTTTACAAATATATTAACAATTTTAATAGTATTATGTTAAAAATAATGTGTTTTTTTATGAAGGGTCTTAAAGGGTGAAATTTTAAAATTCGCCTACAGGTGACATATTTGTTAACTAGCTTGAGACTCTTTCACTTCTCTAGTCCACTTTTTCAACATAAAATTGGTCCTTTTGAAAATAAATTTAGTATGTTATACTTACGCTTGTAAAATGTACAACTTATGCGGATGTGACATCGGTTTGTATTTTCATAAATTAATTTACATAAATAATATACTCCTGTGACAAGAACGTAAGTAGTTATTGTTGGAATAAATATAACCTCATTAAACAACTAAAAACTTTTGCGTGGAAGTCGTTATTTTATATGTGAATAATATCCAATCTTGTTAACATTTTAAATTATAAAACATGTCCATTATTTGATATTTTTAAATTGTTTAAAGAACAAGTTACAAGGAACCTTGTATTACGTTTTCAAACTGTTTAGTAAAAAAAATAATTTTTTCTCCGTCAATAAAAAATCATAAATCTAAATATATTAAATTACTTTAACTTAAGTAAGAATATCTTATTATATGGTGAACTTTATATATTAAATTTTCAAGTTTTTTAAACTAGAAGTAAAAATTTAAATAGTAAAAGAAAAAGTTGAAACATGTATAATTTGTCTATAAATAGCAAAATAAAAGCTTAAACATTTTGAAAATTATCAGATGTCTAGAAAATAATAATATAAATATTTGGTGAACATTTCTAATTTCCACAGTATTATTCTTTATTAACTTGCTGGTTTTTGAACTACTACTAAGAAAAAAAAATTAAATTTGTCAGAAACTGGTGCCTGTATAAATATTATTGTTTTCCGTGATTTTTCATACGTTTTTCTCGATTATTTTAAAAATACTGCGAATTTAATTATTTTTTTACTTAGATTTATAGATGGATATTTATCATCTTTCTTTTATCCGCTCGAATCTTCAAGATCACCATCAACAAGATAACAAATTAAATTAGAACTATCCAACCACATTATGGTGAAAACAATGCATTTATCGCGTTGCTTTTAAAATTTAAAACGAAGAAAACCATTTTAATTCCACAAAATATAAGATAATATTAATGTTATTTATTAAATTAGTGTGCAATAATCACTGCGGTTAACTCGTAAATCAAAAAATATACAATAAGGTCACTGGTTAGTATACATATTATATCATGTCGTGCATTTAAAGTAATTTATCATTAATAATAAAATACTTCGCAAAAAATATGTTGCGTAGATGATCCGTTTAATAACTTTTAACTTGTTATATTTGATGCGATAAATTGTAAACACCATCCTTGTTTAGTTATTATTAATATTTATTGTTTAGTTATATTATTGATAAAATAAATTTTTTCAGATAGCTATTGTACACTATACTTCTAATATTTTCTTTTAATGCGTCTTTAACAAATGAATACGTATTGTTGCTCATTTAAAATTAAAATATACGTCTACGTCTTGGAACACAACAGGGATTACATAAAAATCCAATGTTCAACCTTTAACGTTCAATTTAAATAGTCTTCCTTATTTAGTGTCTTGTTATCGTAAACACTCGTGTTTAATATTATTCTCGTCATTATTAAAATTACTTATAATTATAACTCAATATTAGTCAATTGTTTTTATAGGTATCTAAATTATTTTTTTACGAACTGTTTACTGTTATTATTACAAATTATAGATATCAATTTTGTTTTCTAAAAATCTGCTGACAGATCTATATATTTTTATGATGTTTTATGTCCCAAATTATAGTATTAGCTTTTGTCGAATAAATATTGATTCTTATCCATTGTCTAATTTGTTATACACTATTTATTTAAATTGTGTATTTTGTTCTAATCTAAATACTAAATAGATATTATAATTTATAATCATTCTATGGAAAAAAGATTCAAAACAAAAAAAAATAAATGGTGTATGTGAGTCTTTAGTATTTAGACTTTATTGTGTTTATATAGCAACAGTTATAAATTTACATAGTAGTTGTTTGTTTTAAAATTGTTTTTATTTAGAATGGGAAGTAAATAGTGTTTTTTCTCGGGAATACTTTTAGGCGATAGTAAACATTGTTGAAATCTTTCTTACGTAATAACTACTTATTTAAAAAAAAATAATTGATACCAAGTTTATTTGAAACATTTATGGAATCCTTATTGTACAATTATAGTTAAATATTCAAACATAGGTACTTTATAAAATGATACTTTATAAACTTATAAAAACTCTTAAATTTATGTTTAACAAAACACCACCACAATTCGAACAGTATTGTTGTTGTATATCCTGAAAGCACTAATTGAGCGCTGTACCGGAAATTTATATTTCTCATACTGCTACAAACTTCATGAACATAAATTTATTAATCGTTATTTTTGTTATGTAGATATTATTAATGAAATAAACTCGAACAAAGTTTTATCTCATATTTAAAAATGGCATGTAAAATAAATAAATTTAAAATAAAGCATTGTGTATGAAAAACGGTTTTAAACGAAATCAATCAGCCCATAATTACAGTTATGTTGCTATTATACATTTTTTCTACACGAATTAAAAAATACCTATGATCAGACGTGTACACAAACAACTAGTTTGGAAGGATTTAAGATTAAATTTAAAATCAGTATAGTTTTGTTATTTTCAAATTTGTGTAAACTGTAAGCAAATTGGATATATTCGATATTAGATGCTTGTCTGATGAGTTTTTGTACTTCTTTACTTTTTAATTATTTTTCTGTAATCAAATATGTACTCACGTGTGTACTTTTTTGCACCGTATGTGTAATTTAAAACGTTTAAAAAAATATATATTATCATGTTTTTCAAATGATAGTCGGCTTTCTTTTAATTTAAAATTATGTATGGAATGATGAATGTATTGATTTTACAATGATGGCGTTTTTTTTTTATGTAATACAATAAGTTCCTTGTAAGTTGTTATTACTGAAATTAAAAAAATTATTTTATCATAAATTTTTTAATATTTATACCTTAGGAATTTACTAAAAAGATTCTCTTATCTTTGTTCTAAAAAAATTGAAGAAAAAAGTTAAGCTTAGAGCCAAACACATTTTTTACGAAAGACTGGAGTCCAATTTTGAAGAAATGTCAACTTTCAAATAGTTGTGCATTATTGCTTCGTCATATTACTTCTATATAGACATATAGTGGTTTCACATTATTTTAAATTACGATTTTTCAAATTTAATATTATAAACCACTTAAGAGGATGCCAGCGTAGTATTTGTTATCTCTCTCTAACCCATGCGCAACATAGCAAATATTACGTTCACAAAAATGACTACCAAAAACCATATTAATTTCTCAAATTAGAGTGAAATGACCTATTATGAAATTTAAAGTTAAGAACATGATTACAATTTGTTGGAAAATTTTGTTTTGCATTTGTTTATGCGTTGTTGAAACAAGGGGAAAATAGATGGTATTTTTTTTATTATTTTTAGTTACTTAATTTACTTTTAAATTTGCACCACAAATAGATTTGCACATTTATAATTAAATACGCCAAAATATAAAAAAAACACCCATGTAAATTGCATTACATATAATTTAAGTAACGACAAAAAAAGAAATTGCAAATCAGCACCACAGCTTTAATTTTACTTGTTGGAATTTGTCTGATAAATTTACGATCGTGCATCAATTATTATGGCACATAAAACGTGAATAAATAAAATGAATAATTGAACAATGAATTATAATATCTCTGATTTTTACATATTTTAAGTACGTATATCTCAATTACAATTAGCTAACATTTTTTAATTTTTTTGAAATGTATGTATTAAAATAAACAAAAAAATAAGTGATAATATGTATAAAAAAATTATATTATTATTATCATAATAAAGTTGATGAAAATTGCAATTTTGCAGATAAAAAATCATGCCGATTACATACTGGCCCATGTATCTATTATAATTAATAATTATAACAATAATAATAAAATGTATAAAAAAATAATAATTTTAATTCAAAAAATATTAAAGTGGTTAGCTACGAGTTACGACATATAATAGTATGATACCATTATAAAAATAACGAATAATAACACATAATAACTTTATATAAAGAGTGATTATTATACTTTTATGTTAAAGGTTAATGCTTTGAATTAATTTACGCGTGAGGAATTTTTTCCAGAAATGCTTTGGTTTTGTAATATTTCTTCATTTATACAAATATTTTGACGTGTCAACAATATTTATATATTTGTTTAAAAATGTCTAAAAACTAATAATAAAAAAAATATTTCATAAGTAATCAAAATTAAAAAAAAATTAAATATAATAAATTTCCTTTTTATAATTATGTACTATGTTGATAAACCAGATAAACATATAACAGTTTTTAGGCCATTAGGTTTACCTACCTTTGATTCGAATAATCCATATAATTACTTCGTGTTAAATATATCCTTTTTACATTCAAAAGGGAAGCTAGTATAATTAAATTTTAAATTTTAAAAACAATAATTAATTAAATTAAATTTGAATTTAATCATTCAATTTTAATGAAATACAATTTGGGTATATAAATAAATAAATAATAGAAAAGATGGAAAATGGAAAATTGATAAATTTCGGCTCTTGCATATTTAGGTTTGATTTTAAATCTAAATTAAAGAAATTATTACTATGAAACAAATTTCGCTAATATTAACGAAGCAGTTGTTGACCATTTTTACTGAAAAGTTTTGATTTTAAATCACCAATAAACTTATAATTTATTTATTATTTTATAGTTTATGGATTATAATATGTATGCCTAATTATATAAGTTAATTAATAATTGTTATTTATAATTATTGTATTATTATAGAGATAATTTAAGTATGAAGAATTGGTTACATTTTTTTGATAATCTGCGGTTCAACATTTTTTTTATACTTGATATTGTTAATGTAATTTATACATTAACATACAACATTGTATGTCTATGTCCATAATTACAATTGTATTTATAAATAAATATTATTACTTATTAGTTATTATATATTTATCAAAAAAATTGTGATCAAGACTAAATTTAAAGTTTCTTTTGTTTAAAATTAAACAAATAAAAATGTAACTTTAAGACAGAGCTTGCGCTAATCTGCAGTTGTGCAAAAAATGTGCAGTTCTTATTTAAATGTTGTGCAGTTCATGAAAAATAATATGTTTTGAATTTTTAATTGTAGTGATAACCATGGTTTATCCCGTGGATTTAATCTCTTGATATTCATAGATTAATGATCAATGTTTCAATCATAATTCCTAATAGATAAATTCAGTAAACAAAATAATGTCAAATGATACCTATGTTATAAGCTCATAGATAGGGCTCGGAAGTTGATGCATTTTGCATTTTTTTTTTTTTTTTTTTTGAATTTTTTTGACGATGCTCTCCTGGCCACGAATGTGTTTAATTAGCATGTGAATCTGAACAACTAATTTTTATTTTGCATTTGTTGGTGTTTATTACTTTTTAAGTCATTTTCCCATATTTTTAGTCATTTTTACTGATTTCACATTAATTCACTTCTTAATGTTTCTAGTCAACCATTATGTCAATAACCTAATAAAACTTTAAAATTACAACGAACTAAAGATTAAGATCAGTACCTATCCGATTTTATCTCACCGATCACAGTCCTCGTTGTTGTGTTGTACTGAATATTATTGTACCTAAATTTTATTATTTTTTCGTAATATTTTCAAAATGCTGAAAATTAACACGTCGGTTAGTGCTCGTCTACATCTACTATAATTGTAATTTTTTATTTAATTTTTAAGGACTTTTTTGTCATTTTTATGTCATATTTTGAGTAACTTTGTAAGCTTTGATAAATTCATATAGAATTTTATACTAAAATAGAGTATAATTTAAAAAAAATATATATTTTTATTAATTTAAAACAAATATTTGTAATTTCTTTATTTTTAAGGACATTTTTTGTCATATTTGCATATTTTTTTTAGGTCATTATTTAACGATTTTAAGGTCATCAATTTTCGAGCCCTAACTCATCACCATTGTGTTATACCGTCAAATATTGTAATTGAGCTTTTGTACTCAAATTAACCAAAACCAAATGGAAAATAGTGATAATTTCAGGATTTTTGTTATTTAAACCGCCAATATTTATACATTGTGATATATAATATATATACATATATATATAATATTTCTGATAGAATGTGTTATTTATTCTTTCATTTTTTTTACTTCCGTAAAACAAACATGGTGTGCACTGTGCACCTCTAATATTTCTTTAGCGCAAGCTCTGCTTTAAAATATTGCATATACAAGTTTCATTAATTTTTATGGACTATTTATGTTATTAGATACTCGAGTGCATTATAGCTATAACGTTAAAATAAATTTAAATTGTGTTTAGATAATTTTACTCAATAATGTTTTTGAATTTTTTATGAAATTTTTTTAAAAATAGTCTTATTATTTTCAGGCACTGTAAAATGGATTTGAACACTGCTTTATCGGATTCGAAAATTGCTATACATTTATTTTTCAACAACAAATTCGACGAAGCTCAGCATATATTGGAACCATGGTATGTAATTTTAATACTATGTAATGAATTCATGTACATAATATTAATAATACTATAATATGGGTTTTCAACGTCAATTAAATTAAAATTGAATCATAATAATATAGTTAATTGCATTTGGAAAAGAAAAATACTATTTCGTTTATATATACGAATAGAGATCAGCTATATACATTTTTTAAGACGGCTGTGCACATATTATAAGTATACCATCAAAGCCGGATCTCGTACTAGACTTAATACTAAGATTTTTTGAATTCCATCAGTTGAAAATATTTTTCTTTTTTTGGGGTGATTTTATATTAAAAACACTATAGATTACGATTACATCGTTGCATCCTGTTAGTTGTTGTAAAGTATTCATGTTCAGCCTATAGTACAGATACCGATACTTACTTTGGAAAGTATTAAAAATACGTAATTGAATATTCTACAGTAAAACAAGGTAGTAGAGTAAAAATTGCAGTTACTCGAGTACTTTATAGGACTGTATAATACTAAATACATGTGAATGTTTATTATATAAAGAAAAATTAAAATCATTATTGTGTTAATCGTTAATTAAATCAAGAACATCAACAATATATGAATTGCAATATTTATCTTGGATTCTTGGCCGTTTTATTAGTTTACATATTCTAGAAAATTGGTTGTTGACATTTAGTATTTAGTGAATACATGTAACTAATACAACTATATGTATATGTTTTTAAATCTTCAAAATCCGCGACGCCTAATAATGCAGGTTCACTTGTCTTGACACAGTCACGTCTCACGTTATCTCTGTTTGAGAAATGTTCAAATCATATCACGTGTGTATTGCACTGTAGATATTGTAAATTCAGGGTTTAGATCTTAGTATTTGTTTATTTTTTTTTGGCTTGGAAAAAAAATTAGCAGAGCACTATAGAAATTTGTGTCTGTCTATTTCTTTCACTATTTTTTTAAATTTTATCAGGGGTGAGGGATTAATCAATTTTGAGATTATTTTTTTTTAATATCTCGAGTGTTTATTTTAGTAGGTATTTACTTTTATTTGGGCAATAGGGTGAATCGCATTTCTGTTATGGATCTATTCCATTTTTACTCTTAACTATCATAATTTTTACAAGATACGTATTACTTGCAACTGTATAATGTACTTATCTACACCGTATAAACATTTTTTTTTTTAAATTTCGAAAGAAATTTGTTTTTTTAGCTTTAATTGTTTGTAATATTAGCAAATAAATTTAATATAATATAATATAATATAATGGATTTTGTGCTACATCGTTCTTGATATTAAAATGAGAAAAACATTGTTTATAAGTACCTTGGAAACGTAAAATTTGTTTCTTAAAATATTATGTATGATTAATTTTAGATAAAACGTACAACAATAATTTATATTATAAATGTATACTCCGTGTTGCACGAAAAATGTAATATTCAACGGTGTAATGTACTCGGTAAAATATAATAACGTTATATTGTATTTATAAACAATGGGATCATAAGTACCTATGTGTAAGAAATGTATTTATACAAAATTGCAGTTTTTTCTATTTTGTACAAAAATGATTATTTGTATTGTAGCACATATTATATAATGTTGACCTTGGCATTGTGCAATCGACGTGTTAAAATGTTTCGATTCATGAATAATTTTACATCGAACTTTTTTTATTTATATTTTAGGTATTGGTACGTAATAACTATAATAAGTGTATATTATATTTAAGCTGATTTATATACAAATATTATTACCCAATCACTAGCTTTATTACATTATTACACATATTTATATTTATTTTAAACTGATACCTACGCGCACTTGCAGTAAATAATGTAGATTAGTGTTTAACTTATAACACAATTACCTACTCTATTTAAATAATTAGGCACGTTTTTCAATTAAAATTTTAATAGTTCAAAAAATCTGAACTACACGCTGACATCAACGCACACTGCATAGATAGGTATGAACCGCATGTGATTACCCGCTTTTTCACGTCGTATACGATTTATAAAATAAAACCCCAATGGTCTAATTTGTAAACACAGCGATCCATTTAAGTGTCTAGATTCATAATTATTTAGAAGTTTCAAGTATTTTAAAACAATTATTTTATACAACTGATAAAAACAACTTATACTGTTTATAATGTTTTTCCTTTTTTGGATTACAACATACATACATTTTTAATTTTTAGTAATGATTATAATGGAATAATGGACTAATATTTTGTACTTTTTCATCGGTACCCCCTCTACCTGCCACTCTACTCCGCTCTGTTAAACTTTTAATACCCGTTGACTTTTAAGTCATAAGCTTATAACTAATTCACTATCACTTAATTACTTATTCGAAATCCGATTTTTGTGTAGTTTTACACAAATACTCCAAAAAATATTCTGTATAAGAATATGAAATTAAAAATAAAGGTATATTTTTGTTTAAAAAAGTAAAATATTTAACGACAGTCGTAAAAAAATGTTTTTCAAGTAATGAGTGTAGTTAGACACATAAATATTGGATCACCTTGTATGATGTAAACGATGTAATATACAGTCATTACAATAAATATTATCGTTTACATACAACATACAACTCATTGCAAATGAGTATACCTAAACGACACAGTGTCTAGGTAAATTTATTATTTATATTATAATAATATGTACTTTTTTTTAATTGCCCTATAATAGACTTGTCAAATTACCTTGTGGATCATTTCATAGCTAATTCTATACTAGGAATCGTATTAAACTGTATTCTACTCTTAGATCTCGTAGACCTTGTTTGGCGGAAAAATAGATATTATTCACCCTCTTTGTTCACTTAAATACCCATGTGTTGGCGCCTATATCACCGAATAGTTTCCAGTTTTCATAGATATAGTGTTGCATCCATTCCGCGCAATAATGATAATAGTAATAAAGATGATGCACCCAAGTATGCTCGCATTCAATTTTTTCTTTGATAATGAATTTATTCAAATTTTGATTTTTGGGACTTTTACTGAAAGATCATATTTTCAAATTATTTTTAATTTTTTTTATTCTACTAATTTGTGACAATACAATATATTGTTTTTCAAATGTATACCTTATTTTATTACTCATATTACTGGATAATTTTTTTGAACATTTTGATTTTGGTACTTAATTAAAAATTGTAATTAGTAGTTTCTTATTTATTAGAATATACTATGGATAATAGTATTCTTAAAAATGGTTTTAAAAAAGTATAAAAAAGATGTATTAATATTATTGGGTTTAGATTTATTTTATTTAAACCATGTTGATTGATTAAATATTAATAATTAAAATTTGCAAATACCATATCCATCACTATGCCTCCAGTTTTTCCAAACTCATAATCGTAAATCTATTAACATTCCTAGTTCACCAAGTTAAATAACTCAAAACTACTCGTTCGAATTTAACTCTAATATGTCAACATTTTCAGAAATTATCTGCTAAATAATTTAAAACTGAAGAGGGGAATTAATAATCATTTGAATAACAGAAGTTTGTATCACCAAAAAATATTCCTTAGATATAGTATAAAAATCTCAACAATTTGAAAAAATGTTCTGTATGTTTAAAAATTCTAAAAATCAGATTTCGAATAACAGTATAATTGAAAAAAATAATAATGGGCGAGCATATACTTGGTAACTCTGTAACACCTTGTATGCACTCTGTTTACATAGTGTATATGCTTCTGTCTCCTATCGACTATGCTAATAACCATCTTCTGCCAATATATTTTATTTATATCTATAGGTACAACTGCTATATTATTTCAATATTTTATGTAAATTTACAGTTTGATTTTTAAATATTTAAATAAAAAAAATTAACTCTATACGTAAATTGCCTTGACATGTATCTCAAATTCATGTGTAGCTGACACAAAAACTAAAATTTAATTTTTTCCTCCAAAATATATGTATACAATTATAGCATTTTATGGTGAGTTAATAGTTTTAAAAGTATCAATTATAAAAAAGTGTTAGAGAGAACCTTTTTTAATCGTTTGCATACATAAATGAAGTTTATATAGTTATTGTCGTAAATTTCATTCAATTGAGGAATCAGATTTTCATTTCGATCGTCATTACAGTAAAGGGTATACTTACTACCTATATAGTTATGACTAATTATTATATTACACTAAATAATTATCATATTTAACGTTGCTATAAATAGCTGTTGAATAAATTACATGTTATGTAGTGTGGTTTTAACAAATCTGTCGAGCAGTCGAAAAAACGTATGAAGCCACTCATTATATTACCCTTTTGGCTTTTACATGTACGAGTATTAAAAAATAAATAATATTTTATTTACAACTAAGATACATATATATTTACTTAAAGTTAACATAGCTAAAAATTGAATCAGTTTATGTTTATAAATTATATTAGAAAAATTGAATAGATATATTTTAAATATATATAATTAATTTTTTAACACTCCGCGACTGATATATCATCTTACACGTTATATATCGTTTCAATATGAATATTTGTTAAATCTACACAATTTGTATTTAAATACTTTTGTAAAAAGTATAATATATATATATATATGACGTATTTGAATCTACAAAATAAAATATTAAATATACTCGTACATTTATGTATTTAATAACTTTTTAAACGAAAATATTATAGACATTTATCGTCTGGTTATGATTGCATTAACGTTTTTAACTCGTTCAATTTAGAGTACCTATAGGACGCTAGATATGCAAGTCACTAATACTTACTCTAGTTTTTTTGTAATTTTATTGCAATACTTTAGTTCCAGAATGAAAAAGCAAGATATTTTGTTATACTCCTCTCATCTGAGTTTGTCCCTTAATGTGACTCTATTTGGCAAATAGTAGTTTAATGGGTTTTTACTAATTTCCATATAAAGTCCATTTTAATACTTAATTTGTATGCGCGCGCTGTACTGTTACAGCGTTGACATTATAATGTTTACCATAATATTTGTAGAATTTTTGAATAAATCAACTATGCAAACAGACAAAACAAATATAGTAATAATCTACTTAGAACACTGAAGTTATACGTTATTACGCGTGTAATAATATTACATTGTATATTTGTATCTTAAAAATTAAATGTTCCTTATAAATATGATATAAATGTAGCCTGCAGGGTTCGTCCACAGAATGAAAACTGTTGATTAGTGCATATTTAAAATATGCATACTATATATATATATATATTATTGTGCAGCATAAACAAGAAGATTTGAATAATTATTTGAAAAATATATTCTGGTTCACTTTTTTGTTTTTGCAATAACTGTCAATGGTATCAATATTATTATGTATGAACGTTGTTCAATGTTCATACATAATATACATACATATCGGTTCAATGTTGTTCTATTTAAAAATTAAAAATAACACTGCTATACATCCTTACCGGATATGTTAGACATACATGGTTAAATCACATAACGCAATCAATGTCGATTTTTTATTATGTATACTATACATATTACATCATTAGGTATGCGTAATATACATGTACATCAGATGAAAATTATTCTTTTTAATATTATTATTTTTATTACTTATTATATTGTTATGTACTTAAAAATGATTATGTTTGTCAATCGTTTAATCAACAATTATAATTACGATTTTATAGGGTTGGAACGAGCATGTATCACACCATTGGGAGATCAATTTTTCTGTTTCTAGAAGCTTTACTCACATTCGAACAGGTTAATGTTATTTTAATTTTTATATCATGCAAATCACATTATATTAAACATATATTTTATTAATTTGTCTTTTAATTGAAATTTTTTTTAATGTGCTGTTTATTTGTCAAGGACTTTTGTATGCAAAAAAAAAAATTAAATCCGCGATTTGACCAGTTTATGTCAAGGTCTCGTCCCATGCAATCATAATTTAGTTGTATTTATTAATATTTGTACTATTAAGCTACTTGTGCAATCTTTATTTTAATATTTTTTTTCTCATAGTATACTTGTAATTATATATACCAAACACAATGCACGTTGAGAATTTGAGACTGGTAAAAACATATAGGTATAGACATAAAATAGATTGATGACGTTAGTCTTAATATCGCATAATTTGGCATTGAACAGAATAGCTCAATGTATATAAAGTGATTCACAAAGCATCTTCATTTTTTCTTTTTATAGCGAATTCAATCAAATTCTAATTCTTGGAATAACTTAAAAACCATATTTTGAAATATCTAGATTTTTACACCGTTTAAAAAGTGTCTTGTGGCGATAGCATACTTATTTTTTCCTAACGAGAACTAATCTTTTTCACTGAAAATTGTTAGGCAGATAATTTTTTTGAATATGCCTATGCTTTTAAATCAAAATTTGAAAGAGTAGCTTTGAATATTACTTGCGAAATACGAAAATGTAAATCCTCTTAACCCGTTGATTTGTGAACATTTGTATTGCCACAAAGCACTCTTTAAATGATAGAAAAATTTAAGGACTTGAAAATATTGTTTTAGTTAGGTCCCTTACTTAAAAATTCCCAAAATCGGAATTTAAATAAATTCTTTATCTATTTATGAAAAAAAAAAATAATAGAAATAAGCATGCTTGGTAAATTACTTATTTCTCTGTATAACAACACAGGTTATATATATTATTCATTAGTGTATTACCTAAAATAATAACAACATCGTGTTTGTGTTTTTTTTTTTTTATGAATTTATAAAATGCACGCAGACGAGCATTCAAAAAGCGTCCGCGTCACTGAAATCCAGTATCCGTCTATGCAATTCGTATCGCAGAAAAACGACTCTGACGCAGTCCATCGGGAACATAATGAAAAAACCTAACTACGACTCATATACACCGGGTACAATATTAAACAATAAATTATAATATAACATTCGTCACAGTATGATATTTGTATAATTATTGTTTCCAATAAGTTTAAATATTAATTTAAAACTAGTAGAAGTTATCGTTAATATTTTATTATAGATTAGCCTAGATTTAGAGGAGATGATACATTAAATTAGCAACTATCTAAATATATATTTCTTAAGGAAACTGGTTTTTCTTATGTCATTGGTTATATCGACTAGTTACTGTTCATTTTTCGTGCATTGATATTGATATTCCAATATAAATATAATGAAAATTATATTTTTTTGATACACAATGAAATTATTGAAAAAATAATTAAAGATGTGTACCCATAAAAACTAAATGTTTTTTATATATATTATTGGTAATAAAATTGTATTCATACATTAACTAAAATACAAAATTTTTATCACTTTTTTAAGAGGATCTAGCTTAAAAATTTGGTCCACGGATATCACAATGATTTAATCCGAACTTGACTCCAAGATGATTAGAGTGTTTCAAGATCACGATCTTGATCCTGAAAATTTCTTATACGGTCACTGTTGTCAATTTATTATTAAATTTATTAACAATTTCAATTTGGATGTATAAAATCAACAGTTTATGTTAGTATCTAGTCATTATTAAAATTGTATTTTTATTTTTTATTGGTAATAATTTTACATAAATATTATGCTTTAATATGTATAACTTATACATGAATAATCTTAAAAAAATCACGGTTAGCGGTTTTCCATTATGCATATGTACTTGGGTATAAATGTAAAATTATAGTGTAACAAGAGTTTTATTTACAGGATGTAGCTGATAATTTTACATTTAAATACAATCAAACTTACATTTTACATTATATAAATCATACCCTGTAAAATATGGTAGGTATACATTTCCAAATCACAAACACTGAAACATTACATTTCTTAACATCTATTTTAAAATAAATTTAATAATTAATATTTACGTATTATTTATTTAAAACCGATTTATTAATATCTTTGTTATTGTTAAAAATATTATTTTGAAATCGAAGAAACGATCTAGACGCGTGCCTATGTTTTTATATAAGTGTTCCTATTTACCTATATATTTACACGTTTCATTAATAAAATAAAAACGTTCGAATGTAATAGAACATATCGATTATTACGTACAATATGGTAATTATTTGCAATAACCATTAGTGATTAAGTTATTGAACGTGATTTTAAACAAATTTATTTGTATTGAAAAATCCTCAAAATCAAGTTTAATATATTACTATAATAATTTGCTACTATAGGTAATAGTATGTTCTTTTAAATGCAACGATATGAGTATTTTTAAAACGTATTAAAAAATAGTATAATTTTCATGATCCATTTGAACATTTGTATTTAGTTTATCATTCATAATAAACTTTTTCTTACTAATTTTTTTTTTTTTTATGTTTTTATTGAACAATATATTTTCTGGTGACCAAATTGAAAATATACCCCACTTAGTTTCACCACGTAACTACATCTCTACGATAAATTTTATATATATTACCAATACACCAAAGGAAACACGATTGATGAGAATAGACTCTGATAATAATGGTTTTATTAAAAAAAAAAAAGGTCTACCCAGTGGTGTCCAAAAGCGTAAATTACATTATTTATTAGACAACTCAAAAAACGTAAAACTGATATCCTCTTTTGTAACTTAACAATAGAAAAACAGCAAAAATTCAATTTTATTATTGGGTCTAATTAAAAGTTAAAACCCATTATACTCTACCTAATTGATAACTAACTTACACCTCTATATTTTCAAAGTTGATTTTAAGATAAGTACCTACTCAATTAATTACAACATTGATTTTTAAAATATTATAAACTAAAATGTATTTAATGACAATACAATACGTATAATAAAATAAACATAAACTAATTTTAATATTAATATTAATTATTCTGTTTTATATATAGGTAATACGTTTTCAAATAAGCAACATTTTATTTTTAACTACCTATTATTTTATAGGTTCATTAAAATATTAAATATAATATGTCTTAATGACTTTATAAAATAAATTAACACTATGTGGCGTTATCTAGCTATACACTGTTATTACTTGTGTAAAAATATTGTCGATAAATTACTAATATATTTACTACATTTTACACTTTTGGTTGCTTTTGAGTCATATTTTTCGCTTATGCGGGATGACCCGTTTACTAACCGTCTTATTTGTGAATCGGCTGAATCCGGCTAATTATATTCATACAATACTGTTAGTCGTTAGCCATTGGACACTTTGGTACTTAGATAGGTGTGTACACATATCTAACACAATATAATATGTAATATTCGAACAAAACATATACCGTAATATTACTATTATAGACTAATAATAGTATAATGTAATACATTATGCGCGATAAAATTCCATTTATTGTTGCGATATATTCATTGCATTTATTGGCATCTTAATTATCGTCATGCCTACCTGCATTAAACCAATTATTATGTTCCAATAATGTACATTTATTTTATTATCGCTGATATTGAATTAGGTACAGTATTTTGGTATTCAATAATTGATGTTATTTTTTCAATTGTTTTTCATTAACATTTCTTATAATTCCAATTATTTCAACTTTTTTATCTTGCCTTCAAAACAAAAATAAAATTATATTATATCTAATATCCATCTCAATTTTTGTATGAACGTTGTATAATATTGGTCCAACTATAATACCTGTTTATTAATATTATTTGTATTACCTGTACAGACGAGTTGCATGCCGAACTGTGTTTCGCCGAAGCGCTGTTACTTAAAGCACTGTTGACATTCATTGAAGATGAGACGTTAGTCAGTTTCATCCGGGCAGGCATCAAAATACGATCTTGCTACAATTCGTACAAGTATGTGTTTATCTCTTAATATGTATCATACGACCATACGATCGTTAACCAAGACGTTTAATTCTATCGTTAAGTTTAATCAGTTAACTATATATTATAATATAGTTACTTTTACCTATAGTTACAAAACAATTATAATAATTATAATATTATACCAATGTGACTACCGGTTTAGTAATGTCATATTGAACATATATTATTAGATCTTGTTTAGACAATATGACATTACAAATATTACCGATTAATAATAATTATATTTACTTTCGCATACTTTCATCGTTCCGGTTATAAAGTTCTATTTGTAATCATGAAATCTATGGCTTTTAATCGGTTAAAAAAAAAATAAATAAAAATAATAAACCAATATGAAATTGTCTGATCTATTTCTACATTTAAATACCTCAGTAGTACGTACAATATTTGAAGAAAAAACAGTATAAGAACATTAAGAACCAAATACTAACTTATGGAATCAATGTAATTAAAATGTTTAATGTTTGGTAAACCCTCTATAGTGCTATAATAATAAGATTTCTGATTTGGTCTGTTATTAGTTATAACAATAATTTAAAACAAAGGTTCTGGTTTAGTGATTTACACAAGATTCCGTGTTTTATACAAAACTTGTTATATTTACGGTCTGATTATAGTCTCTGTCTTATAAGACTAATAAATTAGTAGTCACACATTTAAGCCGAGAATGATGATCGTAGCGTGTGTTTGTTTTAAATTAATAAATATTTAGCACACGTCACGCGTGTATATAATGTTAGTGTGATGGTGTTTTTTTTTAGAGAATGTAACGTCATACTGAGCTCGCGCTCGTGGTCCGAAAATGAAAAGTCTTATAAAGAGCATTTCGAGAGCGGAGTGCGCCTGGGTATCGGGGCTTTTAATCTGGCAAGTATTATATAAAATAATAAATATACATAAATAAGCATAAATATATAAAAAAATATAGATAACTCAAATATAGGTAACCCACTCCCACTTTCTTTTAATAATAAATGTATTCAAATTTCAATTTGTAAAACTCTTAAATAAACTTAACAGCCATATTTTCAAATACTTTAGATTTTTAAATAATTTAAGGAGTATCCTAGAGCCTCAACTTTTTTTTTCAATTTGAAATCGCTTTTTTTCCCTGTAAATGGTTAATCGGATTACTTTTGAAAATGTTAAAGTATCCAAATATAAATTTGAACTAATATAGTAATCTAACTGTATACTATTGATAATAAGTTCATAATAAGGAGATTTAAAAATATAGGTGTTACGGTTATTTAAAAATTACCCGCATGTGTTGTCTCTGTCTTACTAACGTACATCATAACAAATTTTTGTTCCGCAGAATACATTTTGTGATGTTAGCTTTGATATTGGAGTAAATTTACCTATTATCAAATTTAAAGGTAAGAATATTGTCTATATATAGACACTCTAGACAATGACATATTCTTTTATTGGTATTATTATTTTAAAGTGAGTTATGAACATTTTATAGTTACAATATTTTACATAGCTGTAACTCGTTTTAAAATAATAATATCATTAAAGGCATATGTCAGTCTAGATAATATTCTTACCGTTAAATTTGATAATAGGTAAATTTAGTCTAATATTAAAGCTAACATCACAAAATGTATTCTGCTGAATGAAATTTTTTTATGATGTACGTTAGTAAGACAGAGACAAATGTGGGTATGGCGTCCACTTAATAACCAATCTATCAACATTTTATAATTAGTAAAAACTAAAATAAATACTAAATACATTAAAACCATTTTATATTTTTGTAAAATCTTTTTATGGGCTATTATCTTTAAAATATAATTATCAACTATTGTGTGGACAGTGAACACTTCTAAAAATAATTTAAAAATCTAAAAAATGGAAAATATGGTCCACAAAATCACATAAAAATTCCAAAATATCTGAATTGAAATAGATTCATTATTTATAAAAAGCATGAGTGACTATAGAATTTTGGTGTATATGTATGTCTTCAATGATCACCGTGATAATTTCGATCGTTGTGTATTACCTATAACTTATTTTTATATGTTTAAAGTGTTTAAACATAACCTATATAGTTTATAATATAATATGGCGTTGATGTACACGGATTTCAATTTATATTGTATATTTTTATTTTTCTCCGTGTGTACAGATGATCTCGTTACTGCCATCAAAAATCATCAAACTACTAGAATTCATCGGATTTTCCGGAAGCAAAGTAATCGTTTTCTAAGAATCATTGCTTACAATATATATATGATGAATAATATGAATATAATATTTATATTATACATAATATATCTTATAATGTAATTCGTGGGAACCTAAGAGTTCTACAGTTGAAAGGCACCATCGATTTACTCTATTTTTTTCGATTCTCATCTTTACGGTCAAAAATTGAGCATTTTACACATAATAGGTTTTGATGACATATTATATAAACGAGGAAAAACTAAAATTTACCACGAAAATATCACTTTTCCCTTTGTATAGGTGGTGCCTTTTGGTTGGACGCTCACGTAACGTATGATTATAAGTTATATTAGTTATAAACTTATAACTATAGATAATTAAGGAATGAATAGGACATGTCATGCATGCTGCATAGTGCATACTAAATACAAGTTAAATTCCCTGTAATTGGAACGGGAGTCAAAAGATGCAAATGATCAATCTAACAACTATATGGTTACTATATACTATCATGCCGTAGTGGTAACTCACTTTTTATTTTGTGTGCCTTTATTGGACAGCGTGTAAATGGAATAAATCAATTTGATCATTTTTTTTTTTATATAAATATTATTTAAAAAACACAATTATATTCAATACAGAAATTAGACGATGTTTGTGTTTCCTGAAAAATAGGGATTTTAACTTACTATATTCGCTTTGAATCAATCAGAAAAATGTAGTTGCAGACGTTCTATACTTTCCTAAATTATCAATTAATAATGCTGCTGTGAAGGCTGCGTGTTGTTTTTCTGGATGCAAATATTAAAAATAAAATCTAACTGCAGGAACAAGGCCTCGGTGAACTTGAATTGTGTTACCAAGTACCACATGGACTGCGGCACGTCTTATGTGTTCTAACCATGCTTACCTACCATCTGGTCGTAGTGTATGTTTTCAGTCAGGAGGAGGGTGACTTGGAGTTTTGCGACGCGGCACTGCGTCAACAGCTAACGGTAAGGTTTCATTGCTAAATTTTTTGTCTTATGACTTATTTATTATAGTATAATAGTATAATATACCGAAATGATACATGTATAGTGTATACTTATATATTTTTGGTAAGAAAATTATATATATGGGACGGCTCTTCAAGTAGGGTGGCCAGACGTTCCGTATTATACGGGAATGTACCGTATTTCAAAAATCTGTCCCGTTGTCCCCCCGGCATATGCTTCAGGGACGCTATATTGTCCTGTTTTTTAAAAATATGACTATTTTCATACAATAGAAAATATATAAATAAAATGAAAAATATAATCTTCATCTATTTGTACTAAATATCAATTACGGTCTACGGAGTAAATGTATGTCGTATATAATTATGCATTTGTAGAATAATGATGTTTTTGCTAAATTATTATGATAAACAATTAGTAATAGTTTATACTTATAAAGTTATAAGTACAAAAAAAATATTTGTGATTAAATATCTAAAACATATTATTTTAGTAAGTTACATTTGTTAGTTATCAATTATTATTAAGATTTAAGACTTTAAATATTTAAGCATTTCATCAAAAATAGATGTTTATTCATAATAAAAAAATTCTTATCTTTGTCCCGTATTTTATATCTGGCCACCTTACTTCAAGCAAAATAAAATAATTTGGTAAATGGAGCGAGCTTTAGATACAAAAAGCATTAACCGTATAGCACGTGTTTATATTTTACACATATATTATACAGGATTATTTACCAATTATGTTCACTCCCGCACTTCCATATTTTCTTGGTATAATTTTTGATTTCGTACTTCACAGCGCTTTTAAATTATTTAATTATCTGATGCTAAATATTATATCTTCTTTGTTTTATAAAACAATGATTTAAAAATGAATTACGTTAAAACATAAATTAACTATTATCGTGTAGGTATTACAATATATTGAAAAAGGATTGCATTTCCTTCATAAAAACATTTTTAATCACTATAATATTTATGTATTCAAAGTACAAGTATGATAATCATTATACATGCATTTATATTTATTTAAGAAGTATTATATAATACTTACATGGTAATTTATATTCTAAATCATTGTTTTATAAAATGATTGTAACAATAACCTGGTGTTTTCTTATTCAAAAACAGCGTGGAGTACGATACCGTTTTCTAGAAGGAGCTTAGATTGATACAATGATACACGTGTACGTAAGATCAAACTAACAAATTTCAATAAATGGAAATATCAAGACTAGATTCCATAAAAAAAATTCTTTCAAATCTTTATCCCGCATTTTTCATATTTTGTTAAGAGTCAATTGTTTTTATAATAATAATAATTATTTTTATTGTTTATTAATTTGAAAAAAATCCTACAAACTATAGCTTTTGGGATTTATTTATGGTACCTAAACACCTATCACATAACTATATGAAATATTATCTATCAATAATTAACCAACATTGTATACTGTAATTTTGTACATTTACATGATGGTGTGCGCAGCTGTATCCCAACGGTGCATGGTTCTTGTACTTTAAAGGACGCCTGGAGTTTATGCGCGGTGACGTAGACGACGCGATCAAGTGGTACACAGCTTCGGTGGAGTCCCAAGATTCGTGGCCTCAATTCCATCACATATGCTACTGGGAATTGTGCTGGGCTAATTGGTTCGTATAATAGTATTATAATTTATAATAGATTGGTTGTAAGCATAATAGTATATGATAGATTAGAAACATGAAACTATAACTATTGCTTAGGTAGAAAATAATAATAGCAACAACTAAGATCGCCTTTTTTTTCAACAATTTTATTTTATAACCGCGTCAAATTATGTAAAAAAAAATATACCTTAGTACCTACCTTACCACATTTTTAAAAATGTTTTTACATTTCGAGATGATTACACGTTTACTGGTAAAAGAGTCACAACTCACAACCTGTATTGATTCTTTAACATTATTAAACAGTTTTGAAACGAAAGAACAGCGAATCAAACTCAATTTCGATGTGCTGTCATGCCTGTTGTGGCGATAAAAAACGACAAATATTTACCTGACTTTGTGATACTGCGACACAATCTAACGTATATCATATTATAGTGATTAATTATACATACGTTAGATATTAATAATTATTGGTATACCCTGGTGCCGGTTTATTTACGAATCGTGGTATGTATAATAATGCAATACATTTTAGCGTTGCCTTAAACTGGAAACGGGCAGAAATATACGCGGCCAAATTGGCGGAGCAGAGCAAGTGGTCACGCACTACATACAACTACCAGCGGGCGTGTATCATGCTCATGCGAGGATACAATTGTCTGTCCCGCGACGAGCTCAATACGGTCAACCAGTTAATGGCGTAAGCGAGCATCTAACACGACATGATAATATCGTTATGATATTTGAGCTTAAGTTTTTCTTTATTTTTAATTTTTTTCGTTGCCGCCAAGGAGGCTTTGAACCGAAAACAATATATAAAAATATTACGAAAAAAAAAAAACCGGTAGCCTTAAACATCAAAACATACTATTTCTGTAATATAGTTACTATTCTTAATTAGTACCCGGGTACTTGGGTACTTGGGTACTACTATTTTAATTTTATTTAATATTTTCGTTTCGAATCAAAACCTTTGACGGTGTATTTTTATGCGTAAATGTTTATTATACATATTTAATATATATGTATATTATACTGCAGTGACGTGCCCAAATACAAACAGAGGATTGCTGGGAAATCGTTGCCAATGGAAAAATTTGCCGTGAAGAGATCTCAAAGGTTTACCAATCAAAACAACCGGCTGTTCATGCCCGCCATTGAATTGCTGTACTTGTGGAACTTGTTCAACGTGTTCGGCAAACGCAAGTCATTGTGCGACAATCTGTACAGGCTCATTGACAAAAACACAAAGGACCTTGAGAAAAATCCTGGTACAGTTATTAACCGATTTATTATTATTCTCTTTTTTCGGTTATAAGTTATACATTACAATATTACATCGTTATTGTTATTACTTATTGTTGCTGTAACTCACTGCAATGGGTATAGATGACTGACGCGCGAACAAAATAACGATGAGACAGACTTTGGGTGTACGAAGTATGTAATACGCTACATAATATAATCTTATGTTTGCATTCTACCGAAACTGTATAATGTTACTACTATAATGCTAATATTGACGTATTATAGTTATTATTAAACCCAATGAGCGTCGACATTTCTTAAGAATTTTCGTTAGGACTACACAATAATAGTCGTTATAGGTTTTTGTTTTTACTTTTTCTAGAGCTTCGAGAGCTTCTAGAGTTTCTAACCATCGCGTGCGTATAATATAACCGATTTACGTTCCACGCTAAATCAATACGGTCGCTGTATAAGTCCAAAGTCAATTAGCGGTGGAATTAATCCCATCGGCTGAATCCCGATACAAGGGCTGGGTGTATGATATCGTGTCCTAGAACCGGCGAGCAATCTTTTCTGACTATATAGAGTGACATCTTAAGCGATTCGCAATGTCAACGATTCGTTTAGAACAGCCATATTATATGTTTATAACTACTCGGATCGCGTTAAAGAACCTAAGTGGAGATAATTCACGAAAGATTAAGTAATTAAAAATATATGTACGATAATATAACGATTTTTGGTTTATTATTAATGAAAAATAGTAATAAATGTAATTTTTTATTAGTGTGATTTTTATTTTGAGTTATTGTGGTTTACAAAAAAAAGTTGTTGGGTCACATGTCGACTAGGCTGAGTATGGCTGGTTTTGACCATCAGACCGTGTACATTCATAAAATGTTCCTCTTATAGTTATTATAACATAAAAACACATGCAGAAATAAACGCTTCAGTAATTATTCAGTTCAAATATTTTTATATTTCTGATAAACATCATTGATTATACAAGGTAGATATCCTATGCCTGACTTTACACAGTAGCAAATAATTACATTTCCAACAAGCGTGTTGAAATAAAAATTTTCCACTAATAAATTAAAAACGCAGAATAAATGTATATTGTCTTGGTTTTTGTATTAGATATATTATAATAACTAATTCAATACATTTCTTTGATTGCGATATTAACATAATAACTTTTTTATAACAATCTTCCTGTAAAATTAATTATTAATTTTTTTGATTGATCAGTAATCTACAGATATTAAGTTATTTATTACTTATAATTATTAATTAACTGAAAATAAAAATAATTAAAAATAAATTTATTAACTTGATTAAGTATTTTCTACAAAACAAATAACAATGATAGATTCGCAGTCGAAAAAATATAATATTAGTACTTTCTACATGAAGAAATATTATTTTATACTTTTATTAAGTTTTAAAAACATGTGTAATTTAATTCCACTTCAATAAATGTCAAATGTTGTTAAAATATGCAAACACAGCCATAAAATAAAAGCAAAAAAATATATATATATACAAAAAACAATAAACAGTTTCATAAAAATCTGAATTCTAGCTAAACATAACTTAAAGTGGCACGTACATGACACGTTCTAGTGCAATAAAAAGGTTGAGGATAGAACCAAACTTTTTTTAATTTACAGATACAAATTAACAACACCTCGTAACCTCGTCATTATAGAGTTGATCACTGCTATGGATGAGCAAAATTTTAATTCAATGATAAATCATTGTATACAACGAAAAACTGATTCTAACCGGAGACGGTCGTCAGTATAAATTCAAACATTTATAACAATTTAATATATGGCTTTAAGTTAAACTTTTTTTTTAAATTCTAGTTAATGAAACTAATGAGAAACCTTGAGTTACATTCAAATTAAAATAATTAATATTATATATCTCCATTAAGTTTATTTTTATCACAGCCCATAGATAATATAGTTGTACATCAGATATTATGTGAAAACTTAGTTCAAAGCGTTATCATTTCAAAACTCTCGGGTTAACTTTATAATTGTATTAAATTGACTATCCTAAAGTTTGAACTGAACAAAAATGTCGACGTGCAAATCAGTTTGGCATTGACAACATTTGTAGTTATTATAACCAGGGGTTAACGTAGAGGGGGGCACAAATAGACTCAGTCACGTACCGCATTTAAACCACGTCCTCTTTACATTTTGTTATCTAACGTATGCTAGCACCTCTAAGCCTTTTAGTTGAATCAAAATAATTTCTTCAGTTAAGATATTTTATATTATATTTTACTTTGTTATTTTTTATATAGGAGTTGAGTAAACTAATATGACCCGTGTAATGTACATCCTATTATCCTAAACAATATACCTACGTATAATCAATGTTTCTTTAAATTTTTATTATTTTATTTCAAAGACATATTTTTTTTTTATTTAAGATTAAATATTTTATTATATAATGATAACAATAATATATTTTTTTAATTAGTTTAGAAAATTAGGTAATGGCAAAAATGAGAAATTTACACATAAAATTAATTAATAGTATTATGGGGGGTGATGATTTAGAGGTAAAAAGTACTAATGAACACCGTCGGTTAAACGTGATAAAATTACAATTTCTAAGTAATTAACGAGTTTTTTAAGTTTACACTCGTGGAATGGCGCTTAAAATAGTAGATACTTATGGAGAATAGACTAATAAAGATCACTTTAGTTCTCTTGGTCTTTGTGCCATTTTAAGCCTCAAATAATATAACTTCACATTTCCGTGTATATAGATTACGCAGTTCATTTATTTCTGTCTACTTGTTTACAATGTCTACCTCAGATCACTGTCTCGTAATATTAGAAAATAAAAAAAAATATCACTTCAAGGAAAATTTATAAATCATATATATGTTATTGGGTTTTCGCCGTTATTTTGTAATTTAGGTATCTTAGGTTGATTACTTAAAATCTTAAATTAAACCAAAAATATAATACATCGTTTTTTATTATGAAGTATTACTATATTATAACTGTGTAAAGTAACATAATAACTAGTGATTATATAAACAATAATAATATGTAACAATTTGTTTTTATATCAGGTTAACAGTAAGTTTATTCTTGTTATTGCAACTATTCCGATTTATGATAAACGAAATTTATAATATCAATTGTGGCATTGTGCTACAAGGCTGAGCTAAATCGACTGGTGGTCGATAGATAGAGGTTTTATACCAGTTTTTGGCTGTACTAGTGTTTGGTTATCGCCATGCAATAACAATATTTTTAGAAGTAAAAAAAACCATCATATGAATTACAAAATAAAACAAGATTGTTATATAATAAATTTATTTCATCCCGTTGTCCTTTGTCATAGTGGCTCTGGGTTTATTTATTTTTTTTATCGACATAATAAACAATACAATAATTATTATACACAGATGATTGTATTATTTATACCAGTCAAGATGACACATAAAACAAATTATTATTCTATTAGATTGATAAAATGTGCGTCTCGGAGATTCGGAGGATGTATAGACATTTAAATACTATAATTAAAAATATGTAAAATATAGGTAATAACAAGATGTCAAGAAATCAATATAGTTATAATAAGCCAAGGCCTTATTTATTTCAAAAAAATGAAAAAGCGCAATCAACATGTCTTTACTTATTGCGTCTCTCTTTAAAATCACTTAGATGTCACTATTAATTAAAATTAATTAACAAATTTCATCTTATATTCAATAATATTATAATAATTCTAAGTGTTATTAATTTGTTGTTTATTGATTCATTAATTATCCTGGCGCTACTGGTAGTTTGCAAAAATTATTCATCTAAAGTATTAGACAGGTACTATCTATCTGAGCCGTTTAATCTATGAAAGGAACATCTCAAACTTTATGCAATTATACTTTATGCTTAATATTTTTACTGCTCTAAAATTGTATAAAATGAACAGTTCAAAAAACATTTTCATTGTATCCAATTTCATATTTATTTTGTGAAAAGTAATTTGCACTTTAAAGTTTAAAGCTGCAAAGTTCTTTGCTGAACTTACCATTTAAAACATGGTTAACAAGTTCGATCGAAGTTTCTCTTATTTCCATATTACATTATTTTGATGTATTCACGTCAAATAATTTGTTCGGAGTTAAAGTACAATACTGGTACATAGGATATATATGCCCATACACTTAATCAGTAATATGAATATTTCATTTCGTAAAATAATTATACAGGTTGTTCAGTTAAATCGTACAGCAAAAACATGTTAATGACCGTATGATTTCATAGTAGTGATAGTAAAATCGTAAAAATTATCGCATGTTTACAACAAAATGGTAAAAATTAGATGAATTTTATAAACAATTTTTCTGAGGATTTTTTTTTTTTATTTGCGTATAGTGTATTGTGATGGGCTTCTTAACATTTAAGCGTTGTAAGCTAAATTTTCTTTTGAGCACAAATTATGCAGTGGACATAAAAATTATAAATAAAAAAACAATCACTGAGTCACTGATTGTGGAATAATAACAAAAACATCTGATGAACAGACAAAGACGCCGATGTAAATTATGGACTAAATAAAACATTTTCGGACAAATTTTTCGGAAATTTTGTGGGCCGTAGTCTATAAAGCTTTTATTTCGAAACGGGTAATAACTAATGAATTTGCAAATTCTAATTAAACTGATAAACGACGCGGTCGGAACTGTTTGAAAATCGTTAGGTACTGTTGGCTGACGCGTTCTTATTATTAATGAATTTATCAGCGGTACTATACACTGTGGTCCAGGCGCGTAGCCGAGGGTATTACAAGTGTAGTAACACCCCCCTCAGTCGTGGTGTACTCATAGATTTACATTTTTTTTTATTAATAATAATAATATTTAAACTTTTTCCCATAAGCCATTATTTATTCACTTGTTATGCGTTTGTTTAAAATAGGTATACGTAAAGTTATTAATTTGATGTGTATAATTTTGTTAATTAATTTTGAATAACACTCTCCCTTTGGAATTCCTAGCTACGCGCCTGCTGCGGTCAAGTAAAATACTAGGAAATTCCCTAATAAATTTTCCCCACGTATAATCTACCTATAATTTGACAAATGAATACATTTTTATGTTTTTACTTAATATTTTCATTTGTATATATTATAATATAACGTATACTTATATATATAGGACACGATATAAGACATTATTTTTCTTAATATCTTAAATCGTAGTATATAATTAAAGTATTTTTTAATAATTAATTATAATTTATATATTATTAGATCCTAAGCGGGGAGCAATTGATTTTATACGATATGTGTTTTTTTTATTTTGCAGAAACTTAGGTAATCGCAAATGCTTTTATCTTGAACTTTGCAAAGAGTGGTTTCTGGTAGCGAATCATCTATATTTGATACTTGGTGGTTTAAGCAAAAAAGTACTTTTCAAAATAATCGGAAAAATTATAAGCTGCAATTACAAAAATTAAAAAAAAAACAGAATTTGCAATGATATACAAAAATGTGTTGTTTTAATAATATAATTTGACTATGTATTTAAAAAAAACCTAATAACTACGATTTAACACTATCATATACTCGTTTTGTTTATTATGATACTTCATATAGGTATATCAAAGAATACGATAACTTTTAATTAAAACTATTTTTGAAAATATCGTTTTTTTATAATTGGAAATATATTAACTGTAAAAACTTGAAACTTTGTACTTTAACAGAATCTAAAAATACATAGACCACATTATTGTTGTTGTATGCGTATTTAAATATCACAAAAATTTACATAAGGAAAGTTACATTGTAGATAATTACTAGCAGGTATGTATTAAACACGATTTGTTTTTTACCACAATTTATTAAACCAAGGTACCATGCTACTATTAGAAAAATAAATTGCTTATAGCAATTTAAATATATTATATACATAATATCCTTAAAAATATAGGCTGTCAAACTATCTTCACTCAGAATTGTTTTTCATGTCCAATCATTTAAAATTGAATACAAATTTAACACATTCATTGTAGAAAATTACTCAATCTTAGGTAGAATTTTCAATTACTATTATAAAGGTAAACTGCAGAGTGACTTGCCCGGTTCTTTATATTTTTTTATATGAAAAAATATATTTAATTAATGGAAAGAATAACGATTATAATGAAATATTGTGTCCCCCTCACCTAATAAACACAGAAAAAAATATCTCCTATTAGAAAAAAGCCCAGCACTACCATTGTAATACTGATTTTTGTTTTTTATCTGGACAGGTCAATATGGCAGCGAATTCGAGTACGATAACAAGGCACTCGGGTGTCTACTGAAAGGCGTGTGCCTGCGCATCATGAACAGCCCTTTGCACGCTGAAGAGTGTTTCAAGTCTGTCGTGTCGATGGAGAAGAAAATTAAAGAGGACCGTTTTCTGGTGCCATACGCGCACGTGGAGTTAGCGTTTTTGTACAAAGCTAAAGGCAACCTGGAAAAGGCGGCGTATTACCTCGAAATGGCAAAGTACGGTGTCTAAACTTGTCTCTACGTGATCATTATTAATATTTATCGCAATTCGTAATTCGTAATCGTTAAAATGATTATTTATCGCAGTAGAAATCGTTTGAAACGGTAATTCGGTACAATACGGTAGTGGATAACGTCGTTCCAACTTCGTATTATCGGAAAATCATATCGCGAAAAATAAAATAACGAATCCATTTTTTCGATAAAATACTTCACGATAACAAAAAAAAAAAAAACCTAAATGAGTTTTCTTTATTTAATAGATGTATAATATAAGTACTTATATTTGTTTATTAGTATAATATTATATTACCTACCTACCTAATTTTGCCATGTTTGATTTCGTGTTTATTATAGGTAAATTTAGCGATTTTAATTTCATATTTTAGATTCTGAATCTATTGATTTTAAATTCGTTTTTATTTTTATTTTTTGGGTCTGAAGACACTTTTTCTAGCAAAAAAATTATTTTCTTATCGTCAAACATCGACGAAAGTTTCTAGTAGAAAATTGACCTAGTTGGTTCTTTAGGGGGTTAAAAACTGCAAAAGCTTGAAAATTTTATACAAGATTCCTTAAATTGCTAAGACTGAAATTAAAAAAAAACAAGTTAAACGTAATTCCACAAATATTTTAAATAAAATATATAAAAAATAATAATATTAATATCAAGAATAATAGTATAAGTATAATTCATATTTAAAGACACGATATACGTTAACATTTGAATTTAAAAAATCAAAAATAAACAAACAGTAGTCATATTTTGCATTATATTATTTTTAAATGATTCAATCACATATAATTTGAGTGAATGTTATTATTATCAGAGTAATACGAAAATAAAATATAAAATTAAAATTGAATATTACGAAAACAGTTAATTTGTTTTGTATGTTAGGTAGAGGTATATTACTATTTATATATAATTTTATATTTACATATTTCATCAAAATAAAATTTAAAAATAAATGTTTGCAACATATAGACTGCAACCTACCTGCCTTTCAATAGTGTTTCTTTATTGAATAAATAGATTTGATAGGCATTTGGCATATATTTTTTTAGAGCAACTTCATCGTTCAACATTCTTAGAATAAATATCGCCATCGCCAGTACAATAACATGTAGCCATTTTGTATACGTATTTTTTCTCGCTTATGCTCATTATTAACTTTATTTTTATAATTTATGATCTTAAAAATTAAAAAAAAAAAAACAAATTGCTGACAAAAATATTGTATAACTTGTGTTTAATATTTAAAGTAACAGATATTTAAATGACATCACACTGCGATCGTTCTTATGAGATGATTTGACTAATACCGATTTCGGAGTACCTACATCGTACGACATAATAAAAACTTATATAAAACTTGTTTTCAATGTGTCTACGGAATAATATACAAAACTTTAAAATCTATACATTTATAAAAATAATTGTATGTTTATTATAACGTATATGTCATGTGTTTAAATATGAATTACACCGAGTCGTTATTATAAAATGTTTAAATAGGTATACATTTGGAACAAATGAGGTACTGTAAAAAACACTTTTTTATTTTTTCTCAAATGGGCAATTCCCATATAATATACTCGACGCCTACTGTACAGCAGATCGGTTATCTAAAATTATCCTCTTCTTAAATTGATTGTAGGTAAGTCTAAATTATGACAAGAAAAATAAATATAAATTCAGAATTCGAATTTGTAATTCTTATAATAACATAGTAGTAATGTGCATGGAAAATATGAGTATAAAAAATAATAATAAGTGTACGTATTGGTTTCTATTATTTCTGATAATGATGAATTATACATTTTTCGAATCGATTCGCATACGTACAATTCGATATAACCGTATTGAGATTTTATATGATTAATTGATTAATATGAATTTCTGCAAAAATCGTTGTGGACAGAATGTTTATCGGCTTTAGAACGAACTATACAAGTTGTTGCAAATCGTTTAATGGAAAACTTAATTCAGGATTTTATTACACCCAGCCAATTATTTTTTTAATAGAAAAAAATATTTTGATATAAATAAATGAAGTGAAAAAAATGTACACAATATAATTAATATAAACTGTTTTATTTACCGTAAGCATTGCAGTAAGAAATTATAAATTTGTACAGATGTGATATCGGTAGTGGATGGATAAAAGTGACACAATATTAATGATTAAATAAATGAAATAGGTACTATAATTCGGTGTTGCACAAACGGTCACTAAACATTTAATGAACCATAGTGAGCTAGTGGTCCCTTAAACATGATATATTATAGTGGCAAATGATTGGTCCATTAAAATTTAGTAAACCATTAAATTAATATATTTTCTTTTTTTCTATGCAGCCCTACAACCCTTGTTGTTTAATAGTTAGCAATAATAGGCATTTATTGTAAAACGGGTTAAACATGAGCATACTAATACATTAAACATGAATGAAAAAAATCAATTACATTTTTATAAAGCACAAAGCGTGTGTAATATACTCGTGTTCAAAATAATAATTCACATGTTACTTTTTATTCAGAGAATCCGAGTGACGTAAAAAAAACAACTAACTTAGACTCGTCCAGTGTGAACCAACAAGCGACCTCGACTCCTTCCGTTATATAGTCGACAGGCGTGGTAAAATACTTTCTGAATTTTCCCGATGTAGTTTCAATAATTTCATCATGAATTAATCAACCATTTGTTTCACTATAATATAGTTCATAATATTTTTTTAAAATATACAAATTAATCAGACAAAGTTTGCTAAAAAACATAAAAACTAAAAAAAAATGGATTTAAAATTGCTAAAAATCAATTTTTAATTATTCGGTAATATTTTTAAGTCGATCAAACTAAGTTGTGATATATAAAATTTCTCCCTTTCTTAAAAAAAAATATTTTTCATTTTATTTATTTAAGGAGATCTATTGTCTATACTTGAAAAGTTCACTTTTTTGAACTTTTTAAAAAGTCATTTGCCTCTACACCTTAGCATTCTTATACTCGTATGATTATCTGTCTTATTGGCGTTTTCATTTTTTTTTTTGCAGAAAAAATTACTCCGGTTATTCGCTGGAGACGAGACTGCATTTTCAAATCCATTGCGCTTGGTCCACATTGAACGAGCATAACACATCTACCACTGCGGACCACACCGATCTCACGCCTGTTCGTCGATTTGACGACAACCAATGAGAAAACAATAATATTACACCTATCCAAAACATAATATTATACATATTTTTATTATTATTATTATTGTTGTTGTTGTTGTTGAATATTGTCAGCGTCGGCGTAACGTTCATTTTAGTTACTTTGCGTCGTGCAATTAATATTAAATTATAACTGATATGCAAAATAATATATAGTCCCTACGCGCCCGTCATGTTTAGCATGTGGTTAGTTATTATTTTTACATTATTATATTTCTGAAAAGGCGATTTCCTCAAAAACATTATAATCGACACATTCCCGTTTGAAACGCCTGGACCCTCTCCAATTTTTCCCACGCCCTCAATCAGTCTCCTCATCGCAATGATATCAAATATTATAGCTATTTAAATTTTTTTGTGGTTTTGGAAAATTTTCTTCAAAATGTATTACTATATATTTACTTATTTTACTTAAATTTAATTTACACTAAACTATATACATAATATAACGATATTTATTAAATATCTGTCTATAAATTACGATTTATAATGTATACTTATTGACAGTTAATGATATTCGAATTCGAAAACATCGTATCGATAAAATCGAGTTTTTAATACATATAATTATTTACTACTGTGAATCTAAAAGTTAGTTTGAATGACAAGTGGTGAAGAGGTTATTCTTATATATAAATTGGTTTCTTGTGATTCTAATATTCTTATATTGTAATGAAGTAAATTTCAAGTTGCTTATTTTTGACTTTTTGAATTTCATTTAATTTTTGCTATGTATAATATATTTAATGAAAATTTTTAAAACTACTCAAAATTCACATTTTTTAAAAATATTAAGGATTCAATAATAATCATTTTTATCGTTTTTGAAAGATGATGACTGCAGTAAGAATTGCACTCCGATTTTAAACATATTTTACCGGCATTATTTAAAGTTCATTAAAAAACCAGAGTTAAATGTAACCTTAATCCTCTGTATCTCTATCAAATCAAAAAAAAATTACTAGAACCAACAAGTACAATTTTATTTTTGTAATGAAATAATATTATTATTACTATACAAATGTTTCCAATACCAAATGTGTCCAGGGATTACAATCCAAAGCCCATCTAATCGCCTCAAAAATTCAATTCTTCATTGATTTCTAATGATACACTTCATTCAGATTTAAAAATACCTGCTGTCAAAAAAAAATTATTCTAAGCACTCCATCACATAACTCTAACTTTCACCAGTTTATTGTATCAGAAGATTGAACAACCGAAGAAGGGGGTGTGGATGAAAGTTTACAACACCCAAAATTATTTAAATGAAAACCAAATCATGAATAGGTTTGGTGTACTTTGTAAAAGAAAACATTCCTATAGTGATATTGATAACATACTCGTATTATTTGAGATAATATTATTGTGTTTTAGGTTTAGAGATTAGAGGTTGGTAGGATGAGAAAAGACCACCGATTACGAAAATTATTTTTCTCATTTTACTTTTACTATTGTTGTTATTGTTGTTTGATACTATTTAGGAAAATTGATACATTATGTTCAGGTATTGTTTTTTTTATTATAATCATTCTTTATTGTTATTTTTTTGTGACAATAAGTATTAAGTAGCTATATTATCGGTTTTATTGTATCATGTATATTTTAATTTTTATATATTATAATTTACTTTTCACGACTGTTTGAAATTAAATATTATAGTACTTACCTATTTATTATAAAAACTATAGATTAAAGTCAAATTCTGTTTAACAATAAATACAAATTATAAATAAAACCCCTTTAATATATTTATTAGTATTTAAATGTGATCATCACTCATCAAAAATGATAATCAATTACAACATTTATATAAATCGTTCAAAAAATGTATAATATACTAGAAACAAAGACAATTTCAAAAATTTTTTGGTTCATCATTTTTAAATTATAACAAAAAAAAAAAAAATATTAAAATCGATCTTGTCAAAAACTTGCAAAAAATAATCCCGTTTTCCGTTATTTACTTATTATTATTACCATCGTAAATTACGTAAATATATTTTATTATGATATTATGTAAATTCTATTTATATGGTTTTTGTAACAATGCCCCTTAGCTCTTACAAAATTTGATATTTTACTAAACTATATTTTTTTATTTAGCTATTTAACGTGTGGTTTGTAATTATGTACAACATAAACGTGTGGTAATCATCAAGACTCGAGACTTAAATAAGCATTTACTTATTTTTATGGATTAACTAATGTAGCAGAGTGCTATGGAAGTGTATGTCATGACGTCATGTTACAACACGTTCAATTATTATGAAATTTAAAAGTGCTTTTTTTTTGCTTTTTTCGTCGATTTTTTAAAAAGATGATTATTTCCAATATTTCTGATTACTTTTGCTTTTTTTACCAATTTTTCTACTTTCTATGGTTCTTTCAAAAAATCCCTTGGAAAATCTATTAACAATAAAGCAAAATGTCTCAAAAATGAAGTTTGATTTTTCATAATATAAAATTTATTTATTTTTTAGTAACTTTTCCTAATCATTTTGTTTCAATACTTTTTGTAATCTGTAATACATTATTTTTAGCAGTTACACATTACCTACTTCATCATGTAAAAAGAAAGTTTTTTTTAATGCTTATCATTTGAATGCTTATGATGTTTTTAATCGATTTTTGAGTGCTTATTTTAATGATTTTAAGTGCTAAAAGTCCCGAGCCCTGGTAATCATAATGAGATAAAATAAAATAAAAATATATTAATATATAATAAATAGTAGGTATAAATAATAGTAATAAACAATTTTAAGTTAAAAACAAGTAGGCGATTGGGTCACTAATACTCACTATTATGGGTGTGTAAAATTTGCATTCAATGATGTTATATCATAATATATGGAAAACAATTCTTAGCGGAGACGATCGTCAGTCTACACCACTATAATTACTTATATTTCATGATATGTTTTTTTGATACTTTTAGTATTATAGTAGATTGGTATAATTGTTTCCGAAAATATTATATTTATTAATATTTAATTATTATAATAATATATATTTATACCATATTATATCAACTTGTATAACTCAAAATGCAATAACATCTCTCTGTAAATACCGTAAAACAGTAAGAATAGGTTCATAATATAAATAGCATATTGTAAAATTCATAATGATATATAATATACGTAAAAGTTTTAGGTTTCCACGAAAAATGTTTTTAAACTATTATACTAATATTATTATAATGTAATGATATATATTCCAATAGTTTTACATTAATTATTATTTGTTATACCTAGAGGTACACGGTACACGATGACAAACTTATACATGCCGCTCTACAGTGGTAGAGAAATATTGAATCAAAAGTTAACAACAATAATAAATTATATAAATGTACCTAATAATGTTTTCTTCGAAAATTAAATCGACCTATCGTAATCTCATTAATTATATATATTTTATATTTTTATTTATTTATATTTATTATTATACATATAATCAATGGCAATACTACTATACTAAAACTAGTAGCAAAATAAATTACTTTAATAGCAATATCAGAAAATATACTTAGTATAAGCATTGGTTAAATAGACAATATATTTAATCAATGGTATAATATAAACTGATGCTATATTCGCTCAGAATCGTTTTTCGTATGTAAAATGTTTTAATATCGAGTATGTACTTTATAGGAATAATTAATAATTGCCGAGTCCAGTTACTTTTGCGTTATTATTTAATTTCCCTTACCAATTCTGTGTAATGTGGATTGTATGAGAATGCTCGATTTAGCATCCGTCATTAGATTTGTTGTTACTATATCTTTATCATTTTGAAGATTTGTAAGCAATTTGTTTTTCTTTCTACATCTGTGTCAGCTAAAAACTCGGCATACTTATATACATGAACTTTCTGAAAAAAAAGAAAAGAAAATAGTAGGTAATTTGTATTTAGATTTTAGGTACTTAGAATATTTATTGTTTACCTACCAAAGAGTAAATAATTAAATTACTTACATAAATAAATTAGGTAGATAACTTACCATACAGTTTTAGAAATTAGTATAGAAACTAAAACTACCTCAAAAATTAGAAATTTAAATATGGCAAAACTAAAAAATAAATTAACTGAATATTCAACTTTTTTTTTATAACACTTCCTGCTAATTTTATCAGAAAAAAAGGAAAAATATGTTACATATTTTAATATTTATACATAAATATAATAATATATTATATTATATAATATTAATTGACATAAGTGATAAGCACATTACATAGGTACAATTAATATACTTATACACCCACATCCCACGTTAACTTTGAATAACACCGTATTGCGACAGTAAATGGAAATTAAAAATATTATTAAAACTTGAAGTAAATCAGTCAATTGTACAGATAATTATAATAAGTAAAATATACACCTATTAAATATTAATTATATAATATAATTAATATATACCTTCATATGTCGTTTTAAATTCGTGGATGATTTTTTTGAAGTACTTTTAGTTTTTCTGGATGGCAAACATAATGAGTATCATACAGATTTACCGTTAAGATCGAAAAGGCAAAGAGTGGCTGAAGTATCTGTAGATAGAAAAACAAATTATCAAAGGCTCTATTTTGAAATCATCGACGTATTCATTTTAAAAACTAATGAAAGATTTACAGAGATAACTCAACTGACTTTTTTTTCTTTATTAGATTTTTCAAAATTTGAACAATATATCTACAAATTTCCTACAAATGCAATGGACTCGTTGAAAGATAAATATGGCGATTATTTTGATTTTGCAATTCTGCGAAGTGAACTTTCTATTATAGTAGAAAGAGATAGATAGATAGGTACTCATCAACTGAATTTCATAAAGTAAACATTCATAAACTTTGGATATATCTCAAATCTACTGGCTTATCAAATAGCCTACCACAGGTTACAAAATTAGCATCATTGATGGTAACCAATCCAGCAACAAGTGCAGGAGCTGAACGCTCATTTTCCTGTTTAATAAGAATAAAAACACATCTCAGAAACTTCCAGTCCCAAAATAGACTTTCAGATCTATCTCTTTTGACAATTGAGAAGCGATTGTTGACCACAATTCAAAACCAAAATTCATTTTATGATAATGTGATTGATGATTTAACTAAAAAACAAGAAGAATCGATTTGATATATAAATAAAATGTTTTTATTATTTATGATATATTTTTCTTTTAAATAAAATTGTAAAACATATAACTAAATTAACTTGTAATTTGTATGTATTAGTGTTTGTGTGTGTGTGTGTGTGTGAGAGGGGAGGGTAATAAATATGTACCACTGTTTACACTCACTCACAACCCACGCCACGCCACTGATTTAAATGGTTATATAACTTTCGTTATGTAGAGATATCTAACTATCAGTTGTAACATTTACAAAATTTATATTGACCAATATATCAGATTCCACCTTATCGTAATTCTCATTATAATAAAAAGAAAGAAAAGAAGTTGACAATGTTTTTTCTGGAGTGCAAATCATACCCAGGGTTCTACAAAGCTTCCTTAATATTCATTCTCAGAAGCTGTTGATCAAGCAGTGTACACCGGAATGATCCTTTGAGTTTTGGTAAATAACTTGTTATACTATTTTGTTCCTTACTTAATGTTGAAAATTATTTTTCAACTGCACTATGCTCTTCATGTGCTGGCAAGCGGCACAATTTAACAGTCGGTCGACGCATCATAGCTCCAGTTGCTATCTTTAGCGTCACTACTCGCGTTACACCGTCGATACCATGGTGTATTTCTGTTACTAAGTCTAACTTCCATCTGGTTGGTGAAAGGCAGTCATCCTTGATGATCACTACATCTCCCTTCTCTAACTGTGTTCCCTTACTTGTCCACTTTCCACGAGCTTGTACCTGCGGGAGATACTCTTTTGACCACCGATTCCAAATTTAGATGCTGAACTAATTTTCAACGCTTGAGGCTGCTTATCGGTTCCCCAGAGATGTCAGGTTCATTTGGAACCATCATTGGTACTCCAATTAAAAAATGAGCTGGCGTTAAGGCTTCAATATCGGATGGATCACTGCTAAGTGGAGTGATCGGTCTGGAGTTTAAACAGGCTGCTATTTGACAAAGGAGCATCCGTAGTTCTGAGCTGGTGAGTTTATGTTCACCCATTACTCTTTTTAAATGATATTTAGTGCTCTTGACTTTACTCTCCCAGAGTCCACTAAAATGAGGCGCTGACGGAAGGTTGAAGTGCCATTCGGTTCCTTCTTTTATAAGCTAGTTATTGGTCTTTTTCATCATTGATGCCAGTTCTTTCCGAGTTCCTACAAAATTTGTGCCATTGTCACTATAGATCTTGGCGCACTTGCCTCGTCTGGCCATGAAACACCTTAGTACAGCTAAAAACGAAGGACTGAAGAGATCTTCAGCAGGCTCTAAATGCATAGCTCTTGTAGAAAAACAAACAAATATCGTAATCCACGCCTTTTTTGCCGGAACTCGTCTTAAACCACTTAGTACGTAAATAGGTCCAGCAAAATCAATACCTGTTACTGAGAACGGCCTCGCACACTGAACACGATCCTTAGGAAGATCTGCCATTTGTGGTTGATCGAATCGCGGCGAAGCTCTTACGCTCGTGCATTTGCTCTACCCAATAATGGCCAATATTGCCGTCTTACTTCTGATAGCAATGATTGAGGTCCTGATGATGAAGAAGCTCGCGATAATCGGTTTCAAAAATCATAATAGTAATCTTGTGCCATGAAGTTAAAACGATGGGATGCTTGCGGTTTTCATTTATGTTTGAATTTTCCAATCTTCCGCCAACAAGTATCTATCCATTTTGTATGAATGGATTTAGACACCTCAACTTGCTGTTTTTTGGCACTTCCTGTCCCTTTTCCAGTGCTATGAACTCCTTGCGAAAGCATTCTTGTTGAACTATTTTTAATACTGTTGTCCTTGCCTCTCTCAGCTCTGCTATCTGGAGTTTTCGAGGGTTTCTAGAGCCTTTGTCTCCTTTGACGTACCTTGTATACCTTCTTAACCAGCAGATTCCTCGGAGCATGCAATTCCATTCCGAGTATTGCTTGATCATATGAACCACTGGGTTAGTTACGATTAACGCTAGTTTTATCTCTCGAATTTCAGGCAGTTCTTCTAATTCTACATTCAACGTAGGTTGCGGCTGCCAACTTGACTTGTCTTTCTCTAACCAGGAAGTGTTTGCTCCAATCAACTCTGCTGCATTTATACCTCGAGATATGATATCGACAGGATTCTCATAAGTACGTACATGCCGCCATTGTTGAACTTCTGTTAAATCCAATATTCGATTCACTCGATTCGCTACAAATATTTTTAATCTTGAGGAGTGGCTATTGAACCATCCTTGAACTATTGTAGAATCAGTCCACAAGTAAATAGTTCCACAACTTATATCCCATGATTCTGCTAGTTGTGTTAAAAGGAGAGCTCCACTTAACTTAAGTCATGGGATAGTTGTTCCTTTCAACGAAGCTACCCTTGATTTTGAGCACAAAGGACGTGTATTCCATTTTTTTGCTTGATCTCGGCTCCGTATATACATGCATGCTCCATATGCTTCCATTGATGCGTCACAAAAACCGTGCACTTCGATTGTGTTACTACTGAGGCTTACATTTGCGGGGAATAGTAAGTTTTTTTAATAATTCCAGTCCGGAGTAGTAATTTTTTCTTGAATCTCTGCTCCTAGTTTTTCATCCCAATTTATTTTTAATTGCCATAACTGTTGGAGAAAGATCTTTCCTATAATGAGCACAGGTCCTAGGAATCCTAATGGATCGAATACCTTGTTAAGGTCTGATAACAGTTCTCTTTTGGTAAGATTAGATCTGACTGTTGGGACCGTGATGTTGAATCTGAATTGATCAGCGAATGGCTCCCAGCACAGCCCTAACGATTTTATGATCTCTCCATTTCCAAGGTCTATTGTAAAAAGAGCATCATCTTGTTTTTTCCCTATTCTTGCTATGATTGAAGGCGAGTTGGAGCACCATTTCCGTAGTGGAAATTTCGCTGAGTTCAAAATTCTGGCTATGCTTTCATGCAATTGTATGAATTCCTCCTCAGTTTCACAACCGGTCATCAGATTGTCATGTAAAAGTCACGGGAGATAATTTCAGAAATCTTAGTCCTACTCTTTCTTGCTTCCTCAGCGAGTATTACAAGACATTGCGTTGCCATGAAAGATGCAGGTGTCGTACCATATGTTACAGTAGCCAAAGCGTATGTTAAAAATGCTTCTTGAGGTTGAGCACGCTAAAGTATTTGCTGCCAATGACGATCTTCTTCTGCGACCATTATCTGTCGGAACATCTTTTCAATGTCGACTGTTTATATATATTGATGTTTCCGAAATCTTGAGAGAATGGAAAAAATGTCTTCTTGTACTGTTGGACCACGCTTCAGCACGTCGTTGAGTGAGGTGCCAGTCGATGTTCTAGCGAAAGCATCAAAGACAACTTTGGTTTTAGTGGTTAGACTTGAAGATTTTATAACTGGGTGATGTGGCAAATAACAAGCATGTTCTGACTTTCATCTTTTGGGATTATTTCGTGAATATGGTCCATGTCTATATACTCAGTCATGAATTTGGTATACTCCTTTCGCAAATGCTCATCACACTGCAGTCTTCTTTCGATGTTGATGAATTTTGAGGTTGCCATTTCTAGACTTCTTTCCAAGTATTTGTATTCTTTCTTGATTGGTAACCGTAAGACAAATCGTCCTTCCTGGTCACGCCGAAATGTACTCCGAAAATGTTGAATTGTTTCTTCTTCTTCTTGGGAGCGTTTATTTGCCTTGGATAAGCGTCCAAAACATGACTTCTCACTGTCAGTTATCGTTCTCCAATTCTCTTCTAGCGTTTCACCTACTGTCCGAATTTCTGTTAAGCATACCGTTCCTAGCTCACCAGTAACTAACCATCCAAAATAACTGTCGTTCAAAAATATATTTTTGACGTTTAGTGGTCTTCGGACTGTAGTAGTTGAAGTTACGTCGAAAAAGACTCCTCCGCCAATCAACAGATCTACAGTTCCAGGATTATTAAAAGAAAGGTCTGCTAACTCAGGTATCAATTCTTCCGAAATTTTCCAAACTTGTGAGGGAGTTGGACATGCTGGTAACAACCGTTGGTAAAACATAGCACACGAGCTTTACTCTATAATTTCTTAATCTTGATTGAATTGCAACTTCTACGTACGCCAATGCTTGAACGCTACTTTCTCCGATCCCACTCACTGGTAACGACGATCTTTTAGATTGGAGTTGTAATTTGTTTGCTAAGTTTCCAGAAATAAAATTCACTTGTAATCCACTGTCCAGAACTGCTCTGCACCTTTTCTAATTCCCAAATCTGTCTCCGGCTAGGATAATCGCAGTTGACAAAAATACGTATCCTTATTCCGATCCAGCTCCTATTAAAGCAGCATCTGCAATATTTGAATCATTTGATAAGCTAGGTTGATTGTGTAGATTGACCTTCAACCTTTTCTGTCGAGTCCATTGACCTTTCGAAGTGCAATAATGTGTTATGTTTGCGTTTACATAGTCGACAAACGAACGCAGACCAACAAACGTTTGCCATGTGATTTGGGGATAAGCAGTTAAAGCAAGACCTTGAGTCTCTTACAAATGTAACACGATCTCCTATCTGTAATTCCTTAAATTTATTGCATGCATACAATTTATGCTCACCAGAACAGCACGGACATCTTATTGACTTTTCAGTAGATATGAAAAGACCTTTCTTTGAGTTATTGTTCAATTGCTGAGTGAATTCCCTTATCTCCTCCAGAGCCTGCTAACAAAATGTTGGCTGATGTCGATACAGTAAGATGGTACTTCTACTCCGACGGCAAATAATAATATTCGTGGTAACGGTAGTGTCAAATTACAATACATTCACCTATACATAACTAAAATAATATGGGTACTATTGGGAAAACAAATTAACATAAGGAGCGCTGGTGTACTATGGATGGGCAGTTTCCTCTCTGAATGGTTTACCACGATTTAACGTCAAAGCGCCTAAATTGTAACACATAAAAAATAAGGAAGGTATACAAATAAATAACAAGAAACATTTTGAGACTGAAATTTTATCTGCATTCATCAGCATTAAACGAAATAACTTCTTCTATACAACGGTTTCTGTGTCTGTACTGTCTGTAGGTTGGGCTCAGCTCAAAGTAGTTGGTTTATCAAACACTTGGAACTACATTTTTGTAACATCAAATCGGATGGTTCAAAAACTGTACAACACATTTACCGTAACTAAAATAAATAAAAGCATATTTATATGATTTATTAGTTTACAGAAAATATACTATGATATAGGAATATAAAATACTCAGTATTACTCATATTTAAATAAAGTCGAATTCTTAATATAGTATCCAATGTAAACATTTGCATTTAGTTTCTAAACTTTATTTTTGCAGTATCCACAATACTAAAAACTCTTTCTATCGTCGCATTTTCTGAAGGCAATGAAAGGCATCTTAAGACAAATTCAGCTAATTCTTTGAATTCATATTTTTCACAACTGTCTTTAAAAATAACGTTAACCCAAAATGTAGCTGTTCAATATCCTCGATCAGAATAGTACGTTGTTCTATTATATAAATATATTTAAAATGTGTCAATCTACGCTAGTGTGTTTTCATAGCTTCAACATCAGCATTATCCACTAAAAAAATATAAATTTTTGTAGATATTTTACATTCTGTGATAATCGCTAGACAAGTTCTTGGCAAAGGAAGAACAAAAAATTTTCACAGTTACTTTTAACCATATCAAGCAATTTTGGACCTTTTGTTTTTTTGTCTGCGAGTATTGAAAAAGCATATCTAAAATCTACTGCATCATCTATTGGAAAAAGAGTCAGTGAATTTTTTAAAGTGTCAGAAACTTTATCGATATCTTCTAAGCATAAAGCATTTGCATATTCATCATCACGTAAGAAATAGGACTTAATTAAACGTTTTGCATCATAAGAAATTTAATTTCTCTATAAACTTTATTTAAAGCAGTATTCTCAGATTGGAATTTCAAATTTACATCATAATTTTCTCTTAATACAGGTTTCAAAAATGTTAAATATAATAAATTAGAGTCATCATTAAACATATTTAATAATATTTTGGCACTATGGCATTTTGTCTTTTAGCGTTGCTATATTGAAACAATTTTTTAGTTCTAACCATTGATCTAAAACTACCACCTTGTAGCACATAGTTTTACAAGTTTAGTCTGTTTACTACCATCACCATTTATTACGTTTACAGACTGCTGTGCTGCTGTATTCCATTTGTCTTAGAGGACTGAGAAAACCAGAATACAGTTTCACGCAGTCAGTATTCATTATGGTCTGGTAATTTATCTGAAGCTTTGGAAGAACAAGTGTTCAATGAATGATACACATTTAATTAGCTGCAATTTTGGCCAAATTACTCGACGCTGAGTAAACAATGAATTATTTTGGCCACATCAATTGCTTGCGCGTAGATAGCGCTAGCAAATAGTAATTCTGCACCTACACCAATAATATTCTTTGGTTGCATTTTTAAAGTTTCAAGTAATTTAACTGTACAATCTTTCAATGCTTCAGCTGTGGCTCTTTCTATGAATATCAAAATTAAAAGTGTTCAGTGAAGTCAGCATTAGTCCATCTGACTTAGTTGCAGAGTTACAGATTTTAAAAGTTTACTAATGTATGACGTGCCGCAAAAAATAAATAATACAAGTAAATAACTGGTAAGCAGGGGCGTATACAAGGGGGGACGTGGGGGTCAGATACCCCATTGGATTTTTATTATTTTTTTGTTTTTGCTTACATTATGCAGTATGCACTAAAATGCAATATTTTGTGATATTATGATCTATCGAACTATTGAATTATGAAAATTTTCTCAATACTAAATACCATTATAATTTTATTTTATTTTATTTGTAGCAAAGTAATGTTTATTTAGTCGAAATATTTAATAACGACTATGTTTATACTTTATTATAGCATATCTTATTATTTATAAAGACAATACTTTATACATATTAATATGTATGTATGCTTGACTAAAAGGGCTATGCTTCCACTGTGAGTCTGTGTTTAAAATGTTATCAGATATTATTGTTGTTATTACATTATGAGAAATAACTAATAAGATCATTATCGCTATGGGTTTAGTTCACCGCGTATACGTAGTACACTAGTACATAATACGTACCTACCATTTATTTATCTGAAATCTAAAAAAAGACACTCACGGGATTGTTGAAAATGTGTGAACTTTTATTTGTTACAGGAACGGCTAAATGACCTAACACTTACGTCAGTTTATAGAAATATTTAATTACAGCAGACGTTTTAGACTGACTAGCAAAAAAAAAAAATAGAAAACTAGATTTGTTAATTTAATTATTATTTATTTTATTTATACATTTAATGATGTAGAATTGTATAATACAGAAATGTTGACTTTATGGAGTATTGGAGTGAATAATCTACCATATTGTTCTTAATGTGAATTTTGAATCAATTCAAATTATATTCATTCAAATTTCATTGTTCATAATTTGTTCTTATATTTTACTACCAAAGTAAAAAGTTTTGGGAACGCGGAGGATTTTTCAATTGTCCCTTCCCATTTAGCTTTTTTTTTCGATCCCCTCTTTTAGAAATCATGTCTACGCCACTGCTGGAAAGTATAGTGTTAATTAAAATAACTCATCTTCCTCGGTCCATGGAACTTTGGAAGCTTTGACATAACACCACATTCCTTCAATATTATTCGTGTATGCGTCAGTTTCCGGATTTTTAAATTCAATCGAGTGATTTACCAGCAAATGAGTATACCTTCATAGGCTTCATCTTTTAAACAATCATAACTCTAAAATGAATTAAGTAATTTAAATTACTGAACTAAATCAATAAATTAAAACATGAACTTACTTTTCAATTTTAAATTTTGATTTATCTATTTAAACAATAGTCCCTTCACCACCTACATACGAAGTATTTTTAAAATAATGCACTTTTAATTTTCTCAAAAATTATTTTGCTTGGGCAGTATTTAATGGTTATGCGTGTCGTTGTCGTATTTTTTAATATACGACTGTTAACGCCAAACATAACCGTCACAATATGCTGTACTCAGACGCAATACTAAGAAGTGGTCTTTATTACATTATTTTTTGCAATAAGGCCCCAGGACTGTAAAATTGAGATAATTGGTATGAACAGAAGGCCATTCGGTTTACGTTCAAACATTTTATAAATTTCAATAATCGATGTAATTTTCACTAAAAAAAATTTATAAGCCGAACACAAACAATATATGTTTCACCAACAGTAATTGGCATCATGTTTGTTCTATGCATTTTTATACTGAACATTTTAGTAATAGTGGAAGCCGGATGATTTTATTAAGAGATGCTATTTCTCTTGCTCCTATTAAAAAGTAAGCTTTCTTTTTTTTTTAATGTATTTAATATTTTTCTTTTTTTAATATTTAATTTCATTGCTACTGCTATATCTAGTTTAAATTCACCATTGTCCTAGAAATTAGAACATAATGATACATTTATGGAAGATTCTGATTCACCAATGAATACTAAGAGGTCAATGTATATTTATAATTATTACTTACTATGAATAACCAAAATATAACAATTTTAACTGTTTTCAGAAAATTATTTAATTCTATTTTACCTCTTGGAAAAAAAACATTCAAAATCTAGTTATTCTATACATTTTGGGGACCTTAGCATTAATGATTTTAGCAGTCTGAAGTGTGTTGCAAATTTCCCGTTGTTCAATCAATCAAAACAAAACCAGTATAAAACAAAAAATTTGATTACAAAAAATCATCATTTACAAAATAAGATCCAATCCCTGCAAACAATCGTTTCTGATTTGCAGTCAAATTGATATATTTGAGATACTGCAGCAGACAATTTGAAAGTGAATTTGGATATGTTGATTGTTAATGTTGTTATTTAAGTTTTGTATATGTTGAAGTGTTTTTCAGTAGCCAGATCTGCTATGATCTTGATTATAAGTTCCACATAATATACAATTTACAAATTTAATATGAAATAAAAACTTTTATGTACAGATTGTTTTACTCTTTTGTTCAATTTATCTTGGTGGTTAATAGAATGTGTGTATTATCGTAGTATTGTCTTGTAATACACAAAAATATGATTCTTATAAATATGTTTGAGGGCAAGATGCTGAGTTTGTTCCATTATTCCCAATATAACGTTCCGTATATTGTTTAGAAATAGCAAGTTTCGAAAATTTTTAATTGACCTTTAACTTCAAAATTTTAATTTTTTAAAAAAACTCATACTCGTATCCTCTAAAATATTGTCAACGTTTAATTTTATAGTAGGTATAATTACTCTAGAACCAAAATTGAGCGTGTTCTACTCAGACTGCGTAAATGTGTTTTGTCTATGTCATACGTGTGTAAGACAGAAACAACACATGCGGATACGATGTCCTCTTCATAAAAATATTGCTGATAATGCTCCAGCAGTTGGAAATAAGGCTAAAATTTGAAAATGTATATCATGAATTAATTGTGTTCAGTACATGTGTAACATATAAATTGTTCCATCATTTATTATTTTTCTAAATATAAAAACTAAATTAATTCATACAACGAATTATAAGTTTAACAAGTTATGTACTATTGCAATAACTGTGTATAATAATGAAATTTTAATATATTGCGACTATCTTTACACCGTTTTCGAGTACACGTGTATGTGTTTCTACCGAGACCGGATGACACGGTAGTCATGGGGAATAAGCAGTTGCTGTTATACCATATTTCCACCTGAAGCGGAGGAAAACATGATCGGCTAAGACGAGTAAGACGTACGACAGAAAACAAAAAAAATAAATGCTGCTCACATAAAACATGGCGTGCGTAATCCACGCTGATAACGAGTTGTTCGTGTACAGTGAGCACTGAGCGGTGATAACACGTCGTATCGCCAAAATGTTAAATCTTATCTACATCGTGATTTAATCAATGTTTATCTACACTTAACTTAATTATTATTGTAGAAGATCAAAATTCAAAAATATGTAAACTTTTAACAGTATTCTGACAAACCAGAATCCAACACACAAATTTGAATAATAATAGTTGTGTCTTCTCGTCGATCGCGTATCGATGTATACCTATGTTTTTTCGTAGGTGCCTATGAGTCACCGTCTGCTCTCATCGACAACGAATTAACTTATTAATATAATATCGAATTCGAAAATATACAGCTCTAAAATCGGCGTGTGACCGTTGTAAGACAAAATATTTAAACTCTTTTGACCACACACGTCCTTCTTTGTTAGTGTTGATGCATTTTGAACAAACCGACAACGCCTGGCAATTATCTGCATAGTAGTAAGGTAAGTACTTCGTTTATAAATTGAACATTTTTTTCAACCGTGCAAGGCTATTTAAATGATTTTTCCGCATTGCTCAAAGAAAAATTATAGGTGTCTAATACTGGCTCTGCAATAACTTAAATATTTGTTAATTTTTATTTTGATGATTTTCCATGATTTCAATTTTGAAAACATTTGATTTAATTCAAATACCTTTACGGTATTTTCTATCTGTTATTACAAAGCCTGACACTTAATATGGTAATGCTTGACATCTAATAAAGTCATTACTGATCTCTTACTGAAATTGTAGTATCTTTTTACTACTACGATTATTTGGACTTATTCATTTGTTAAATGTTGTTACACATTTCATCCTTATAGGATTTTGCATTAATCAGTTGATAAATCAATCATTTCTCGTCATGTCAGCAGACGAAGTAGAATCTGAAATCCATTTCATGAAAACTTACAGTATATTGAAATGGGACGAACTAATGTAAGCATTAAGCCATTGTTTTTTATTATTTACAATATTTAATTTGTTTTACTTTGTTTTACACTTAAGAAAGCTAAACGATGACCGTAAATCACTTAACCAAAAGATTACGCTTGGATTAGCTACCAAAGAGGAATTGTTGAAACAAATAAAAGTTGAATTAAATATGTTAGATACATGTCAACTTAAAATTGATGTAAGATCATGGCACATAATATTTTTAAATACATGTATATTTTCAATTCTATTATTATTATTATTTTTCTTTCATAGCAAGAAATGAAAGAAAATAACACAGTGTATATTAACACAGAAATACTTACCATTTTATCAAATCGTATCAATGATATGTACAACAATATGTTTCTACTATTTCCTGTTGAAAAAACTTCATTAACAGAATATATTGAATTCTGCTCAAATAATGTAAGTAAATAATTTACAACTTTAATGTTTTTAAATTTTAGTGTATAAAATTGTATGTTTATGATAAGTGATTATGACTAATAAAAATTGAATGGATTTATATATAGCAACACCTGATTAAACAGTGCTATTATGAAACACAAGATTAAAGTATAACAAATGTAAGTTGTATATTCATTTTTTGGAAAATTCATTTTTTGAAAATAACTTTCAGAGTAGAAAGGAGATAGGAGAATTAGAAGATTATGAAAATGATACGAATAATTAATACCTAAAAGCAAAAATTTATATAATTAAACAAATTTATTCAATGCTAAAAATAATTTTAAGAACATTTTTTTAAAGCATTTTTTAAAAAAATGTCTGTTTTGAGTGCAATAAATCATTTTTTTAAGGCATTTTTCTTGTTTTTTTAGAGCATTTAAATCCGTTCCCTACTAATTATTATATATAATATCTACCAACTGCATATTGTTTTTATTCAATAAATGTATTTATGCAAACCTAGACATAATCAATAAATATATATATATAACAAATAGTTAAGATTAATAGTCCCTTAATTATAAATTAATACATTCCAGTATGTCACAATATACGGTACTAGGACCTATTATTTTTATTAAATACATTATTAGTTTGTTGAATTTATACATAAATGCAAACACTATTTGCTATGCTAATGATATGGCTATTTTTATTTTTTATTCAATTGATTCACTTTTTTAAAATTCTACTATAATTATAAATCATGTCTTTGTTTGATAATAATTTACTAGTTAAACCTAGATAAATCAAAAAACATTTATTTTAATGTAAACATCTAAAAAAAGATTCTATGTATTAAATACTCATTCATTTAACAAACAGTAATATTATTTCCTGTAAAATTTGTAGTACTCTAGAATGTGAAAATAAACTTAAATACTTTGATATAATGTTAAATAATACATTTAAATGGGATCATCATAATATGATAATATTATTTATACATTAACAGATACTATAAACAAATTCTTTTTTATCTTTAATGATGTTGAAAATATATCTAACATTCAAATACAATGGCATGTATATTTATATGTATCTCTCATTCAATCAATTTTAAATTATGGAAAAATTGTTAATGCTATAGATTTTATTTATACATAGTAAGTTATGTTATATTTGGACAGCATCAAAATTATATGTAAATAAATATATTGTTATAATTATATTAGTTGCATATTAACTTTTGCTACTATCAAAAACATATTATATTTTTATACTACTAGTAACTAGTTGGTCAACCCATAAACATAGGTATAACAACCATCAACTGAATAAATAAGATTTTTTTTTATTTGATTGTTGTCTTACAGAAACACAATGCAAGATTATATTTATATTTTCAATAGCTTTGAAATCTTATTTATTTCTGCTTAGACAATTATACATTAAACGATAGTCATTAAAATAAAAGATACTTCATTATAATATTAATGCCATAAATTTTAACTAAGAAATGTGTATGTATTAATACAATTAAAAACATAATGATATCAGTCTACCCAACCTATTTATGGGAAACTTACTATGTATTTGAGAAAAGTTAATTAAAAATTTAATTTATTTAACTAACTTGTAATTTATATGGTTCAAACTTTTAAAAACTAAACTATAAAAAATTAAAAATAAAAAACTACATAAATAAATATATATATATATATATTTATTTATTTATTTATATCCTATTTAGTATTTTAGTATTTATAGTACTATAGTATTCTTATTAATTTTTTCAATTCACAATACTCAAACAAATTAAAATGGTAATGTGTTATATTATAGGAATTATTTATCAAAAGAAATTTCCATTATATTTTTGTTACATGAAAAGAACTAACAAAACTATGTAACAAAATATTTACATAGTTTTATATAGTTTATGTAACACAATATTTTTGCTATATTACCACCCAACACTGATATTTTGAAATATATTTTAATTTATTTCATTTTCATTACCAAATTTAAATTAATTTGATTATTGATTATTAAATATGTATTTAATCATTATAAATTCTTACTTTCAGACATTATTTATTACTAAATGTAGCAATATGTTGAATACGCTCATGTTGAGATACCATAGTGATCCTGAAGTGTATATAACTGCAGCAACATATGAGTTTGATGACCGAAATGATGTTGATACAGCTAGACAATATTTTTCAGAAGGGTTAAAATATCATAAAAATTGTAAACGTTTATATGTAGAAGAGTTCTGGGTAGAAGTACAACATTTAGAAAAGACTGCAGGTGCCTCACTTTCGATTGCCATGGAAAAATATAGAAACCTCATAAAACATTTTGAAGGTGATATCAAATTTCATTTTATATTATTGGACAAAGCAATAAAATTAAGTGCAGTTAGAGAACTACAATGCAATATTGTCAGGTATAAATTTATTTTTCAGAACAATTTTTGAACATCTTTATAAATGTATTTTTTTTTTTTTTTTATTATAGAGATATGGTTAGAAAGTATAGGCATAGTGAACTAATGTGGCAAAAATTAGCTAAAATTCACTTTGATGGGTTTATCTATCATCAAGAAACTGAGCAATTACACTATGATAAAAATTATATTAGTGGTATTAGGTTAGTATATAAACATTTGAAAACATTTTTTTTTCTAATACTGACATGTTTGTTGTATAGAAACTGCATTAAAACTTATGAAGATGGATTAAAAGAAAATTTACCATTAAAAAATAAACATAAATTATGGAACTTTTATATTGATCATGTTATAGAAATTAGAAAATCCTATCGCATGAAAAAAGAAACAATAAGAAATTTTATGAATGAAACAATGGAGCGAACCTTTCAAGAAGCTCACAATAACAAGGCATTACGCAAAGCTGAACATTATATTTATTGGGTAAATTTTTATATAGTATTACTGTATAAGTATTATATATAAATAAAAATTTGTTTATTTATTTTTATTTAGGCTAAAAACACAAATAAAGACGGTCATAGAATTCTGAGAAAAGCAGTTGAAGTGTTAGAAGATAGTGTAGAGCTCTGGATTCATTTAATATCATATTATTTGAGCTATGACAGTCTTGAAATGGGCATTGAAGCTTTTCAAGCTGGTGTTCGAGCTTTAACAAACAAATCGATGCCTTTATGGGAAATTCTAATTTTATACTTGGGAAACACTCATCCAAAATTGGTAAAATAAGTATTAATATTTTAATAATTTCTTAAATAAACTTTTACAAAAATAATTAATTTTGACTATAGAGGTAAAAGTTCTCCCTTGATACTTTATGCATTTAATGCTTGTAGGTTTTTATGACAAATGTGATCTTGAAATAAAATATGTATATTACATGTTAGCCATATTTTATACTCTGTTTAGTTTAAATTGATCCACATTTGCACATGCATATTAAGCTGCTGAAACAGATGTCCAATCCTTGTCAATAACGGGTGCTCTGTGATTGGTCACCGATATACATCAATAATCATTGTCTTTGTAGTCAGAAGAGCAACTAATATTCATACAGATGCAAAGTTTCACACTAGCTCCTAGTCGCTAAAAATTATTGACAAGAATATGTGGCTTTGATCAGTTTTTGTCAAACAAGTTAATTAACTTTAACTAAACAGAGTATGCATATCATAAATTTTCTGTGATTTATTTATTAATTTCTATTGGCTATTATATTTTATTTTATTCTAACTATATTGATATCATGTATGATATGCATTTTGATTTTAATCTTTTCTCAATATTTTATTCACTTAATATACTATTAACAATTTTTCTTTAAATAACTTAAATGTCAATTAATTTTTATATTTCATAATAATCTATGGTATTTTATTTTGATATATTTGATCTAAAGTTAAATATTTAAATGTTATACAATGAAATCTTAACTACTTAACATATTTCAGTAGTAATTAATTCAATATTTTTGTTAATTTCAGGTTTTTTTTTCTAATATATTTTTTACCTTTTGCACTTTAAGTATAGCAGATATCAATAGTAATATCTCCAATACTCACAGTGTATTCTTGCCTATGAGTTTTTGATAATTATATAGAGATTATATTATAAATATTATTTTCTACTAATAAATATTTTGTGGTTTTATTTTTATCAATATTTATTTTTATTTAGCTCCAACAATTATATCACGAAGGCTCACATTTTCCATTCCCTGAAATTAATTTTATAATCAGACCTGAATATTTGGAATGGAGCGTAGTTCACAATGGAATACTTTCAACTCGTGAATTGTTCATTGAACTTAGAGATATAAAACCAGAATGTAAACAGTTGTATACAACCATGATTTCATTTGAACACACTCAGAATTCAGGAATTACCAAATTGAGAACTATCAGAAAATTGTATAATGATGTATGCAATACTTTTGGCCAAACAGACATTAGTGAGTATTAATTGTTTCTACAATATTATTGAAGCTAATTTAAAATTGATTATATAGAAGTATGGTCTGACTGCATTCGTTTTGAATATATGTATGGTTCCCATAAATTAGTGAAAGAAATTTATAAGGCATCATTACTATGTTTAGAACCATATTTAAGGAACGTTATGACAAAAGAATTTGAAAAACTTAAGGAGGAATTTATGTATGTATAATTGTATCAATTGTTTACTTGATATAAAACCAAAATTACATACCTAATTGATATTTATTGTTTTTAAGGGAGGATGATCCTAAAGATGGAGGAGTTATTATTATTGATGATGATGAATGATTTTATAGCTAGGAAAAACAATTATATAGGTTTGTGTGTGTATTTATTTTATTTATATTCATCTATATAATTAGTGACTTATGTACTTCATTTATTTTTATATATCTGTGATATTAAGTTAAAGACTGTTTATTATTTATAGTTATTTTTATTAATTTTTTAAATGGTTTAAGCATAAAACAACAAGATATAAACTTCTTTGTTAATATTATATTATTTAATATTACAATACAATGCATTTGTAATAATATGTTGTTTGGCCAAATCTCAACTATTTATAATTAAATAATTTAATTAAGTCAACCGATTGCAGAAAGTGATATATTTAAAAATGTATTAATTTTTTTTTTCTATAATACATACATCACTTTACTCCAGTTTTTACAAAATTGAATTTTTTTTTATTTCATTTTAATTTAAAAAAATATAACTTTAAAAACTTGAAATTTTTAGCAACTACTTATCTCATTATTTTCTATAAATGAAAGAATTTTTAAAATATTATAGTTGTTTTGAATTATTTATAGCTATTCAAAATTTTTTTTTTAGTTTTTATTCTATAAATGACAATAAAAAAATTATTTCCGGGTCAAAACTTGAAAATTTTATATAAGTTAATATATGTATAAAAATTATAAAATATATATTCACAATTTTTTTTGGCATTTTTAGTTCAAATTTGTATGAAATTACACATTTTAATGATAAATAACGTACAATGGTTGGTACTTTGTTACAATTTAAAAACATTGTTTGTGGAAACATAAAAATTTTGTATTGTATATTATGAATTTTTATATATGCAATAAAATTTTAAAAATAGAGAATAAAAATTCTAATATCTTATGTATTTGTACTATGATCCTTTTGTACTGTATTATGGTATTTACAGTAAGGTGTTATTAACTAAATGTTTATAATGATAATATTAAAAATTATAAATTATTATATAAAAAATGCAATATTTTTAGAAAAAAATAAATGAACCAATCGTAATACTAAAAGTAAAATACAATACTCAGAATCATTTTTTGTATACATTTATAATATATCATTGAATTTAAATTTAACATATCCATAATACTAAACACCTAATGTATAGCAGAGTAACCATTTGCTAACCTTTTTTTATTTTGAAAATTTATTAAAATCTGAAATTGTTTTTTACTTTCTATTTATATATAATTTTTTTCTACTATAACCCGGTAGCAAAGAGTATTTCAGCTAGTATTAATTGTAGAGTTAAGATTATAATAAATAAAAAATAAGATAATTGTGATAATTATTATTTTGAATTATGAGTTACTGGATTCTATTAGTTCAGTTACTAATTATTACATAAAATGACCATAAAGACTTTTTAAAACTTTTGGTACCAAAATCTAATTTTCATAAAAACTAATTGAGATTTGTAATTTTGCCGTTTCATTAACATTAGATAACTATTTCATAAATTAAGTGTAGCGATAGCAAAGTAATGTAAATTCAATCAAATCATAAAACTATAAATGTGTTGTATCTTAAAATGTTGTATATTTCATTAAATTTTAAAACTTACTTAAAAATATATGTTATTGCAGTTGTCATGTATATAACTGTGTTCATACCTTATAGCAGTATTCCTGAACCGATGTTCCACGCACACAAATATGCTGCAAACTAGCTGTAGGTGTGCCGCGAGTTGCGACCGTGGTACATACATATAGTATTATTAGGTGTTAAAAATAGAAATTTCTATTAAAATTCTTATTACTTAATTACTAGCGTTCCATCAAAATATATGGTTATAATGTGCCATGAGCATTAAAAGGTTGAGACCCATATGATAATAAAATATTAATGTATGATGGTTTATTTCATTAATGAAAATATAAAAATTATTGATTATAATTATTAAATACCTTATATAAATATTAGAATGTCTTTTCTCCTTTAAATTAGATATTAAAGAATAATTTATGTATATATACTTTTATCAAACATTTTAAACATATTATATATTATTTAGTATATATTAGGCAGAACTTTAATTTACATTTTATATATTATGTGTTACAAAACATTTATTATTATTTAGTAAAAAATGTATTACTTTTTATTTTATATAAATTATTAAGACATTATATTAAACAACAAGAATTAACTCAATTAATAAGGCTTACATAAACTACAATTTCAATATTAAAATTATATAAAAATTAGTCTAGTATATATTACTCAATAGTATTTATTACTGTATTCAGAATACTTATAAAAGTATATTGCTATCCTTAAAATTAAATTGGAAATTATATTATTATGGTGGACATTTGGAATTAATAATATCTATTAATATTATACAAATTATGAATTGAAGCCTACTAGCTATTAGATCAGTTTTAGTTGTTAACTTAAAGTTTTTTTACTGTATATCTTTCATTATTGTTACATCTAACATTATAAGCTTTGTGTCTCTTCTCAATTATTAAGAGCAGACACGAGGATATAATATTCAAATTTATTCAAGCATTTAGAAGTAAGTTTCTATTGCAATACTTATCATTCAAACTTATGAAATATTTAAATTGTTACCTACATAAAGTAGTTTTGCATAACAATTCGAGGGATATTTTCGATTTGCAGTGCCGAGAAACGTAGCGACGAGTGCCGATACACTCGTAGTCACTGCCAAGGGATATTGCAGTGGCGTAGCCAAGACTTTTTTTCGAGGAGGGCTGATCAATTTTTGTAAAGTACAATTTAAGATTTTTGTAGCAATTATTTTCATTAAAAATTAAAATAATTTTTAAATTTTCTTGATATTTCGGGGGGGGGGGGGGGCTGCAGCCTCCTCAGCCCTTCCAAGGCTACGTCACTGGGATATTGTGATATTGTATTAATTTTTTTTACTATTATGAAGAATTTATTCGCGAAAATAAAACATTATTATTTATCAATTTTATTGCCTTTTGAAAGTATCTAAATTTTTCATTAAAATTACTTTACATAATAATATTATAACAAGAAATAAAAATAATTAATAAGAGCCAAAAGTCGACAATCCAATACGAAAACGTAGGAAAGCTAAGTAGGTACCTATACAGCGTTTCGCGCATGCATACGTAAATGCATAAAATCATAAACTTTGGAAAGATATAACTTCCAAAATAATGATTTGCAAGAATTTTTGAATTAGACTTTGTATTCAGTGCTTTAAAACATACATTTTGGAAAAATGGGAAGAAAAAAATCGAAAAATCGTGTGGGAACTAAACTGCATTTGTCGTTGTTAAATTGGTCTCTATTCAACAGAATTTAGATTTTTGTTAAATATTACGATTTCAGTTACAACCTCTATTTTATAAGCACATTTTAATTAAAAGAAATGTATTTTAGATGATTCAGCATTTTATGACTCTTCGCTAGAACACCAATTTATACCTACGCTAGAGATTATTTTTTACTTTTCATAATTTTGGATTTTTGTAAATGATATTTACAATTCATATTACACAGTCGTGGCTATCCTATAATAGAGGTGGATGGGGTGGGTTGTGTATGTAATTTTTTGTAAGCCAATAATACGATAATACTTTGGAAATTTGTAATATTTTAATAGTATAATGGTAAATATTTTTACCATTTATTGAGGGTGGGTGATTACTTCTTATGTTTCGCTATACCTATATTTTTAAGGATAGCCGTCACTGATACTACCTACTACCTAATTAAAATTCATTAACTCGTTAAATGGACCGATTATACATCTGCAATCCTAAATCTCAATCGACATTTAGAGGTTAAGGTGTTTAGAGTTAGTCAAAATATCGTCTTAAAATAATCTAATATTCTTTTAAATTTATTTTTTAATAGTCAAATAGTAATAAAATATAATATCGATTTATCAAACACAAATAATATATATTCGAGTACATTCTTGCCGCTAACTTAACCTATATCATACCAATCAATTGTGTCAGAGACCTTAGTTCGTTAGAAAAATCAATATGACCAATAATAATATGCACTACCCAATATTGGCAATATTGTTTGTTGTTGTATTTCTTTACTTTATCATGAAAAAAACGACATCGGGTCGTTATTTGTGACGCCACCGCTCCTCCGGCGACGACCGAACGGCGACGACGAGTGCCGGTTTGTACAAGTAGTATGAGGGAGTAGTGGTAATAACGATTAACGGCGTTCTTCAGATCATCCAACAACCAACAGTCGATGCCCAAACTACAAACAACGATAGCAACTAGTAACGACAACGGAAACGGACGACAGACAACACAGGCAGCCATCAAGTGTCTTTGAGTATTGTTGTTTTAAAATTATCCAGTATTATTATTTTGTTTCTACGGCCAACGCGTCACCATCATGTCGACACATGCGTCTGGGAAACTCATCATAGTGTCTAACAGGCTTCCGTTCGTTCTCAAAAAAAATGAGCTAACGCTAAAATGGGAAAGAAAAGCCAGGTATGAATGAGAATAGGTTTTAGTAATTTATGTATAATAAAATAAATTATGTACGGATAATAATAGTACCGCGTGTTTTATCTCGTTTGTTGTTACTTCTAGTTGACACTTGTTGAGCAAAAAACCGACAACAAACATGATAAGTACTTTGTGTGTGTGTGTGTGGGCGTGTGTTTACAACATTTGTTCAGCGTCGTTTGTACACCACACGTTGTTTATAAGTTATAAATTATAACTATTTTTAAGATCACGCATCGCCTGCATTGGCTAAATTACTTGACTTTTTACTTTTTTTTTATTCCAAATTAATTTACGATGCTCGAAATGATCGATATTGGCAAAACACATTATATACTCTAGAAATGATGTTGTAATTTTTTTAAACTTACAGTTCCTTATCGTAAACACGATTTTAGATCCAGTTTATTTGCCATCGTAATTGTAATCACACTCATAACATTGTTTTAATAAATTATCTGTTGTCCGATGATATTAATGATATAACATAAATTACTAATTTATTAGTCATCTATCTTAATTGCTATGGAGCATATGCAATTAGAAAAGAGATGAATATGTAATATGTTTATTTTAACTAAATTTGTATACTTAAATCACATTAAAATATGTTTTAATTACTTTACAGTTAATCGTTATTAGTAGGATTTGTAACTTTGCAATTGCATATTTTTTATAAGGTATAAAACTAATAAGATATATTGCTAAGGCTCACTTCTTTAGGAGAGAGATCGGAGTGCATCTAAAATTCAGTAAAAAAGTACATCAAATAAGAGTAGTCTCAACTTTGTAATTTCAATGTGAACTTAAAGATAAAGTTCAACGCCCACATAAAATCAGAGTTTGTATTGTTGATTTTTATATACAAAATTACTAATTACACTTTATATATCTAATAAGGGCACTGCTAGCTAAAAAGGTTGGCAACTGTACCCAAAGTATGTTCCGCACAACCTTAGGGTTCGGTGGATCAATCTCAAGGGTTCCGCCAGATGTATGTGATTATTGAAAAAATTATTTTATATTATATTTGAATTATTTATATTATTAAAACTTATTATTTAAAAAAGGGGGCTTCCTCGAAACAAACTATTTCTTAAGGGTGTCGTAGTCGTAAAAATTTGGGAACCGCTGCTCTAGAATAATAACATCTTTTTAAGATATATTATTAATAATAATATAATATATTATATATATATAAGATATTATCTTGAAATAATTTATTACTGTTTTATAAGCCAATGAGTAATTTATAAATTGAATCAAAGTTATGTTGAAATAAATTTATTTTGATTTATTTAGGTTTAATTTTAGTACATTTTTTCAAACCAGAAATTAATTTTATTTATTATAATATTTGAATTTAATAGTGAATCAATTATTTTATCTTGAAATATTTTATCTAAATAGCCATACTATCAATATCATTATATCAAAATTAAATAAACCATTTATGTAAATAGTATTTAATAAAAAAAAATAAGAGATCCTTGAACATAGTCAGAGTTTGATTAATTTATTTGGATAAGGTGAAGCTCGGCCTTAATTTTTCATAATTCCAATATTTACACAAATATAATGTCTTTTATTAAAAAAAAATTCTTTCTTTTTAAAAGTGTAAAATTAAAATAATTCTTTATAGATAAGTAGTATATTCTAGATAATATTAATTTAAATTACAAACTAATAGTTTGAAACTATATTTTTTGATTGTTATCATTTAAAACCATAAATATAAGGATTTTATTGTATTGATGTATGCTATAATTTTTATTTTGTACTTATTAAAGATTGTCAATTTCAAAACATTGAGAACATAATGTTATGAATTATTGTTTAACATTTAAATATTTTAATTTTAGTGCTGGCGGGTTAGTCACTGCTGTAGCACCTGTTGTGATTCAAGGAAATGGAATATGGATTGGATGGGCTGGTGTTCATTTAGAGGAAGGTGAAAAGATACCAGAATCAGATCCTAATGATAAAACACCTACTGCAGGATTACTTTCTGATAGAGTTGGTTATTTAATTTCATAGAGTTTAATTAATAAATTAATTTAAACAACTTATAATGTTACTTTTAAGGTTATACCGGTTGATTTTGATCCTCAAATATTTGATAGTTATTATAACGGTTGCTGTAATGGAACATTTTGGCCACTATTTCATTCAATGCCTGATAGAGCACAATTTTCTGCTGATTCTTGGAAAGTAATAATAGATACAAACAGAAATTAAAAATATTGTAATCAAACTAATCTAAATTGTTTTGTGCTTGTGTTTAAAGTCATATTGTGTGGTCAATAAAGAATTTGCATCAAAAACAGTAGGTGCCTTGGAAAATTTATCAAGAGTCGATACAGATTCTGGAACACCTCTTGTTTGGTTACATGATTATCATCTTATGTTGGCTGCCAATAGCATAAGAAATGTAAAATTAAATATTGTATATATAAGTACATAAATATCATTTAGTAAAAAGGATGTGACATTTTTTTTTAATATCACAGTACAACCAAATTAATTTATACTATTTCTGAAGTTCAAACAATTTACCTAATATAAGAGTTTAGATTTAGAATTAAATTTTTATATAAATGTACAGCAGATTTTATCAGGTAAATATTGGAAATTATGTTAAAATATAAAATCTTATTTTTAAACAAAAATTTTAAAAAACTTATTATAAAAAAATATTAGGTATATTGATATTATGAAAAATAGTCGCATAATTCTTTTGAAAATGCAGTTAATATAAAAATACTTTTAAACATTCAAGCAATTTAAATAAAACAAGAAATAAAATGTTATAAATTATTTTAGGTGGCAGATGAAAAAAATTTGAGATTTAAATTAGGATTTTTCCTTCATATACCATTTCCTCCATGGGATATTTTTAGGTTGTTTCCATGGGCTGATGAAATTCTTCAAGGAATGTTGGGTATGGACAATGTACTTATCTAATTATAATTATATTAAAAACTTATATTTGTTTTTAATTTAAAGGTTGTGATATGATTGGTTTTCATATTGAAGACTATTGTTTAAATTTTGTGGATTGCTGTCAGCGGAGATTAGGTTGTCGAGTAGATCGTAAAAATTTACTAGTTGAACATGGTGGTCGCACGGTACGTATTCGTCCATTGCCAATTGGTATACCATTTGATCGATTTGTAGAAATGGCCAAGCAAGCACCCACAGTTATAAGTACATCATTACAATTGGTGCTTGGTGTTGATAGATTGGATTATACTAAAGGATTAGTACACAGACTTAAGGCTTTTGAATTATTATTGGAACGATATCCACAGCATAAGGGTAAAGTAGCACTTATGCAAATTGCTGTTCCATCACGCACTGATGTTAAGGAATATCAGGATCTTAAAGAGGAAATGGACCAGCTTGTTGGTCGAATAAATGGAAGATTTTCAACTCCTAATTGGTCACCAATTAGATATATTTATGGGTGTGTCAATCAAAATGATTTGGCAGCTTTCTATCGTGACTCGGCTGTAGCTATGGTTACACCACTTCGAGATGGCATGAATTTAGTAGCCAAAGAGTTTGTTGCTTGTCAAATTAAAGAACCTCCTGGTGTTCTTATTGTATCACCATTTGCTGGAGCCGGTGAAATGATGAATGAAGCTTTAATTTGTAATCCATATGAATTAGTTGAGGCAGCTGATACATTGCACAGAGCATTGACTATGCCTGAAGATGAAAGAGTGTTAAGAATGCGGTGTTTGAGACGTAGAGAAAAAGTGCATAATGTTGATTTTTGGATGCGATCATTTCTTAAAGCAATGGGAACTCTAATATTTGAAGACGGAGATGATGTTTTGCCAACTACTATGCAACCAGTCACTTTACAAGACTTTGATGATTATTTGTCTAAGTAAATATTAGTTTTATAATTATATTATATTGTGTATAATATATTTTATTTTATTATTTGTATTATAGATATATTGGTAACACAAACAAACTTACATTATTATTGGATTATGATGGTACACTAGCTCCATTAGCTCCTCACCCAGACCTAGCTATATTACCTTTAGAAACTAAAGGTGTTCTAGAAAGATTAGCTAATATGTCTGATGTTTACATAGCTATTATTTCTGGCAGAAATGTTCACAATGTTAAAGATATGGTTTGTTATTAAATATTAAATTGCCTAATATATACAACAAAATAAATTAAATTATTTTTATTTACAAAAACATTAGGTTGGTATTGAGGGTTTGACTTATGCTGGTAATCATGGACTGGAAATTCTTCATCCAGATGGGAGTAGGTTTATGCATCCAATGCCTATAGAATATGTAGAGAAAGTTGGTGATCTATTAAAAGTGCTTCAAGAAAAAGTAAATATAGAGTAATTATCATTAAGTTACATACTTATTTAATTTGATTTTAAGGTTTGCAAAGACGGTGCTTGGGTAGAAAATAAAGGTACTTTATTGACATTCCATTATCGTGAAGTGCCTGTTGATATTCGACCTGAACTTATATCTACAGCACAACATCTCATTGAAGAAGCTGGATTCAAGGCAGGTCAGGCTCATTGTGCCATTGAAGCCAAACCTCCAGTACAATGGAATAAAGGACGCGCATCTTTGTATATATTACGTTCAGCCTTTGGTTTAGATTGGGGTGAACGGACACGCATTATTTATGCAGGAGATGATGTAACTGATGAAGATGCAATGCAGGTGGTTTCTATTTATCTTAAAATAAAAAATACATTTACCTAATTGTATTTAAATATTATTTAAAAGGCATTAAAAGGTATGGCAGCAACTTTCAGAGTAGCCCAGTCTCAAATAGTTAAGACTTCAGCTGAACGTCGTTTGCCAAGCACAGATTCTGTGTTAACTATGTTGAAATGGATTGAAAGACATTTTGGTAAACGACTGCCTCGTGAAAATAGTGTTGGTAATTTAAGCAATAATCTACAGATGTCGTTGGGAGAAATTGAAATGGAGCTCAGTATGCCAGAAGAAAAATGTCCATAATAAACTCCCAAATATATTTATGTATTAAATCTTAAGTTAGATATTCCTCATTCAATTTCTTATCTTTTATATTTTAATAAACAGACATAGCTATATTTATATTTATTAAAAACACTTAAATAGTAATAAATGAGTTGGCATATAGAAAAAGTGAAACCAATTATTGTTTTAATAAAAAGAAAAAACCTTCTAGAATAACATACAAGGAAAACTTAAATTAAAAATAATATTAAACATTGTACCATCAAAAAAATTGTGCCATTATCAAAAATATTATTTTTAATTTGTTAATTTTTATGAAAATCTTTTTTTTCTTAGATTTAAGACCTCAATATAATATTTATAATTTTATATCATATTATTTTGAAAGAAGATAATGGGTTCCACTAAACATGTTTGTGTGGGAATCAAATAGTTAACAATTTGAAGAGTATAGTTAATACAATTCAATAATTTCAAACATTTTTTTCTATATTTATATATTATGTAATATTTTGTAGGTTTAAAATTCTGTAGTTAAATAACTAAAGTTATACAACTAAAATTATCAACATTTCTAACATAATAAATATAATAAGTAATCCTATCCATTTATTATAACTAATTATTTTATTTTGTAATAACATATTTTTTTAAAAAAAATTTAAGTTAATTTCTACCAAGAGTTTAAAATAAATTTTTTACTGGTAGTCATATTGTAATATTGTATTAGTATTTAGTATTTTGTGTAATACTTATACATTTTATTTGCATTATATACTTAGTACATTATTTATTGATTTAGCCCACTGTAGTTATATGTTTTAATATACATGTAAAATTAAAATAATAATATACATTTATAATAAATATATGTATTGGTTTATAATTTATTGTTTTTAATATTAATTTTATGCTGCTGAGAAGATAAGTAATATATTACTACTTATTTGTTTAAAATTACAAGTATCTGTTCGCTCCTTCAATATTAAAATAAATCCTTTACAGATGTAGATTTTAGTGTGTATCAAATACCTCTAATATATGACAAATGTGGTTGTTTTTAATCTGATCAGTTAACATTTGATAATCATTTTTATTCTAATATAAAAATTAAATTATTAAAAAGTTATAGTATAAATAGTTATTTATGTTGAATTGTTTGAAATAATATTACAATTAGGACTGTTCATTTTTTTTATTTTTCATAACTGTTATTCACTTTATTTTTTACTTGAATATTTTATTGATTACTTATAAATTTATATTTTCAATCAATTTTTTTTAAACAAAAGTTTTAAGAGTCCAATTATCCTTTTCTATTATCCTTAGGATATTCCATACCATTGAACTCCAACATATTAATGAATTGAGAACATGACATATTTTAATGGCAATCTAAGATTATTCTTATACTATTTTAAGTGAGAAGCACTTAATAGTTTATTGTTTGTGATCATTTATACCACTGAATAATAATAATACAAACAATTTTATTCACAATTCATTACAAGAACTTCTTTGTTACGTTCAAAATATGAAAATAATTTATCTAGGGCTTAATAAGTTCATAAATTATGCAATTATGGTTATACATAGGTAATTTTTATAGGAATAGTTAATTGTAATAAGTGAAACATTTTTTTCCAGTCATCCTGGCTGTGATTTTTTTTATTTAAATATAAATGGTAAATATTAAATAAAATAATGAAAATAATTTGTATATAATAAATAAAGCTTGTGTTATTTATTAAGAAACAAAGGATTTATAATACATTTTTTGGTCGTTAATAAATAAATAAATAAATTGAGAACAACGGTCTTCAGTAAATGATGCCCAATAATCACTAAGCATGTTCTTTGACTAACTAAATAGATACCCTCTCCAAAGCCATACTAGTTGCCTTTTTACTCATCAATTTATTTGCTATTACTTTTAAAATTGGAAATATTTAGATACCATCGTGTAACTGAACTTAGTTCATAATCAATTTTTGGCAGATTAAAATATTATGCATGTATTTTATTTTATTTAAACTATACATGTACAATATAAATAGGTATTTAATAAAAAGCACAAATATATACATATTATATTATTAAATAACAAACTATAAATACATACATCAAAAATATAGAAATAAGTAAAATAAAACTTGTTAGCTAGAGTATAATATTGGCTTGTACAGTTGCACTAATTCCAATATTATTTTAAATTTAACATTATTTATTTGTAATTTCTACATATAGGTACTATATTGGTATTGTATTTATTTAGTTAGTTATTATAATATAATATAAAATATAGTAATATAATTTATATTTGTTTATTCTTTTTACAATATTATGCTTATATTATTTATAAAATTATATATTAAAATATTAAATAATATATAAGTATGCACTAAAATAATTCACTGAGATAATAGGCTCGTGACATAATTTTTAAGTTGAAAATTCATAAAATGTTTGTGATTTATTTATACCTATGGTTAAAAAACCCAATACAAGGTTCTGCATAAGTTTTCCTTCAAATAACTAAAATAAAACTTCAGTGTTAATATAGAAAACATTTTATAAGCATATAAAATTTAAATTTTTACGAAATCGCATAAAATAACGATACATTATCATTATTATCTTAAAACGATTTAAGATATTTGTTATTATTCAAAAAGTTTAAGTTGTAGAAACTTGAAACTTTCACCAGTAGTTGAGATTGGCATTTTCTTTATATAATTTTCTTTTCAAAATATTTCACTAATTTTTATGTTAAATATAGATTATAGGCGTTAAATATTCGATTTTTCTAACTTTACAGTATGGAAATATGCAACCGTCCTAAATCCTGTGTTGTCTCCGTCTTATACACGTACGACATGGCAAATTTTCGTTCACCAGTTTCAGTATTGTATTGTTAGTTTTGATATTAAAGTGAATTGACCTATTATAAAATTTAAAGGTAAGATTATTATCCAGGGCCCCCCACGTAGCTTTTTAATGTTATTATTATTTTTAAGTAAGATGATCTTTTTGAAACTGTACATTTTAAAATTATCATAAACTCATAACTGTTAGATCCTTGCAGATAACGATTACTTGTAAAAGATCTTTTTCTGTAATTGCGAAGAGTGAAGCATTGGTTTCGAACAAGCATACAACAAAATCGTTTTAAAAATCTAGCTTCAATATATTATATTGAAAGAGAAATTACCAATAACATAAATACTGAAAACATTTTAAACAATTTTACATTAATTAATAGCAGAAAAATGAATTTATTATAACAATATAATGAGTATTATGATATTATATACTATATTACTATTTTTTTTCTGTATAATAATTTTACTTATCAAAAATAATGGGGGGCTCTTATGTTGTACTATAGGTTTTAACACTCCCATACATTTTTCCCTAGTTGCACCTATGACAATGATACCTGTCATTGCATTCAAATTTAACACATCCATAACAGTGACCTACTCGACACCTAAAGCACAGGAGAACGGTATCCACTTTTTATGTTTTTAAGTCATTTTTATATAAGAATGAATAAAATATTATAAAAATTAAAATATATTAATTATTATTTATTTTGCCTTGTCGCATTATACTTCTATTTTTATTATTTGTTATATTTTTACCGATCCGATAAGTATAAAGCAATCGACACTTAGTTCATCGACTACGTAAACAGGTCGTTGTTTTAAAACAACATCCTTTAATGACATTGTTGCGTGTGAACATAATAGGTAGTGTGATAAGTATGTACATAATTTGTTTTTCTGTGATATCGTTTCTTAACAAATGATAAAATGCTTTTGAACAACTTTATCTTAAAAATTAAGAGACAACATAACCTTGTCTTAGCCGCCCGGGATCTATGTGTTAGTTGTAAATTATAATTAGTGAGAGTGAAATGCAATGCGGGTACCGACTGGAGACGCCGACAGAATATGCCACTCTCATACGCGCATGCACATGTCAATAATTCGATAACAATAAAAGCTCACTGTACGATTTTTACGTAAGTTTGGTTCTGTATAGGAGCCATTTTACCGCCAATGTTTGGCACAACTACAAAAACCAAAAGGCACTGGTTATCATTTACTATCTTCTGTATATATAAAAAAGTAATCTGACTGACTGATCCATCAACGTACAGCTCAAACCATTGGACGGATCGAGCTGAAACTTGTCATACAGATAGTTATTATGTCGTAAGCATCCGCGTAGAAAGGATTATTGAACATTTACCCGTAAGGGGTTAAAAAAGAAAAAAGGTTATAAAAATTGAAAACGTTTATTTTGTTCTGATTTTTTTTTAAATTAAGTATATACATTATACATACTCTAGAAAACTGTTTTTTACATGGGCAGCTCAACGTAGCTTTTTCTCACACGTAAGCTCACCCAGTAGCTTGGTGATTTTGGCTCCTACTATTAGATCAGCGAATAATATTATTTGCAAAGAAGAATATTTTGAATAACTATTAGTAAAACATTTATTTTAAACTTTCATTGCTAAAACTTATGGCAAACGAAGTTACGGCCAAAAGCTATAACTAATAGAATAGGTTATGATAATAATAAATTTGTGTTAATAACTAATTAATATGCATAAAATATTATTTCAACAATTTCAATTAAATTTTATTTAAATAGAATAAACAATATTTAATTTTGCTGGATTGCATACATTTTTATACTTAAACAGTTAAACCCGACAACGACAGGTAACTCGGCTATATTATTTTATAAGAGGTCCGTAATTTGCCATTATACCACTTGGCACAAGTTCGAGAGACGCTGGTTAACCCATGTTCGAAATTAAATTGGTATTATCCGTGGTAAGTCAGTATTGAATCAACACCGGATGCCAGTAATAGTTTTCTAGCACTAGTGTATAGTATACTGAATAACAATAGGTATATGACGGTATATCAAGTACTAGCATGGGTGTCGGCGTAAGCCGGACCGGATTTAGGGGAGGGCAATCGGGGCGACAACCCCGGAGCCACCACAACAGTGACTTCAGAAAAAAATATTTCAAATTACAAATGCACTGTCATCATCCTGCCGTACCATCAAAAGTGGCCAATAGGATAAAATTTAACAAATTTAACACTGATAGCCGATAAACTTACCAACGGTTTTTCGCCGAAAAAAGCTCGGTAGGTTCCGTTTGTTAACACTTAAATTTAATTTCTTGTTTCCGATTATAATTATATACATGTTTGTTAAATATTAATAAAAGAAAAAGAATCTACTTTGAAAAAAAATTGTTCATTTTATTTGGGAAATAATTTGGGGCCAAGGGGCCCTCGCTCGATTGATGCCCCGAGGCCTCCACTCCTCTAGATCCGGCCCTGGGCATAAGTCATAAATTTCCGACTGGGATAACTTTTGACATAGATTAAATATTATATTAATCTACTATTGTATATTAAACCTATGCTACAACTGCTATAATAGTTATAACTGTAATTAACAAATTGTTTTTTTTTTTTAAACATATTTTTTTTAACTATTTTCCAAAAATGTTGCTTTTTAACGAATTAATTTGATATGAAAAATATATTTTCTACAACGTTAATAGAACAATAATCTGACATAATGAGTGTTTTACGCGATAACTAATAATCTATTTTTTTTATTCCGTAGTTTATTATTTAAAATTAATACAGGGCTATTTAATCGCATTGGTTCAAGTTAAAAATTCAGGACTCGGGTTATAAACTGTATTAGCACTTTTATTTAAATAAAAAGAGCAAAGCCTTCACGTGTTTTGTGTGTGATGTAATAACTAATGCATTTTAGTGAAAATCGGACGAACATCATCGAATCCGTGTACGGCGGATGTTAATAAATTATTAATAATAATAATAACAACAACAACAGTAAAATAAACATATCACGAAGAATAATAACGGCAAAAAAAATTGACCATATAATTTTTTTCGGTTGTTGTGAAAATAACAAACAAATTTGGCGGCGAACAGGACGCGTTATTGCCGTCGATTGAGCTTGACCAATTCCGCCAGCCATTCCATGGCGTCGCTTAGCCCATCATCGGCGGGTTGGCCGGGCGCGGCCACCACGTCCGTGCTGGCCAGCCGCCACGGACGGTCCTGTTCCATGTGCTCGTGCAGCCTGAGAGCGCCGGCCAAGGCAGACGCACCGCACGCGTCCGGCGCGGCCGTTTTGTTGGCCACGAACAATATGGGCAGGTCCGGCCGGCCGGCCACGTCCGGGTGGCGAAGCATCATGTCCAGCTCATCCTTGACCACGGCAAAGCGCATCTGGTCCGTGCTGTCCACCACGAACACGATGGCGTCGCATTGCGCGTACATCGACTCCCACATGCTCCGGTACCCGTCACGGCCGGACATGTCACTGGCGGTGAATTTGACGTTGTTGACTGCAACAGTACACACAAAACAAACAACGGATGAACCAGGTGAACTATTTAAATACGAGTATACCAGTCATGTTCAAAATTATGATTTACTGTAAGTTGGACAAAAAACTACAGAGAAATAAATAAAAGTTAAAACTATAGGGAAATATAAAATATGTTGGAGCCGTTGGAGGGCCGGTACGGAATTATTTAATAAAAATAAATAAAAAAAAATACCAACATTACTTAAAACGAGTACATACATTTATAATATAAGTAAATTGTAAGTATAACAGGTTATAGGTATACCTATTGTTGAAATTCAAAACTACAAGTTTTAATTTTTATTTATATACATTGTTATAATTTTTTAGTAAGGAAAAAGTATTTAAATAGTATTTCGAGTATTTATTTCTCAAAGTTTTTCAAATCTATTCGAAATACAAAAAAGATACACTAATACTTAACAACTTTACAAGTATGCCTGGAGATGACAACGAAAAAATATATCGGCGGTCGTCTCGTCATAACCGCACATTTTGCACCGTTCAATACCGCACACATTTATACTATTGTTTAAAATGGAATTTTGAAAAGTCGATAGTTCAAAACCGCACACGTTTGATTCACAGTTAAAGATTAAACAGCAAAATTATAAAATTGTTTTTCATCTGGACATGTAGCCATAGCCCATAATTTCAACAAACGCCTTAGGAATCAAATGTGGCAAACCAAAAAAAAGTTTTAACCATAATCCACATTGTGAATTTGTATTATTGTATTGGAATAGAACTGACTTTTTTGTATAATATCTCGAAAGTTTAATTTTTATAATTTTGTGATCTTGCTTAAATGCTTGATTATGATTAACTGGTGTGCGATACTAAACAATATGCCTAATGTTATTTTATACGTTATTAATATAATAATATATTTCAACGTGTACAGTATTGAACGGTTTGATTTAGGGAAAATATGCGGAATTATAAGCCGATTAAGGTATATAAGTGCGCGGTTTTGAACGAGGACCTTGTTTTGAAAGTGTCCGGTTATAAACGACACCCTAAAATATGTTATTTAGGTACTTTTATATTTTAAACGAAGCGATAAGCTTTGTTTTCTTTTTGACAGAAAACACTTCATAACAATAAAAGTAGAATTTTAAAATTCTAGAATTTGAAAGGCTCCAACCAGCCCAGCCGCCTTTAAGAAGTCCAGTATAGGAAATTTTCTAAAATCTACTCGCAGGTGGTGTAAATGTAAATATACCTATGAATATGCTAAATAGTAAAAATTATTATTTATTATGCACTATGCAGTAGAGCGCTCCCGAACGTGCAAGCGCATGCTAATAATAGACTATACTAGTGGTCAGCAATCGGTGGTCCGCGCCACTATTATATAGTATATTATTCAATTATTGTATACAGCCTGATTTAAATTTTAGAATTGTATTTTATACATTTCATTATTTTAAAGTGTCAGACGTATATTTTTTTCATAGTAAATAATTTAAGATTTTAAAATTTTTTATTTTAGTCTGGCCCGAGATTCCAGAAAGATTGCCGAAATGCCGACCACTGGAATACAACTATTAATTATTTTGTTTTTTTTTTTATTAAAAGTATTAATATTTTTCCAGTTGTATCAATTTACCTATTTATATACATATCTAAAATCATATTTGTATTCGTCATGAAATTTACTTGAAAACGACTTTCTTAGTTTCTTACATTTTTAAACTAATTTTTTTACTTTAACCTAATCAAGGCTTAAAAATGTTAAAAAATACATATTTTTTTTTAGAAAATCCTAAAATATTAATTGTTTAACCAGTTCTGCGTACACTACAACAAAAGTTATGTCCTAATTTACATATATATTTAGGTATCTATCTTTAACATAGACAAAATTAGATATAATATTATATATTGTCTATTAAAAATATAATTAATATTAATTCATTTATCTTATAAATGCAAACTAGGTATTTTTTTATTGTATTTAATTAAAACATATACTACTTAATATATATCAAATTTAAAGTATTTTAACAGTTTGAAAAATATAATTAAATATGCGGCTACGGGCTAATATACCTAAATATTTATTTATCTTGTATTTATTTTTATAGAAAAGTACAATTAATTGTTTATTTATAATTTTTAAGCAGGATTCTCAATTGTTTGTGCCTCCAAGAACAAAATTCAAAAATAAACGTGTTTGAATTAAATACAGGTAAGATTATAACTATGACAATAAATTATCATTGTGTGTTTAAATTATATTATATAAAAACATTTATTGTTATTTTGTTATTTAAATATAGTAATATTTACGTATAAACAAAAAATTTCAAAATGCTTTTAACTTGATGGATTTTTTTTAAATCAACTGAGAAAAGCTAAGTTATTTCAACTTTAATTAAACTAGTGAAGTTCATAATTTGATTAAAAAATAAACTAACTAGTTAAGTTAAAAAGTTAAAAAAATATATATACTTTTTAACTAGTTAATTCCCACCTTTGCAAATTTGATGCCCTTATTTTACTAAACAGGGTGATTTTTTTTATAAAAGTATTCATGTTTTTGAAAAAAAATTTTTACATAGTTTCAAGTTGTTAAAAATACAACGTTTCTATTAAAAAATTATATTTTTTTAAGTTTTTACTTTTTTGAATGATACCACGAGTTTAAATTTTATATTCCAAAGCAGAATATTTTTATACATAAAAATCGAATTTATAGCGAATAATTTACAAGTTAAACGTATTTAAAAATTAGACAAGCGGAGTAGTGGATTTTGCGGGGTTACTCCGTACTACTCCAATCCGTGCACCAAAACTTTAAATACTTAAAAATATAATTTTTAATAAAAACGTTGTTTTTTTAACAACTTGAAACTATGCAAAAAATGTTTTCAAAAACAAGAATACTTTTTGAAATAATGAGTGGTTCATGATAAAATAATCACTCTGTATATATAGCCTTTTGTGTTTGTTTATTTTTTTTTTTGTTTATAAGTTTACTGTAAAAAAATTCACATTTTTTTTCAATGAATATACAAAATCTAGGTTAAATTAGTAAAACAATTTACAAATTAGAGTAAAACAATAAAAATTAAATACGTTATATGTACCTATGTAATAAGTTTATTGGTGAGTGGTGACTGGTGTGAACAATTTCATTAAAATGACAATATAACTACATACGATAATTTTATAGCTAGATACTGATACAATCCGATCTATTAGTACCATAAGTCCATAAACAATTAACTATAATAAATATACTTGATAAACAAAATAAAAGGTGGACAAATGTATACCCATTGGTGCAACTAGAGGAGATTTAGGGGGCTTAGCTCGCTTAAAATATATTTTAGCCTTCCAAATATTTTTGATTATTTAAGATTGAATAATAATTTAAGCATAAAATAGTGAGAATGTGAGATACATCTTATGCAATATAACGTAGAGAATTATTCAAAAGTAAATTGTATGAAATATATTAAAGTTTCTTTTGCAATATACTCGTACATATTATAATTTAATAAAAATATTTTTATCTAATAAATATTATGTGGGTATATCAACTAGCGTCATTATGGCGGTCATCGTCCAATATTTTAGTTTTATTTTGGTGATTAAAAATGGATAAAAAACTTATTTAGTATTTTTAATATACCAAAAAAATTATTATTTTAATTATTATTATTATTATTGACTATTGTATTTATACAGTTGTTACTCTATTGATATGAAAATAATCTAGACGATCATCCTAGTGTTTTAGAAAGCATGAAAGTAAATAAATTAAATTAGGTATTTTTTGTGCCCCCCTAGTATTTTCGACCTAGTTGTGCCAATATGGGTACCGCTTGATTGTTGTAAACAGTAGCCAATAAGTATCATGTGTATCAACTGTGACAAGTGCATTAAATATTCAATGATATATCATGGTATACGAAAAACGATTCAGATTTATGTATACTTCATGATATATTTTGGTACATTGACGTATATTTAATATAGTTTATTTTACTATTCATAATACAGAAGGTAGAATTAATATTTGTCGAAGACATAAAATTTTAAAATATCATTATGTGCATAAAATATAATTATATACGTTAAAGTTTATTGTTCTCACTAATAATGTTTTTGAATTATAAAAAAATTATGATTATCATTATAAATATAGTTTAAATATACAATTTCATCCAAATTTTAACTTAAAATGTTTATATAAAAAAATTATACTTATGTATTTTTTAGATTTTTTGGTTTCAGCATGAGTTATTTATGAGAAACTTTACATTACATTTTCTAGCCTTAACTAGTTAGCTATAAAAATTTAACATTTCATAAATTTCCAACTACAAAAGTATTTGTAATTTTCGTGATTTTGATGAATTTTGTCAATTTGAACTTATAAAAATGAACTGTGCATAATATGTATTTAAAATATTTTTACATATGTATAAAAAACAACTTATATGAATTTTTTATAATTTTTTTAAGCTTTTTTAACCATTGAAAAAATTGTATCAACATTATTTCATAGAAACAAAACTAAAAAAATGAATAATTTTAGTCAATAAATAACTCAGTCAAAATATTTTGAAAATTTTATTATAATATTTATAAAATTGTTGTTTAAACATTTAGTGAAAGTTTTAAGTAAATACATTTGAGTTACACAAAAAAAAAGATAATTGATTTCAATGAAAATTGGATTTACGTTTTTCAATACGTTATTTTTTGTGTTTTCCGTTTATTTTGAAAAATACCTACGATTGTGGTTAAAATTATAGATTAAAAAATTAAAATCAATAGTATGATACTACTTATAGAAACAACAGTTATACAACAAAATAAAAATATTAAAAAAGTAAATATTATAAGGTAAGATTGTAGGTGTTTTAAATTTATAGAATGTTTAATATTATTTTATAATATTAATTTTTATATATTTTTTAAATACCTATCTATTTTAGATGACCTAAATTTATTTTAAATTTTATAATTCTTTAGATCTTTTTCAATTGTCAATTAACTATATCATCGTTATTATTCTTTGTTTCCATATCTAATTTCGTCAAAATTTATAATTAAAATGTCTATTAAACCATACAATGTTAATGTATTGATTAGATTTTATTGTTAAAATATTAACTGCTTATGAAAATTTTTGTTTTAAATTGTCAACTCACAGCTATCTAATTTGAACATGTCGTAATTAGATAGATGTACTCATTATAATTATACATTTATACTAATAAGTAATAACTACTAATATGTAATTTTAATTTAAAATTGTTTTTAACTCATTTTAATATTACTATTGTAAAAGCTTGATTAACAACTATATGATTTTCATAAAATACACTTTATTTTTGTAAGATTTATTTGCGCTTATGGTTTGTTAAAAAGGTATTGATTTTGCGCTTTTTGATTTTGTTTGGGTTATATTTTTCGCTAATAGGCTACAGCCTTTTTGAATGTATACCGAAAAACATTAATGATTAATATTTATGGCCTATTCATGCCCCCTTAAAACTGATACATTAATATATATGTGTGTGTGTGTGTGGTCCAAATTTTTACAGTCCAGTTTTGTCCAGTCTAGATTTTTACAGTCCAGGTATTAAATTCCAGAGTTTAACATTCCAGGTTGCTACAGGTCACCTCGAAGCATTTCATCCATTACTTACTGTATATAGGTATATACACAAATATAATGTTCATAGGAACACTCACATACGAACATATCAGTGGTGAAGCCGACGGTAGGCGCGATCAGTTTCCTGGACAGTTGTTCGCGATCCGGTTTCAGGCGGTTCAGCAGCGTGCTCTTGCCGGCGTTGTTTAGCCCGACAAATAGCACTCGTGCCTTCCGCCGGCGTGGCGTTCGCCCAACAAAACCCAACATCCTAGTCAGCTTTCGCCAGATGTTCATAATCCTCAGTGGTGACTGGAAATCTCGGGTACACTGTAAAAGGGCGACGGAAGTGACGGGTAATCTTTCGCGAAAACACTTCGTTTCTAATTAGTCGCCTTGGTCGACGTAACTCGACCGAATTTTTGACGTGCTGAACAGACCGCGACAACGACCTGCACGACTCGTCGACATTGATAAAGCCGCTCTCGCACGCGCGCTCACTCGTCGGCTAACTAACTACCTATAAGCTACCTACCCATTTCCTACGATATCACCATGGTTACTCGATACGAACTTATGCAACACAACAGTTAGTCACAATCATTATTACTATATTATTATTTATGTTTTTTACATTTATATTGTCAATGGTTTTTTATTAAAGCCACTGCAGCAATAAAAGGAATTATTACCATTAATTTGGTAATAATGATGTAAAATAATATATTGTCAGCTGTTTATTACAATATTATATAGCTTAACACTCTCTGCAAGTCTGCAAAATACATATTTTAAGAATAAAATGTATATTATCATAACCGTCGCGCATTAAAGATTTTTTTGATATAAGTTCAACATTTTTAAGTTAGATATGGAATTCACAGTGATCAATGCTGACGTCATACAGTCTGGGCGAGATGACGGATATCATAATGATTCAGATGCTACACGGACATTCGAACACGTCGGATGTCTGGATCTCAGTTGTTCAAGTGAGATAATATTATAATATATCGTGTATACACCTAAAATAAAAAATTGTATGATCATTTTTTTTTTATCTGACGTATTTTATTGATTGTTTAGGATCACTGCAATTATATGCCTGTGATCACCGTGCGAAACCTTATGTTCATATTTACATTTTTAGTACATTTATAAAATAGTGTTTGTTATTTTATTTCATAGTTCATAAATATGTATGAATACAAGGTAGGTAGTATATTAATATATTTAATTAAATAAAAATTCTTAAAAAAAAAATTATTATTATTTGTGAAATACTCGACAGAAAAAAAAACGAACGATTAAGGATTAACTAAACGATTATAAATTATTATAGCCTTATAGGTACTTATTATTTATTTATAGCTGGGCTGTGAATTTGTAGAAAAATGCATTTTTTTTGGTGATTGTGAAACGTAGTTTTGAGTTTTGTAAGTACATAATTTAAATTATGTAGCAATAAATCCATTTATGAAACTTTTATTTTACATTTTTTTACATTTTTAATTTTTAGTTTTTTTTCTGGTATTTTTAATTATATATTTATATTCCGTCAAAATATAGATATATTAAGAAATTGTTTTAAAAATGTTTTAGGCGAATAGCATATTATTAAAAAAATATTCAACTTCAAAATCAAAATTTAAATTAAACCAACTTTTTATAAATATTTTTTTTATTAAATAAATACATCTTTTGTATAATATAATATACTAATAAACTATTACTATTTACAATATAAATATAAAAATTAAATTAAAAATCATTTTATGTGCATCTTATATTATAATTTTTTGCATTAAGTGCATATTGTATTTTTTTGACATTTTAAATGCATTTTTTAAGGTTTTTAGTACATTAAATTCACAGCCCTAGTTATTAGTTATTACTACAGTTCAGATGTTGTTACGTATATAAAACGCATGATAAAATATTTAAAAAACACTTAAAATTAAGAAAAAAAACTATACAATTTTTAAAAAAGAAGCGCTAATTATTATTTTTAAAACTCATAAGTCATAATTTAATTACTAATTTTGTTTTAATCGTTTAATTTAATATAAATTTTAGCAGATAATGACTGTAATAACCAGGTTTTATTATAAATGTTATCAAATATTAAAAAATCGGAAGTAAAAATATCTTTTCCAAGTCTTTAACTAAATTACGCAAACCTACAGAATATATTCATTAGACTTGGTACTTTTCTTACAAGCAAATCATTATGAGAGGGAAAGATTGTCACATAACGACTAAATACAACTAGTAAGTCGTATAATGATTTTGCCTTTGAGAATATTACGTTTTACTGTAAAAAAAAACTGATCAAAACCGATTAATTTTCGTTGAATATTAATAAAAAAATGAGTATTAATCATTCAAATCTTTAATAAGACAAAATATTAATAAAACTCCAAAAAAGCGATTTAAAAATAAAAAACAAATAAAAGATATAAAAGATATATATTCCATATATTGATTTACTATTTTATTGTTTTCTTAAAATGTATGACAAATTCCATAATTTCAAAGATAACATAATCAATTCAAAGATATTTTTTTTAATTTAAAAATAAAAATATACAATTAAATTTTAGAAAATCTATTGATTATATTATTTAGTTTTCTTTAAATTAAAGAAAAAAAATATTTTATTTTATGTTCAACTGACTTAGAAACAATGAAAGATATCTTCATTTTTACGCATAATTATGATGTTGAATTAATGAAAAATAGTACTTAATTTGTTAACAAAATGGTTTAAAATCAATAGTTTATTACATTAAACACATTTCAATCAATCTTTACATTAATGTTACTTTTCCTATAATCAATATTATCGGATATCATAATTTAAGTTTTCTAAAATAGTATTAGTTTTAAGGAAAACATCTTATTAATATTATCAATATTTCGTTTTTTCACAATTTAACAACTGTAAAATGGTATTGAATTTAAAACATTTTTCGTTATATTGACAAAAATATATTTTTATAGTTTAAGATAAAATAATATCAGGCAATTAGTAGAAAAGTTTTGGCGTCGCTTTATGGCATAGGTATATTATGTAAAATTGCAGCAAACGCATACATTACTACTGCGCAAATTATTAAAGCTTTTATTTGTATAATAAGAAGTGTCTAACATTAAAACATTTTAAACAAAATCTGTTTAGTAAATTTATTTATTCTATATTCTTTTAGGACTAAAACAAATGGAAAGCAGTTATTTAAATCTTATGTTCTATTTTTAAAAAGAGTACCTAGACTCAATTATTATAGTACTCTATAATTCCCCCTCCATTTTTTATTTATCAAACTATAGTGTTTATACGGTGCTATAATGTATTTATTGAAATTATATAAAACAAGTATAAGCATTAATATTTAATTCTTTAAATAAATTCGGTAAATTAAAATATTATATATTATATATTCTGTATTTTTTTATGCTAAGGGTAATATATAATACATAAAAAACACGAAAATATAAACAGATATTGTTGATGAATAGTAAATAAATTAAAAAGACAATTAATAAGAATATCCAAGTTTAATTACACATGAAATATACTAATCGCATAGCTAAACAATGTTTAACGTAAAATAAAAAATGCAGCTCAGAAATTACAGCTTAAATGTTCAAGATTTGGCATCAAATATCAATTCAAACTGTAGTCGATAGGACAATAGGTGTTAGCTTCATTAATTAAATAAAATTTTTCTCTGAGTGAATGTGTACTAATTCTATACATGAATTGTAAATAGGTAGTTACCATAGGTGACGTTCGTATTGGACGACCAATTAGAAAACAAATGAAATTCCTACAAGATACGTACTTAAGTTATTATAGATTCTTTATACCAATTTATGAATATGGTCATATATTGACATAATATGGGTATAATACAAGGGCGCACCCAAGAGGGTGGCTAACGGGCTTTAGCCCCCCTCCCCCCAAAATGGCTAGCCCCAAACATTTTGATAATTTTATTAGGTATATTGACTTTAAATTATTATATAAAAAAATTATCAATTAACGAAATTGAAACATAACCTATAGATATAACATAATATTATTATATATTTATACCTGTCATTCCGGGCCCCCGGAGAGACCTCTGTTTATATTATTATAAATACTATTAATATTTAAAAATGATTTGAATTTAGCCCCCCCCCTAAAAAAAAAAAAAAATATCCTGGGTGCGCCCCTGGTATAATATAATATTATATAAATAATTCAACTACATGGCACATATAAGATACAATATAATTTATTATATAATATTTTAATACTAATGTTTGTAATTTTAGTAAAATATGTTTGAAATGTCTGATGTAATCATTTATTGTGTACAGATATACTGCATATAGCCAATTTGTGTTTGATATCGTCATCCAATCTTACGTCATTAAAATTACCCGTCAACCGTATTGAAAAAATTTGCAATCTCGATTCCTTTACTAACCTTGTCGAGTTGGACCTTTCTCATAATAATATAAAGCAAATTGAAAATTTACAGGTAATTCGACTTTTATCAATACATAGATTGTAACGAATATATTTTCTCATAAACCTACTAGTATTTAACTAATTAACTATTTTAGGTACCTAAACATTAGCTGCGTATAATGTATATAATAAAATTGAATATAATAAATATAAAGTAAAAATATAAATTTGCGTGTAAATAAAGTACAAAAGTGTACTATACTGTCTATATTTATACTATCCTCACTATAAATTATTAATTAATTAATTATTATGATAAATTATAATTTATACTGATCCGTATTAGGTACACATCATGATGTGATAGGGTTATATGTATAAGGAGCTAGTATAAAATACTATTATATGATATAGATATATGAATATAATCTACTGACTAAAATAAGTAAAATATAATATAGTTACAAACCTACCATCTAATAACTATAACAATAGTTATACCTGGTATTAGTAGTATTAATATAATAATATTACTATAATTAATAAACATTTTATATTTCATTAAAAAAAAAATAAAGACGTATTTAATATGAAAAATACAAAATATTTACACTATACTAACATAAATTACAATTTTAAATAATGCATAAAAACATAAAATATAAATTAAAAAAAATCAAATAAGTATCTAATCATTTATCCCAACAACCCTGTGGTATTATAATAGATTTCAGTCTCAAATTTTGTTGATAAATTAACAACATTGATTATCTATTATTTCGAAGGGATTAATTAAATTGCGGCGTTTGATTTTAAACCACAATCCATTGACGAAAATACAAAATTTGGATAGACAACGCGATTGTTTAGAAATGCTAGACATAGGGTTTTGCCAAATAGACGATTATAAATTTGTAAGTTCGTAATACACTAGGTTAAGCTTTTTTTATTTACGTTAGACTATAAGTACGCACTAATAATAAATAAATTTTGTTTTTTTTTTTAAAATTAATTTTTAGACTTTATATTTAAAAAGATTTACAAACCTCATATCGCTTGTAGTAGAAGGTAATCCGTGCCAAACAGAACCGATGGACTCGGAACGGACATTCATACTGTCAATTGTACAAACGTTACTGGTGTACAATAATAAAACTATTACAGTTGAAGAAAGAAAAGAAGCTCTCGACATCCACAGGTTTTTAACTTATTTAAGGATTTACCGCAATGATGTAAATATTGTAAATACTGTAAACAATAGGTGCACATGATGGGACGGTTAGCCCCGCTTTCTCAATTAGAATTGGTCTATGAACATAATGTAAATTATTATAATTTATCAAGGCATGGGACACTTTACTTTGAAAAGTACTAGCCACCTCTAAAAAATTCTACCAAACATCCACCTATAATGTGTATACTCGTATTTACTGTATATTACTGGTTCATATAATAAATAACATGTGAACAGATAAACTTCAAAAACTGGAACGAAAGTATGAATTTTATGTACAAAAAAATACTGTACCTATAGTTTTTATTTTCAGTCAACTGATTACTATGCTCGACAAAAACGACAGGAAATGGAAACGAATGTCTGTGGACAAACAATTGCGACTGGAACGGATGGCGGACAGAAAGGACGCGTTTTTAGATGGAATCCCGGAAGACGAAGACGTCGATTTCAACGTAAGCGTATTTCGAAACACGACTGTAGAACATGTTCTGATGGAAAACGGTCGTTACGGGATCCATAACGTGTACAGAACGTAAGACTGTATTATTGTATCTGTATTTAGGTAGATTAGACGTCAGTAGTGGTTTTGATAGTGTAATTGGTGATAGCTTATTTATTTGATACTTAGTCTATTCCTTTTACTATGTAAATATTAAAAAATAATAATTTATAGTAATTATCAAAAAATAGTTAGGTACCTAAGTATAACTAATAGACATTTTAAAATATAATAAGCATTAAACGTAAATACTCCTGGTCCTCGGAAAAAGAACGAAAACAAAGTTTCTGCATTTTATTTTGCCATAGACCATAGACAACGTCATGAAAACTACTATAAGTACTGATGAAGTATTTAGCTTAAGAAGACGCTACAGTTGCGCTGCATCTGTTGTTTCCGTCATACAAATGTAAAATATAGCAAAAACTGCTTAAACTGTTTTGCGGGGGAAAGAACTAAAAAAGCTACTGTCATAAATAAAAAACTAAAATATTTTCACCATATAATTAAGAGAATTTGTTATTTTTTACAGGATACCATAAACTTAGTGGGCCTCCTTAAAACTTTAACTTCAAAAAAATTGTATCACTACATTTTAACGACTGTATATTATTGTATAATTTTTTACAATACAAAAAATATACATACAAGGCTAAAGGCTATATAAATTAATAATTATGTAGAAAATAATTTATTATACACATATTATATATAAACGTTGTATTTGTTACTAAAGAATTATAACTTAAATTTCTTTTCTTTGCTTTTTTTTTTTATGGTAAACTATTAATGATGTTAAATTTTCTCGAATCTGGTTTGTTTTTTATTTTTGTTAACTTGGAAAATTCTCTTTCGGCTGAACAATTGACCATTACTGGGATAGTTAAATATAATTAATAAATTAAAGAACAATTAAAATATTTGGGAATAATTCCTGTAATGATTTTTTGTAAAATCATTTTATATTATTATAAATGGGTACCTCGTGTGAATAGATCAAGAATACCTAATATCAATTATTAATTACGCTATATAACTATTAGAATATCAATTTAATATTTATTATCACTAATTTTTCGTGGTATAAAATTAAAAACATTTTTATTTTATAATTATTAATTACCTACTATACCCACTAAAATAATTTTTTTTTTTAACTATTTTAAACACATTAAAAAAAATATATATATTCTGGAGATAAAGTTGGGCCTTCAAAATTAATGGGTCCCGGAACCGTGCCTTCCTTGGCCCTCCCCTTAACTCGGGCTTGCCTGTAAGCGAATTCTACAAGAATGGCTTAAAATTTTAAAAAAAGAATGAAATTTACGCTACGACATCCGGAAACAAAGTTGACTAACTTTTATTCTCATATCTTATACAACACTACAAAATATCATTCTGTTCGAATTGTTCGATTAGCCAACGGACGTAAACTATAACTTAATTAATTATATCGTATACTTTATGAAGGTTTATTATATTATAACCTTCATAAAGTTAACAGCACAACTATGGCAGACACCTATGAAACACATCCGACGAACTTGTTGGACATTGTTGGATTACTCCCAGACTTAGTTGGACTTTCATTTTAACGTTAGAGCTTTAGAAACTTTTCTGCTGCCAACTATACTCCAACAGCACGACTTAATATCAACTAAATTTCACCCAAATAAAAAAGTCGAGGTTGATTTGTTAGACCACTTCGAAAGTTTGTTGGACATTATTATCGCCGGTAGAGCTTTTACAAAGTTTTGCTGCCAACAGCATGACTTTATGTCAGCCAAAATTTACCCCTATAAAAAATGTCAAGCTTGATTTGTTATACATAAAGTCGTGCTGTTGGAGTATAGTTGGCAGCACAAAAGAATTTATAGCTCTAACGTTAAAATGAAAGTCCAAGAAGTCTGGAAGTAATCCAACAATGTCCAACAAGTTTGTTGAATGTATTTCATAGGTGTCTGCCATAGTTGTGCTGCTAACTTTATGGAGCTAATATAATAATCAGACGCTGGATATGATCAGTCGAATCGATAAGAACGACTGTCAATAACTGCGAAATTACAACAGTATAAAAATAATACTAAGTCGTAAAATATTAATTTGGAATCTTAACTATTACTAGAACCTGGATTGTTCTATCCTGCGTAAAACAGTTTTGTTATCTTTTGCAAGACGGAGACAACACATGCATAAGTGTAACGTTTTCTTAATAATCTAACCCAAGTACCCAATGTCCCAACCTAACTAACAAACCTAATATATTATTTTTTGTTGGCGAAAGATGATTTAACGGTTTTTTATTTATTTGTTTTCGTTTTTTTGCTCTTTTTCCGTTCATCTACCGTGTAGGTACGCAGACGACTTCAGGAGATTGATAACCGAAATAACGGAAGCTGCGGAAACTTGTCGTGGGATCCGTTCTCAAATGGTTAATAAATTTCAAGGGGAGCTGCGGCAATTGATCGACAATGGCGTGGACGAAAGCAGAAAGTTAGTAAATTTGTAGATAAGTGATATAAATACAAGCCACAATGCGATATAAAAAAAAAAATTGAAACTATGCATTTTAAAGCTGAAATAAATTTGTGTATTACACACTACACAAAGTTGGTGATCGTAATTTTATCATATACTAGTACTAGTGAAGTGTCGACACGTCATAATGATTGACGGTATGTCGTGAACTTGTGTTATAACTATTTATATAATTTAATTAAAAATTTTCGATATCGATGTGAAAACAATATTGATCACAGTTCATCCTGAAAAATAATTTTTTTTTAAATTACAAACTGTTCATGTCATAACAATTTTCAATGAAATATATTCAAAGTGTATAATATACATATAATATGACAGGTGGAATCTAATTTATGAATATTAAAATTAAATTGTTTTGTAAATATATGCAAATTTTTTAATTATTATCAAATTTAATGTTAATAATAGTTGTTTATAGCTAGTATTTTTATTTTGACTTTTTTACATTATTTAAAGTCGTATGCAAATCTATACAATACACGTATTATGATTTAAATATAGCTACTCTATATCGTAGAAAAATGAAAATAGATACCTATTGTGAATAATTCAACGTACTAAATACGAGTAATACGGATAATATTCTTAACTTGAAGTTTCATAATAAATAAATTTACTCTAATATCAACTTAAATCTTAACAACACAAAATTAATTATTTGTAATCATTATCACATATTCAAATTGTTTAATTTCTTTAGTGAATGAACTTCAATCTATCATTTAATCATCTATAATATTTAAATATTCTAACTTTACAATCATTCATCTTGTTCCGTTAACCCCTCTCCTCAGTACATTTACACTCTTACACTCATGAACGCCCCTCTCCCATCACTAAAGGCAGACCCAGTGAGGTAATAGTAAGTATACTAGGAGAAAATAAATAAAAATTGGTATGTGATTCAAAATATCTTGATAAAAACATTAATTTGAAAAAATCTTTTAATTCAAAGCTGGGTTAATTCCTAACGAATTGCATGCGTTACGTCACTTGTCACGCTTTAATAATTCTTGTGTACGAAGTCTCTGAAAACAAATGCCATTGCGTGTGACAAATGACAATCTTTGGCCATTACATTGGCAATCGTACAAGCGTACTAACGGTCATTGGGCTACACGTCATAATCTCGTTTTGCAGATGTGTTTCGGAGTTAGCGGAGTATAAGAAACGCGTGAGATGCGATTTTCCGGTAGGCAGCGACGACGGTGGAAATCCAGTAACGAACGATAATATCGCGTGCGGACGGTTCGAAGAGAGGACGCGTGCGACGTGGCTTACGCTGATGAGACACGAAGACAAATTGTCTAGGAAAATAACGGTAAATGATAATTAATAATAATAAATAGTGCTATAGAGTAATGAGTATTAGACAATAAAAAAGCAATGATGGGTTAAGCAATTTTCAGCATACGGCCAGAAGGAAATTTGCCACCCTTTACTTTTTACTTTTTTTTAAACAAAAAAATTCACAACTAAATGTATTATTAATACATATAATTATTTATTATTTAAAATATAAAAACGTAGCTAGGTATGTAAACCAAAATATGAATAAAACAAGTTTAAATTATTGAAAAGTTTGTTTCAATTTTTAATAGTCGTAAATTTGACAACTATATGTCTTAAAAATTTATTGTTAAACGCACAGCAAGACAAGAAAATTTAAACAATTCTCACTATTAGTAGATCTTAAATTCTCAAATACGATTTGATTCATTTGATACACTAAAACGATCTTTTCATTGAATAGTCAGTAGTTACTAACCGCCATACAAGTATATTATATAGGTAGGTACATATTCTTAAAGCAATGTTATTCATACTCGGAAATAGTTCTTTTACATTTTGGTTTCAAAAAAATATAAACAATTTTTAATTAGATTGATATTTCTTCCAATTTTATTTTGTAGAAAAGTTTTAAAATGTATGATTTCTTACAAAAATATTAATTTGTCTATGTTCGTACATGTAATATTATATACATAAATTGTATGATATTCATTGGATATCAATAAAATATATTTGACAATATAATATAATATTGTAAATTTGTAACAATAATGTAATGTAGTTAAGCATTACCTAAGGCACTTTTTTTAGGATTTAACACTTTTGAGCTATACATTTTTCACTCCTAAAATTGCACTTCAATCACTTGTTCTGCTTATATAGGTAAACCTGATAATGTTAAAATCTATTAATCAAAAGTCCGTAAACGAAGTTTCTGGTGTAGTACGAATATTTTAGTTCAGTATTTTTATTATTTAATTAGTATAATATATAACTATATAATGCCTAATGCCTTTCTTCTTACCATAAAATATATAGTATTTTTTATTCTGTATATAACTATTTATGTCAACAGAGTCAACTTACAAGAAGTACTTATAAGTACTTCGTATATGTATTAATATTATTAATGGTCAATGTGTCGATGCTGAAACCTATATTGGAGGTATTTATAGGTATCGATTAAACTATAACCTATTGGTTTTTTTTATTACTGAATAACGGATATTTGAATTGATACCGTAAAAAAGCCAAAACTATCAGCTCAATACTATACAAAATACACGTTTATTATAAGCATTTTTAAAATTTAAATTTTATTGATTTCAAAGATTTATTTTGAGTTCTTATGAATGTTTCATATACTATTATTGCTTAGTATTTATAAATTGACAATTATTTAAAATTAACATGATTATAGATTATTAACGGAGTATCAGTAAAAAGTGGTATCAGCCTGTTTCTAATTATTTATTTTGATTTATTTAGAAAATGATTGGTCAATTGCGGGACGTACTCGAAAAACAGATTATCGAATTCAAACAGCTGGTCAACAATCGATTTTGTATGCTGCAAAGACAACAAAATATATTTTTACAGTTTATTTTAGAGTATGCGGTGTCTTCAGTACAAAGCGATGACGTACGTATAGTTATTATTTCTTTATTGGCGAAAAAAATAGAAATCCATTTTCAGAACAATATAAAATAAAATGTGTAGTATAATATTACATTAAAAAACTGTATCTAATAAAAAATGATACATAATACAATTCTTTTACCTATTAAATAATATACATGATTAAATAATCATTTTATGCATAATTTTATAGCAGTAAATAATAAACTAAAATTAATTTAGGTACCTATATTTACTATTTCCACCAGTTATAATTAGACATTAGCAGGTGTCTTAAATAGGCGCGGCATTTATTGGGGAATAGAGGCCCATGCGGCCATGCCCCCCCTCCCCAAAGTCTAGACATCATATTAAGCTGTTTATAAATAATATAATTTCAATAGAGTTATTTGATAATGTAAGTAAAATTAAGTATTTTAATATTAGTAATCACCATGGCGGTAGGGCTCGTGAGTTCATACCATTTTCATATCAATCTTGCTAAATCGTATTAAATGCTAGGTGACATAGAAATTCATTTCAAAGTACCGTGGTATGTGAAGTTTTAATTTACATATTTTTTATATATTTAAAGATTTTTTGACTGTTTGGAATATTTATGCAATTTTCTATTTTATTGTGCATGTTTAGCGCATTTTTACCAAAATATTTTTGCACTGTACAAAATATATGGGAACTTTTGTGAAGTAAATTTTTTTTAAATAAAACATAGTAGAGCATATATACAACACGTATGAACGTACGTAGGTATACGAAATAGATAGGTTTGATAGCAATGACGGATCTAGCAGGGGACATCCTGGGCATTAAGCAATTAATGGAAAATATGTTAGGTGTATGAAATAGCCTTATCTTCTTGATTAACTTTTTATTTACGTACCACTTAAATATATTATCAATCAGTCGCGTACCACTAATGATTAAAAATAGAACGATCCAAATTCCAAATTGTATTGCTAAATAAATTTATTTTAAATAATAAAGCAGTAAAATACTACAACTACAGTATAATTATTTTTTTTATTTATTAGTTTTTTAAAATAAGATATGAATTAAATAATTGAATGGGTTTATTATCCAAAAACGGCCTTCCGCGTAACAACATGTAGTGTTTCGCGTACCACTAGTGGTACGCATACCACAGTTTGAGAACCGATGGAATAGTGTAAGCAGGGGGCAGGGATCGGTAACCTTTTTATCTACACAGGCCATAATTTTTTTCAGTTTTTCATTGAAGGCCGCATACAAAATTAAAATATTAAAAATTATAATTTATTATATATATATACATCATATGCGATTAGATTACGTTCTAGTTTTCATGAGATGAGCACATTATTATATAATAGTCATGATTAAATTGATAAAATTGAAATTTTAAACACCATGAAATATATTTGGAGGGCCGCGGGTTACCGGTGCCTGGTGCATACTATTATACTATATATAGCGAATATTGCAATGACTGCAGCAGGTATCATTGCTGTATACGAAAAACGATTCTGAACGGAGATGATTTGTCAGTCTAGGATAATTGGATATATTATATTATTACTTATTAGCTATATTTAAATTGTAATAAATCATTATTTTACGCAATTTTGTCAAAAAATTAATTTCATACGCTCTTAAAAATTTTTCTGTATTGACGCTAGAATTTTTTTTTGAAGTAAAAGTTACGGAGAACTTTGTTTTAGGCTTTTAAACCTTAGGTGTAAATCACAAAAATTTTATAAATTTTCTACTTCAAAATTCCTTACAAATTTTCGTGATTTTGTTAACATTTGAACTTTAAATGCTTATAAACTAAAATTGTAACTAATGATTTATGATTTTTTTCTTTACACTACAATAAGTACAACTTATAATAAACCTTCTATTAAATATTAAAGATTTTTTGAAATGCCAATTTTTTTTTATAGACATTTTAAAAAAAAAACTTAGAAAAAGTCGAATATTTCAATTATTGTCTATAAATAGCTAAAAAAAAGTCAAAATATTTTGAAAATTTAATCGTAAATAAATAACGCTAATATAAACATTTGATGACAATTTCAAGTATTAGAAATTTATAATATCTAAATTTTCAAAAACTTTTAGATGTTGAAAAATGAATGTGTTCGATAAAATAATCACCCTATATATACAATATATATATTATATAAATAAATCTGAAGTCATAACAAATTAAATGGAAAATGTTATAAATTTCGATGAGATTTAAACATTATATTTGATGTATACTAATATAATATCAAGATAGGTATATATTATACATTACATAATAATAATAATACTTAATCAATAACAATAAGAACATAAACAAATAAACAATACTATTTTATTACGTAGATAGGTATTTATGCTTATTTATTATGTCATTATGATCAAATTTTATAAATTCGTAATTAATATTTACGAAAATAATATTATATAGGTATGTGTATATATATTATATATGATATGAATAATATACAAATTTTTGATAACTATACCTACTCGTAATACTATTATTCGAATGCATACTTAAATGGCACTTTGCCAGGAATTGCTGGTCTTCATTTTTTTTTTTTTACTATTTCAGGTAAACAATAGAATTAGTAAAGTGTCACAGTTCACAAACGATGTTTCTCAATGTATGGAATCGCAAGCTTCACAGGTAGAACGCGCTGAACTATACATAACAGAAAGTGCTTCCAGATGGTTAGACGACATATTTGACAAATTGAACAGGTAAAAATGTTAAAACTAAAAAATATCATATGACAGAATTAATAAAATTTAAGTTATTCTGCTAAAGTCTAATTCATGAATAATGAAAATATGGCTATGGCGGTCCAACATAATTGTATTGCATTTTATTCGATGATTGGTTTATTAATAACAATTACCTAATACCTATATATTATATTTCAATAAAAACAAGTGCCTATATTCATCAAACTACAAGCTTATATACTGGTATTATTTGAATAGTTAAATTCATTAAATAATTATGCTTTTAATCCGTTTATTAAATATAGTTATAAATCATAAAATATATACACTAAACGAGCTCCTATAAGACTCTTATTAAAAAAAAACTAGGATTTGTTTTAGCCAAGTTAACTATGAATATGCACATATAATTCAAATGCCTGTAGTTGAATTATTTATCGTATATATTAAACATAATAATTTCTAGTTAAAATTTAAAATAATTTTGCAGCGAAGAAATCCAAAGAAATCGTCAAAAGATATCAGAAATCGCTACATTTATCCGTTATCAAAACGAAATATCGAAATTAACAGAGTCTTAGCAGTTATAAAAGTCTTACGATTTAAGTAGTTTATTACTACCTATGTTCTATTGTAAAAGTCCAAGGATATAGTGCATTGTCGAAATGCTGACAATCACAAGTGAATTTTTATATTCACTAAGCTTAGTTAATGTACCTATTATATATTTAATGTATGAAATATTTCTTATTTTTTAATATTTTAAACATTAACTGGTGAATGGTAAACCCTTTTTTGTTGTTCAAATTTTGATGGAACACACTATTTTGAAAATCACAAAAATGCTTTAGTTTTGGAGGCAGTAAGTTGTTGCTTTTTAATTTCATTTTTTACAAACGGAAAAATTTGTTTCTAGTACCGGTGTATATAATTGATGAAAAGTACTAGTTTTTGAATTTAATTTATATAGAGGTTGATTTTGTTATCCAAAATTTACATAAGATAGTAATAAGTAAAACATTAGATTACAAAGTAGAAATTAACTGTTTATTACTAAAAATAAATCCATTACCTATGTTAGTAAGTGCATATAGCTTAGGTATTTCAAATAAGTACTATTGATTATTATTTATAATACTTCAAGTTGTTCCAGTGGCGTATATAGGGGGGTTGGTGGTTATTGTTCGCAAATTGTGCACAAACGAGTTATATCCTAGCTAGGTATGCTCTCACTTGGCAAACCATAATAACCCATTAATCAGTAACTCAAATACCTTAACACTTCTTAATAATCCTCGTCGTCGACTGAAAAGAGATCATTTGCATTAAACTCACTCAAACTCGTCTTCTTCTCTCTCCTAATATTTAATTACATCTATTTCTACATCCATAATCATCCCTCAAGTAAAGAGTCACTAGTGGGTGACTTCTTAATCACGCATACCATGTTTTTTTCTTCTCTGTTCACATATACTTATTAAGCTAACTAGTATAGATTGTATAATATGTATCATGAAAAAAAAAATGATGTGATATTTAGGAACTATAGTGGCTAGATACGCATTATAATTTATTGATTTTAAAACATTTAATGATAACAGTCCAGCGGCGGATACCGGAAAGTTTTCGGTGGGCCGATAGTGGTATTATAATTCATGCCGATGTACTTGGTAATTGGTGGGCCTGTCTCGAGCCGGCTATTTTAGTCAATCCACCGCTGGATATCACTATACAATATTTATTATGTTATTAATTTTATTAACTAATTTTTATTATTTCCATAATAATTTATCGTTTTTAATATCGATTCGGGTAAAAGGTGTTTGGGAAAAATACCGATGATCGATTTCTACAATCCTACAGTAAAAAAAAAATGTTTTCATACACCACTTTACAAATACTTTTACATATAAAATTATTATTGTAGTATCTAAATGATTAAATTTTAAGTTAGCTGTAAATTGGCCAATTTTAATTAATACTAACAGTTTTAAAAGTAGATGGAATTGAATCAATTTTATTTCTCAAAATATTTTCTAAATTAAAAAAATCATTAACTATTTTTAAAATTTAAATAGGTTAGAAAAATGTTATATGTCATAATATAATATTATACCTACATTTTAATACTAGATTTATGTTATATTGAATGTTATAGGTATATATTTTTTAACTTGTACCTAATTACAATAAGAGTCCTATTATATTTAAATTTATGTCAAATAGCAACATTGTACTTTGTGTAAAAAAAATATTTAATTATATTATATTTATTATATTTAATAAATAATTTTGTATTTCTTCTTTATCTAGTCCGTTAATGCCACAAAAATAATTTTAAGTAGGTACTTATAAAAGTTATATGTTATGGTTCATTATAGTAAAAATATGTTTTAATTAAGTTATTTTCAAGGCTTTTACGCCTATTTTGAAAATTGAATTAAAATAATAAAAATTAGTTAACTATTAACAATAATTTTGTCTATATGACTAAATACTACAGTTATTTAATTAATTTACATTTTAAGTCATTAGTTATTATTGGTTTCTACAGTTTATACTCACTAAGACAAATCACATTAATGAATAAAAAGTATAGAAAACTATAATAGTAAATAGTATTACTTAGTAATTATTATAATCTGTTGGTTTGTGAAAAACTATTTGAATTGATTTGTTCTAACCATAAGCAGTCAGTTATCTTGAACGGCAAAACTAGTAATAATATTGTGCATAATTTATAGTATAAAAATTAATTTATCTTTAAAATAAGCATGTATGTTAAAATAACAGTGCAAAGTACATGTATATAGAATATTGCCTAAATATGTAATCAGATAATTACTATAATAGATATGTTTATTTCAATATTTAGGCAGTAGTTATATTAGATATATCTAATTTAATAGTAGGTACAATAACAATGTAGTTTAAAAATATGAATTTAATATTGGTTATCTTGACATATATGTTAAAACATAAAATATTTTTAATTTCTATTACTTGTTTTGACATGTGTAGTTTTTGCAATTAATGTACAAAATTTATCCAATAAACCACTAATTCATTATATTTGGCAAGTCAAATATTTTTGGATTTTCTGTTTTGTGCACCACTTAGATGAGTATTGTGAGAAATAAGCCTTAATTATTTTTCTCTATTGTTTATCAGATAACCTCATTGATAATAACATGGAGTTGAAAATTAATAATTAACACAAAATAGAAACTAATAATTCAAAAATGAGATAACAAGAAGAAAAAATTGATAGTTATAAATGATTGTATAAAATATTTTTTCATAAATATAATCAATACTACAATAACTTATTATTGGATGTTGGGCGTAAATTAAGGTATTAAAATATTTCAATTTTCATTATGTGCTGTAAATTGCAATACATTTTATTATATATTTATTAATATTGGTTTAAAATCTAAATTTCATTGTCTGAAAAGGGGTTTCTAAATAAAATAATAGAGCCTTTTTTTGAAGGGGGGGAGGGGTGCAGTGCTAATTGAAACACTGTAGGTTATAACTTATTAAAAGGTAAAAGTTTATCCATTTGTATACTTTAATTTTATAGTGTTTAATATATTTTAGCTTTTTATTCCTGATATTTTGATTGATTTATAATTATTTTGATATTTTGATGCACAATTTTTTTTTATGTTTTTAATAGTTATACAAATTAATTATTTTTTCTATAATAGTTTTATTAATTTATAGTATAAACTTTAATTGAAGTTTTAAGAAACTTAAATAACTGTTACTGATTTTAAAATTGTTACTGTTGTTATGTAATGACTAATTAATTAATTATTATACATACTATTTGAAATTTTTTAAAAATAAGTAGCATTAAATTAATATGGCATTGTAAATTCAAATTAAATAATAACATCATTCTTTGATAGTATGATATTGAATTTAATTAACATGCAAATAATTGAAGGGTTATAATATAATATAAACTTATAAAAATACGGTGGTGTAAATACAACAATGATAGCTTATAAGTCGGTTAAAAATATAACGGTTATACTGAAAATATAATATAAAATTGAAAGAAATAAAATTAATAAAAAAAAATTATTTAAATATTTAAGCAGCATCATTGAGAATACTGTCTTCCAATGATTTGTAAATGGTCATGTCAATATCCATTCTGAAAAAAAAATAAAAAAAAAATTATTTATTTAATTGTACTGGTTTATGCTACATAGCTCATTAGTAAAAAATAAAAATAGAAACACTGTTTCTTTTCATAGGTTTGAATAGAAATTATAATTGGTCACAACATAAAAAAAATAGTAACTTTTACCCATAAATAGAATTAAGATATAATAGTAATAGAATAAAAAAATCATTTAATTGAAAATCATTAAATATATTAAAATTGTTCATACTTGAATGTAATAAAAATAAAATTACATTCTTAAATAGATGAAAAATGAATGCACTTAATTTTTATCATCACTAACACAATTAACAACCAAGCAATTTAACCATTATAATAAAATTTGTTAATATTTTTATGAAACAATTATAAAAAAAATGTATTAATAAATGGTTAATTTCAATAGTAGATATAATTTAAACATTATTAAATGTACAAAAAGGTTGTTTGAGAATGCAATTAAACTTACTTTTTGAATTCACTAGCAACATCATCTAATTTAGATGGCGGGCAGACCATTGCTGTTCTTGTACATGTTGGATTAAATAATGGCATCACATACTTATTCCCAATTAGTGGGAGATCCTCAAGTGTTACTTCCGATATTCTCTTAATAAGATTTCTAAATATTTGTAAACATTATAAATAAAAATAATCGAACAAAAAAATGTAATTATATTATTTACCGATTATAATTAGGAGACAAATTTCTAAAATGAAACAATACAGATTGTGTAATTAAGTCGCCTATTGACTTTTCTCTTTCTGCAATTTCAAAGATAATAGAACATTTTGCCGATTCAAATAGTGTCATGTCCCAAACTGCGCCATTGATTAAATGAGACTCCTAGAATAGAAAAAAAATTACTTATTTAATTAATACATTAACTCTAACTTCAATAATAACAATGTAAATACATCAATAATTTTTTTGCCATAAATTATATTTTGTTTAGGTATTTTTTTTAACATTTTAAAGTATTAATGTAAGGATATATATTATATGTGTACATAGATTCTAATTTAAATTTTTCAAAAAATTTTCGATTAAACATACCATTATATTTTTAGTTTCTTTATATGCGGCAGGTACGTTGACTGAACGATAGAAATGTAGCAACAGTAATCCTTCATTGGGTCTTGGAGTAATGCTGTATGAATATGCATGACCAAGTCCACGGATATTTTTCCACATTGGCCCCTTAAAATAAAAAAAAAATAAAAAATTATGAAATAAAAGTTATTAGAAAGAAATATTTAAATTTTAAATTTTAAAGATATGATACAAAACATACTTCTAATTGTGTAAAATATTGCAAAAATACTAATAAAGCTGGCATATCGGGATGATTAAAATCGTTGATACAATCTACTACTTGTATGAAATAACTCGACTCAATAGCACCCATACCAACAGCACAAGCTCGTATAGTACATTGATTATTGGGCAAAATATATTCATAGTCAAAAACAGTTTCAAATCTGTAATATATGTAAATACCATTTTAATTAAAATACATAGTAATGTTTATTAATTTAATTACTCACGATTTTGCTGAATTTTTAACATTTGGTGGAAGCAGTTTTTCTAATAGTGCAGATGCATCCGGTTTAATTTCACACAATTTATCTAAATCAGCAGATAAATGCATTTTTATACTATCCGGATTGGCTAAAATCATTTTTATATTATTCAAATCATCAGTAACAGATGACCACCCTTCATCAGATTCTATTTTGTTTTGTAAATTTGACAAGAATTTATGCTGTCTCAATGTACTGCACGCATAGTGGTTGCTATCTATACAAAAAAGACGAAAATTGTTTTAAAAAATCTGTACCATAAAGTGCTTCTATTGGTTAATAGAAAACAAAATATAAATTATAAGCATAAACTTACTATTATTGTAGATTACATTACGTAATATATCTCTTAACATATGATTACCATCTCTTCGATAACTTGAAACTTCATTAATTATTTTTGTTAAATTAATTGAAAATTTTTCTTTTGTTATTTCTGTATTGAATAAAAAGTTATGCAGCCACTTGATGCCTTTATCATATTTCTCTGGTTCTAACTAAAAAAGTAATTGTAAATAATAATAATTATAAAATTGGATAAAAATAACACAATATTAAATCATGATTCTATTTTATATTTTCTTATGTGAAACAAATTTAATATTACTTGAAAGAATAATGAAATAACAGAAGAAAAAGTTCCACATAAAAAGTGAGATGATGATGACGTCCCTATTTCAGAGTTCCAACACATAATATCTTTTTCTAATTCAGCAATAATATCGGTATGATGAATTTTAATACCATCGCAAATGACTGTACTTTTCATTAACAAATCAACCATAATTGGTAAATACATTCGTAGGTTCATGGGTAAATCTTTAGTATTAATAAAAGTGTACATCTGAAAAACAACAAATAGTCATAAATTTAATGCATTGTTTTATTTAAAGCTTTACTAAAAATATACTTACATAGACAAAGTTACTTTTAATATTATCTACTTCCATGTATATAGGTGCATTAGTTATTTTAAATGAATCATGTTGATTTATAGAATTTGTTGAGAAGGTATTAAATGAATAGAACTGTATGCATTCAATATTAGGAATTTTTAGTGATGTTAAAAGATCTTTGGGTGGTTTTGTCTGAAACAAGTATTTATTAAAAATGTTTAAACAATCAAAATAAATATTCAAATCTGCTAAATATTTTACAATTCTTACCTCACATTCAACTTTGGCATTTAATAATTCAACTGCCTTTTTTTTCAAACCCTCTTCTCCTAATGTTTTTTGTCGCTCCTGTACTCTTTCTTTTTCTTCATTAGCAAGCTCCTCTTGCTTTTTTATAGACGGTATTCCTCTTACAATTACTCTATTACCATTAATAAAATACTTTTCCAATATTCCTTTCCAAAACATTATCTCTTCATTGTCCAGTTGTTTTAATAAGCTCATTTTATTTAATTTCTGTTCCAGCTGAAATTGTTAGAAACATTCATTAATATGATAGTGTATTTATGTCAAGTTTCTTGATAATTTACATTAAATACAAATAATATTACTCACATCAGCAGAAGTTTTTCCATACAAAAAATCTTCTATAATTATTGAAGATAATTTTTCATGTGGGTAATTATCTAAATAGCTCAATATATGTAGTTGATTTCTCTTAATAAATGTTCTTAACCTTGTTAAGTCAAGATAACTATCATCGATCAAAAGTTTATACAATACTTCATCCAATTTTGAAGGTATTATTTCAGCTTCCATTTTTTCAATAGGAACATTTTCAAAATTAATGGTTATAGAAGGTTCATTGTGAGAAGTCATATCAAAAGACACCTGTGAAAATATGTATATAATATTAAAACAAATAAATGTAAAATATTATGAATATTTTATCAAACATATTAATTTTAGCACTGAGATATATTTAATAGAGTAGATAGTAGAAAAATCATAGAATTTATAATTAAATAATTCAAAAAATAAATAAATACTTAATTAGTAGATATAATAATGTATAGTACTGTAATATATTTATATTAAGTCATATTAAATGTGATTAGTATATTATTCTTATAATTATTATTTTTTCTTATGATAACATACAAATCAAATACTAAGTTACATTTTATTAAAACATTCAAATTAAATAATTTATCAAGATAGTTTTAGTATAATAAATAAAATTTTCTTTTTGATTCAGTGATAATCTCATATTTAAAGATCATACACAAACAATATTAGTTTTAAAGATAATAAAGTTTTGAACAAAACATTTCATAATATCCTATATTAAATGTTAATATTTCTTACATCAGTACAGAAAGGATCTTCAATTTCAACCATTTCTTTAGGTAAAGGACTTATTGGAGTATCCGTCAAGTATTTCAATAATAATTGGCATGCAATATAACTAAAAAAAAAAAAGAATTACTTTAGTTCACATAATATTTTTCAAATATTATTAAGTAAATGAACTATTTATTTACTCTTTTAAACAATTTGGGCCTCTAAAGCCAACACTTATTATGCCATTGGTTTCTTCATCAGAAGGAAAAAGCACAGCATTATTTGAAGATATAGTTAATGGATCTACCGGATTTTGCCAAGGCCTGACATAATCTCCTCGATTACCCTGCAATATTAATACATTTTATAAAAAAAATACATACATATTCATAGTAAAAATAGTTTAGTAAATATCATTAAAATAAAAAATATGAGTAACAATATATTACCTTTGATAAAATCTTTTGAATGAATGGCTCTAAAACATCAAAAACAGAAGAATGATCTATCTTTCCACTAATAAGAAGTAATAAGTTTTCAGGACGATAAAACGCATGATGATATTTACGAATCTATAATAGATAAGGAAAATGTATTATTAAATAACTAAAACATTTTTATTTAAAAACTAATATATTATAAAAATAAAACACTATTATAGTAGTTACTACACAAGAATAAATAAGCAAATATATCCTTTCAATACAATAATTACCTTATTATTAGTAGTAGATTCCCTAAGGTTTTTCATTATACCTCCAGTTTCAGATTTATAACCACAATTACCCGGGTACAGATTTTCCAACATATTTCTTGATACAATACTTTCTCCAGTATTTTCCCTGCCTTGCATTTCACAGTACACAACACCAGCATCCTCTGCTTCATAAGTTATATGGTGGACTTCAGTAACAAAACCGCATTCCTAAATAATGAATTAAATTAATATCTTATATTATAAAAATAATTTAAAAAAATACATACTTTGATTGTAGGGTATAATATATGGTCAAGATAGACTGGAAGAAGTGATAGAAAACCTTCACTACCAGCTGTACTAATAGTATAGCAAGTATGATCAACATCTAAAAAAATTGTAGTAAAATAATAACAATTGATAATAGTCTATTACCATATAAGAGAAAAAATATAATAATTTTTTTTACCAGTCCAAGCATTTGTACCAGATGCAAGGCAACGATTAGCCAGTAAATCAAGAACTCCTTTAAAAGGATAATCTTCAGAACCTAAAAATATTAAATGTTCTAGTGTATGTGGAATGCCATCACCATCATGAGCTTCAGTAGCTATAAAATAAATATTTAAAAAATAATGTTGTTTTTTAATTAATATGCTTAAATAAAATCTAATTTAATAATAAATAACTCAAAAAAATTATTAACTAAAAATAAAGAAATTTTATCTACGTATTAGTTAAAAGTTTATCAAAAATAATAGAAATAATTAAATTGTAGGTAAGTAGATAATACTATGTATATTTAACATAATATTATGACTTTTATTAACGTTTTACATTTATAAATAGTTACGAATAAAAATAACAGATACTAATAGTGGCAGATTTAAGGGGGGGACCATGTAAGGCCTAAAATGAAATCCTAAATATTATGTTTACAAAATTATATGATATGAATAAAATATGAAAAATGTTGCCCTCCCCTCCGAAAAAAAAATCTTAGATCCGCCACTAGTCACAAATCCAGTTATTTACATCTAAAAGAGATAACTAAACTCTTCATACAAAACAATCTTTCACAACCACTGTTGACCAAAAAATTTTGTACCATAAGAAATCGAAGAGATTTTTCATTTAAAATTTTTATGACTCAATTGTTATGTGTTAATGTAAGATTGAGTAAGATATTGATTTATTTAAATTATTAAGTCACCCATTTGAGAATATGCTAATAAAAGAATAACACTACTACTCTTAACGACAATCAGTGTGACTGACACTAAAAGCTTAATCTGGATTTTGGTTATTATAAAAATTATTTATAATTATTTACGTCAATTTCTTACTGCCATTGTAGAACAGTCAAAGATTAAAAACGTTACGATTGTCAATGAAGAGTGAACACAATAGAAAATCAAATAACGACAATCTTGCTCGCTACAATTGCATAGGCGTTGCAGGTTCGAACAGATAGGCCGTACATACAATCCGCAATACAATCATTGGCATTTACAACGTTAGTAAACAGAGAAAGAAAGAAAACAACTAATACGTTACCCAGAGTGAAATATCCTTGGACCAGCGGTCCCTCTATGTCACCGAAAACGACGGTAATGCCAGTGCGCAGACATTTATATTTGTATACCGGTATTGCGGACTCGAGTTTTGAATAATTGATCAGCTGAAAACGGTCAGAGTGCTTCTCGCTGAGCGTCACGTCTACGGGAGCCATTCCACCGCGTTCGTTGTACATGTGTAATTCGGACCGAAAACGAAAACGACGGAGTCGCACAAAACCGGCCGACCAAACGATAAACAAAACAATCGGCGGTCGAGCAAGTGGTGTGTTCCGTGCAAATGATTCGATTGATAGTTAATTTTCAATAATTATATGATCAATCGTTGGCTGTAGAAGATAAACTCGAGTAATACTGCTGTAACTACTATAAAACAAAAAAGCAACGGAACAAGGCACGGGGAGGTATCGCAATATTATTCGCAAATACCGGGCGTTATCACACGTGGAACGCTTAGACGGACGCGGGACGACCAATGACCAAAGACCATACGACACGACTTGAACGACTGAACTATGGTTAGTAGTGGTGGAGGTACGATCACGCGATTTTGGATAAGGTTCATAGGCCCCTCCCACCGCTCATCAAACCTCCAAACGTACGTCGTACAATATACACACTAACACACAAACACAATACGGGCAATACGGCACGTACCGTGACCCGCGTAATAATCAAAAGTAAACAATAAAAATATTTCGACGTTTCGATACGATATAATGCCATTTGTAATTATTAAATTATAACTATATTCCACTCGACAAAAAATACCAATTAATATATCACTTTAAAAATTTAAATATATTTATCAATCGATATAACTTGATGTAAATTATTTGTGCCTATGTGAGTATCTTAGGCTAGGCGGGGTAGGTGCACGTCTTCTATACAGTGTTGCACTGTTTTTGTTGTGTAGACGCCATTTTTCCAATTACCTATAATGTTGTAGAAAACAATTTTGTTTTGGTTTTATATTGGTGTTTTTTTATGTTTTTACCTAACTATGTTCTACACGATTAGTACCTAGTAACTAATGCTTTGATTTTAAATTTTGAGACTTTGAGAGTAGTTATATAAAATATAATATGCCTAGAAGAGTATAGAGTAGATATAGAATATCTCAAAATTAATTATTACTATAGTATTTTTTTTTTTAAAATAAAACAAACAAAAATTAGGAAAAATAAACATTTTTACAAAATTCAGTTTTTGATTTCGACAAAATCGATTTAGTTTTTTGGTGTAACTCAAAAACTAATGACCGTAGGTCGAAATGTTCGCCAAATATGTTCAAAGTATATATTAAGTATACTAGTATATATATAAGTAAATATTTATTTCTGACTATGATAAATTGATTTATTTTTAAATTAATAATTTTAAATAAATTTTAGATTGCAAATTGATCGGTTTAACTATGCAAGACAAAACTGAACACATAGAAGACTAAATTTAAATATGATAAATTTTCATTTTTAAAATTAATTCAGTACGACTTTTTTACAAATTTTAATATTTTATATCCTATAGGTATACTGATAATTATTTTCACTTGAAATGAATATGTAATCGATAATAATGGTTTTTTTTTTAACAATACTAATAGAATGTTATATTTAAAAATTAAAACCATAATTTAATGAATTCATAATTTTCATAACAAATATTTATTATTTAAATCAGTATTAGCTTTAGCAAATCTTCACTTAATATACTATTTAAATTGGTAATTATTCTGAAACATTTTTATTGTTTAATCATACTTCAACAATTATAAATTTATATTAAACTTAATTAAATTATTAAGCATCCTAATTTTTCTTTTTTTATCTTATCTGATATAGTATAATATATTTTTTTTCAAAGTTATCAATTTTATGTTTCCTAAAATAATAAATTCATGTTAATATAAATATGTACGAGTTAAATTGCCAAGAGGTTTTTACATTGCATACAGGAACTTTTATTCTTCACATAAATAAAAAAATTGACATATTTAATCATATTTATTTATTTTTAACTAGAATAGATTGATTTATTTTTATATTAATAATTTTAAATAAATTTTAGATTGCAAATTGATTGCTGCAACTATGGAAGACAATACTGAACACTGATTAGTTTAGATTAAATTTAAATGAGATACATTTTTATGGTAAATGAAAAATGAAGCTAATGTTAATATTTTTAATGTAGTACTTCGATTGTCTTATTGTACCAATAATCAGTATAAATCAATATAAAAATTAATTTAATCATAATCGTTAAATTATTCATTATTAAAATGAAATCAGTATCACCTTTTAACAAATTTTGATATTTAATATCCTATATACTGACTATAATAGTATGTATGTACTATACAGTATGTATTTTTAACATTTAATAATAGATTATCCATTATATATTTTAACCGAAATTAATAGAAATACAATGCATCCTACTTTTTTTTTTTATCTAATCTATGATATTATGTATATATATTTTCAAAGCAATCATTAATATTTTGTATTTCCTAAAATAATAAATTCATGTTAATAGTTTATTTAAATGTGTATGAGTCAAATTGCCAAGAGCAATATCAGATTATCAGTATGTATCAATATTAAAATTAATTTATTCATAATTATCCTGTGCGGATGTAAGGCAGCTTCAGAAAATGAAAATGGTTCATAACTAAGTTAAGCCTAAACTTAATGAACAAGAATAACAATGGTATGTGTCATAAATGACATGAAGTGGCAAATGAACCAACATCACCTGCGTATGATAATGTCATAACCACAATGTATTGTAGCCCTATAATCAATGACAATAAATGGTGGTTGACAAGCTTTTATGTAGTAGTGTCGTCCGAACGCCATAGTGAGGTATAAATGTACTATCATCACATATACTTCTGAATCCTAAAATGCGTAATAACGTGAAAACATAGTGACGTATATTGTTGAGCAAAATGAATAGGAAAAGCCTACTGTAATATAAGGTAGCCCTGTATAGGACACTGACAGACATGACTTACCAGAATTAATACGAGCACCTTTACACTAGTCTATGTCAGGATTTTGTCATTTAGACTTGGTAGTAAAATAAAGAATAATTACAATTAAAAAACACTGACATTTTTTCAATAATAAAATACACTTTTCATTATTTTTATTTTATTTCACCACAACTACTATTTCACTACTCAATGGTTAGTTCACTACATATATATAATGATAAATATTTTCACTTGAGATGAACATACAATAAAAATGAAAAATGAAAAATGTTTTGATATTTTAATAATACTGAATAAAAGTTAAAATATAAAATTCAATTTAATGAATTCATAGAATTGTGATGGTAATTATTTTGATCCTGAGATTTGTACAACCTTTTCACAATTCTTTACATATTATAAAATTAAATTTTTCTGATTAAAAGTAAAAATAAAATATTCAACTTGATTAATTCATTAATGTTATGACTATTACTTTGAACATAAGATCAGTACGACCTTTTAAAATTTGATAATAGATTATCTATTAGATATTTTAACTTAAATTAAAAGAAATGTAAACAATGTATGAGTTAAATATCTTCTTGTGTAAGTTGTTTACAGGTACTTCAAGTCAAAACATGTACAAGAACATAGAATATTTACATATCTAATTATATTCATTTATTTGCAACTAGAATATAATATATTAATTTATTTTTAAATTAATAATTTTTAATCAATTTCAGATGGCATATTGCTCGCTGCTACTGTGGAAGATGAAACTTAACACTGATAGAAGACTGCAGTTTAATATAAAAAATTTCCATGGTAATTTATGTTAATATTGATATTTTTAATTAAGTTCTTTGGTTGTTTTATTGTACTGATAAACAATAAAAACCAATATTAAAATTAACTTATTCATAGGTAATTGTTAAAGGAATCGCTTTGAAAATTAAATCAGTACAACCTTTTAATAAATTTAAATATTTAATAAATTATTAATTAATGATCAATATTTATGAATACATAAAAAATTGAAATTTTTTTCGATTTTTCTAATAATACTGAAAAAAAGTTAAAATTTAATTTAATGAATTCATAATTGTGATGGCAATTACTTTGATCCTGAGATTAGTACAACCTTTTCACAAATCCTAACATATTATAATATTAATACTGTTTAATATTTTGCAGTCTTGTCAAAGGTTTTTTTATTGTTTAATTGTACTGATATAAATAAAAATTAATTATTAAACTTAATTTATTATTGTAATATTTTTAAGTTAAATTGCCATGTTGAATATCTTCTTGTGTAAGTTGTATGCAGGTACTTCAATTCAAAATATGTATTAGAACAATATTAACATATTTAATCACATTCATTTATTTGTGACTAAAATATATTGATTTATTTTGATATTAATAATTTTTAATACATTTCAGATAGCAATTTGCTTGCTGCTACTGTGGAAGACAAAACTTCACACTGATAGAAGACTGAATTTTAATATGATAGATTTCCTTAATAATTTTTGTTAAATTTTATTAAGTTGTTTGTTTTAGTGCACTGATAAAAATCAAAAATATAATGTTTACATTTATTTTTTATTCTTATTGCTTTTTCTTTTAATCAAATAATTTTTTTGAATATATAATATAATATTTTTATAATGTTTTCTCTTATTTATTTAGTTTAATTTGTAAACCTATCAATGAATATTTAGTTTGTTTCAAGCAATAATAATAATTAAGTAATATAGTTAAATTAAAATTAAAGTTGATTTATAACTTTTATATATTTTTAACGCGATGCAAGACATTTTTTTTTAATATTTAATTTTATTGCAGGATTAACTAATATATTGTCTAACTTGAACTTTAATCAAAATTAATTTGTGTTCTTTCAAATGAAAGTTCTCAAATTGATTATTTATGTATAACTCAAATTTTGTTGAACCTTTAGAATCTCTTAAACTGTGTTTAGTTGAAACACATGGTTTTATTAAAATTATTTACATACTAAATAATTTAAAATAATTTTTATAAAATGTTGAATTATAATAAAAATAATATTAATAGTTGATATTTATTTTATTTGATTTAACCAACTGATACTAACCAAGTCCCATATTTTACAGATTTTATATACATGATGATTCTTTTATCATAAAACACTCATTATTTCAATGAGTATTCATGTTTTTAAAACATTATTTTATTCATAGTCTCAAGTTGTTAAAAAAAAAAAACTTTTTTATTAAAAAATTATATTTTTAAATATTTTTTTAAGTTTTTACTTTTTTGAATGACAACATAGTTTTAATTTAATATTCCAAAGCAGAATAATTTTCTGAGTAATTTGATAATAAAAATTGAATTTAGGCGAGTAGTTTATGAGTTATAAGTATTTAAAGTTTAAATGCGTAGGGTGGAGTGGTACTTCACTTATCTAAACTTTAAATACGTACAACTTATAAACTACTCGTCTAAATTCAATTTTTATTATCAAAATACTCAGAAAATTATTCTGCTTTGGAATATTAAATTAAAATATGTTGTCATTCAAAAAAGTAAAAGCTTAAAAAAATATAATTTTTTAATAAAAACATTGTTTTTTTTAACAACTTGAGACTATGTAAAAATTTTTTTTTCAAAAACATGAATACTTTTTGAAATTATGACTGTTATATGATAAAAGAATCACCCTGTAGAATAGTTTTAAATATTATGAAATTTGTTTTTTATAATTTTTTAACTAAAATTACTATTTTTATATTATTATTTTAATACCTAATTCATTAATAAACTTAATTTTTCTTTTTTTGCTTTGTGTTAACTTATATAATCATCTAAGTCAATAATTTAAAATGTTTTCAATTGAAAAATACCTAATGTTCAAGTTAATTAGTTTATAAGACATGAAACTTTTGAGATATTTAAATTTAGAAATATTATTGCTTTTGCTTGTATATTTTTATGAAAATGTATGAATATAAATATATATACCATAATTATTAATTAATATATTTTTATACCTAGAACAAAATACAATTGTAAATGTTGTTTTAGTATAATAAATCAAATTGTATTATGGTTTAAAATAATTACAAATATTAAAAAAAAACTTACAAGATATTAAATAGAACCCAAAAAACTATCCCAATAAAAAATACAATAACTTCTTTTACATATCTTAAATATTTATATCTTAGTTAATTTCCAACCAAGAAGAAACTTAATTTAAATGAAATTGAATCATTAGTTTTTACTTTATTTATAGTTAAAAGTATTTCTATATAAAAATATTTGTAGAGAAATAAACTAAATATTTAAAAATTAAGAATCATTTTGTATATAAAATATAATGTATAAATTAATGTTTTTAATTTATTTTAATTATTTGTGATCGATAATAAAATAATAATAAAACAAAAATAAAATTGTTATTATAAATCTGAATAATTTTGATTTTAAGAGTAGAATTAAAGTCTTAATTTCTCTTTGTAATAAACTCACAGTCTCTAAATATAATTAAGAACAAATCTACTCTAATTAATTTTAAGCCAAAGAACACTTGAGGTTGATGCAACTATGATAGCTTTAACATCTTCAAAATCCATGATGTCTAACATTATTATTTGGCCAATATCCATTTTTATTTCTAACAGCATATTTGTATCTTTAAGTTTAATCAAATCATCCATGCTGTGCATACGGTATGCTAATAAGTAACCATTCAGAGTTCCAATAAATAAAATGTTTGTATGCATGTATGCTGAAGTAGCTCCAGAATATTTAGTATTCAACCACGAATCAACCATTATACATGAATCCTTAAAAATGCCATGAATTAAAATGCTATTAGTCCGATTACGACTAATTATCAGCCCATGAATCACTGAAGCATATAAAAGATAACTTAAATGTGGGCATAAATGGCCATTGATAGTATTTTTTGGTTCACCATGGGAATGCCATTCGTACCAAGTTTCTCGAATCCAACAGCATACATTAGTATAAGCATTCATATCTACATCAACAAGTTTTCCAGTGTAATGTTCTCTTCTATTCCCATCATGTACTAGGTTTACTGTGTTATGTAACGGGCACAAATTTGCATGTTTTAGGCGGCAATTTATGTAAAAATTATCTTCTCCAGTTTCTTGATTTGTTTGAGGTCTGGGATTTAACACTACTATGGCGTTATGTTTGCAAATTTCTGAATTACTATTTCGAAGAACATAGCTTCCTGTCTTCTGATTTTTTGTAAGTGAAAATAAATACATAAAATTTGAAAATATAACCATGACATCAAGTTTGTGACAAATAATTTTGACTACTCCATCAAGACCCAAGAAATGGTGTTGTCCTATTTTGGATATTTTAAAAATAGGATTTTGCCATTCAAGCCAATTTTTATAAACCCTTTCATAATGAACTTCTGGTATCGAGTCAAGTGGAATATATGTGGGAACCTCTTTAGTTATTAAATCAATTAAATATTTCTTTGGTAATTCTTCCAAGCAAATTTTTCTCCATATCTTATTATAACGAAGTGCATTATTAGCAATATCATTACATGTCTTTGATAATTGTTTGTATTTGAGCAAAGTCTTGCCATCAAAATGGCATACAATTTTTTCCATCAACTCAGGTGGTAGATAAACCTCATTATTATTTTCTATTTGATTGACTTGTTCAGGATTATTAACACTATAACAAAATAAAATTAATAATGTGAAAAATAATAAGTTACCTATCAGTAGTAACTAACACATTTCTTTTAAAAAAAAAACTTTATAGTTAAAATACTAAACTATACTAACTTAAATATGAAACTTTTATTCTTATTATTAAAATTACGGTTTGGATTTGAAGGGAATATAATTAATTTAAAAAAAGCGTTTAATTTATTTAAAAATCAATTACAATAAATTAAATAGATTTCAGTTGATTTATTTAACTAGTTTGTATTAAAATAAAAATTTTGCTAACATGTACTTGGATAAACTATCTTCAGTAAAACGTTGACGGTTAGGTTAAACAAGTTAAATGAATAATATACGGGTAAAAAGGTTGAATTAAAAGACCTGCTTTCTTCATATATAAGGAGTCGTTGCATCAGATATTAAAAGTAAAATATTGTCTAATTCTACATTTTTTGGCCACAACACAAATATAGGCATCGTTATGTCAAATATTTGTGTAATTTTATTACTATTTACATTATATAAATAATCTATACAGATATAGATCCAAATTTCTAGGGCATACGTATGTGATGTATAAAACTATCAAATCAATTGAAAATAAAATTCATAAAAGGCATTTAAATAATAAAGATTAAAAATAAATAAATCTATCATCTTAGTATTAAATGAAACACATTTTTATAAAAAATTATTTTTCTATATTAATTATTAAAGAAAAGGCTTTTGTCTTCATATCCAAACCCTAATTATTAAGACATTTTACAATCTGAAATTTAATTTTTACAAATGGCAAAAGCAATAGTAAATGGTCAGAAGTGGTTCTGATTGATGAGATTTATGTGCATCATTTATATTTAAGTTAACTTGCTAGATACTAGATTACTTAAGATAATAAAAATAGGTCAGAGGTTTGAAGGTGGTGATGGTTATGAAGGTTAGAGTGGATAATTGTAGAGTTTTAACTATATTTTAGACCAGTGATTTTCAACTGATATTCCATATGCTCCCTTGAAGTATACCGCGATACACGCTCAAGCAGAATTTCGTGAAATATCTATAAAAGCAATAACAATTCAATCACAATTCTCCACAATTGTATCTGTGCAGATAAGGATTTTCAGCAATTACAACAATGGAATGTAAAAAAAAAAGAAAGACTTCAATCTGTAAAAGAAGCACTAAGAGTAAGTTTGTCCTTGAATTAAACACTTGTGTATCATGAGTCAAATGCATATATCACATTGGTCATGGATTGGTATGGACATTTTGTAGGAAACAAAAAAGTTAAAGTTAAAAACCATTGTTTAGACCAATAAAATAGGTTTTTGTAAAGAGTGTAATTTAAGACGTAAAATTGTGCTTTAATAATTTTATGAAGTCATTGAGATTTTATTACTGTTAGAAGATTTGATTAGACCCAAAGTTAGATTCCATACTCGATTGCATAGGATGCTTGAAAAGAAACTAATATAAAAGAGTTTTGTTTTTAAGATTAGTATGTGTGAATATAAGAAGAATTTATAATAGTCAAGAGGATATCAGAGCACTATTTGTTATCTTTCTTTGATCCGTGCTCAACATGGTAAATAGTTGTTTAGGAAAACTAAACTGTGTTTTTAATTTAGTATTAGAATAAACTAGTCTATTTTACAACTTTAAACGAAAAACATTATCCATGTAGTATTGTTCTACATTTCAACATTTGTTACATTTTATTTTTACAATATTTCAATTTTAAAACATGATATGAGCATTTTAAAATTTTATCATTTTACATGCTCATAACTCGCATAAAAATTGATATACCGTAAAACTAAAAATGTTGTTAGAAATAATTTCACTCTAATACTAACGCTGACAACAGAACTTTGATTGTGCTGAACATACATTTACTATGTCGTGCACATGTCAGGCTGGTCGGAGAGACAAAACAGTGCGCCGACTTTCTTTTAAGTGTAGTGATTGAAAACGAAACATTTAGCATTGATGTGGGTTAATCTATAGCTTACATGTTATACCCGGGTAACAGACATTTCGTGCAATAGAAAATCGACGTACTCGGCGCGATAGCAAGACAATGGCTTTATCTGAGAGTGAATATATTTTGACACATTTACATCGATATCCAAATCTTTAAACCACATTTGACAGGCTTAAAGCATATTACTTAGAATAATAATAACTTTATAACTAGGTTAGTAATGCGACAGAGCTAAGAATGTTTTTGTTAAAAGCTTATTTATGGACACTATTTACCGAGGATTTATATTCAAAGACGAAAGAGAGATGGTTTCAACCATTTCCATGTCACTCCACGCTCGCGGACATTTTGAATTACTCATTTTGAACTTTTCGTCAAATAGCGACGTCGAAATCACCGTGGAGTTTAGAACTCTAAAATTCTAGATCATAGAAATAATAGGGTTAGACTGGCGGAGTTGTCAAACGTACAATGCTAGAACCGTGTCTATAGACCGTGCGAGTGTCGATTAACCTTATCAGTTATCGTGCAGCGATCGTACATTTTAGTAGTACGTAAAATAGTCATGGAGAAATGTTCATACTATGCATATTTTGTCTACCGTTCACGGATATAGATACTATACTAGTATCACAGAACAAGCTATAGTACATATGTCCGTGCAACCGTTTAATAAGGAGTTAGGCCCATAAACCTATACGATTGTATATATATATATACATGTGTGTGTGTGTGTGTGTGTGTGTGTGTGTGTGTGTGTGTGTGTGTGTGTGTGTGTGTGTGTGTATTTTTTTGTATTCTATGACATCACCTAACTAAACAGTTTGACAATTATTGACATTAAACCAGAACGGCAGAACACTGTTACACAATCCGTACAACACAATCGTCAATCATAATTCATAGTCATACTATTACAATACTAAAGTTTTATATTTATATATAAAGGTTTATCGGTCTACGCATACAAAACGGAATGTAAAATAAAATATCCATCTCAGTCCAAGGCACACATAATTAAATGAAATAATAATTGTTATTATTTTTATGTCTACGCGGAATAGATAAAAATAATAATTGGTCCTTGCGTGTTACTCGTCGACCTATAAGGTCTATGGTGATACTCTACCACATTTACACATCTACATACAACATACATTAGATACGTGTAACTGCGTACTGTGTAGGATATATAATAATTATAGTGACCTACTTACTACTTTAAATTTTAACTGTCATTATATTTGTTCGTGCAATCTACTCGTGTACCTACATCTTAATTCGTGGATACGCTTGTAATAAATATATAACAATATTGACGCATACACAGCTTCAGATTATCGTTTGACTTATTGAGTTAATTATGATTGTATTTGTGTGGAACTTTTCACCATTTTCTGTTCGTTCAGATTTTGTTTCACTTTGTAAGTAGGTACCTCGGTATTCACTGTATAAAATTTCTTATGCTCACTTCACTGCACTCTAGGATAATGCAATAGTAACCATGACAAAATAGATCTATTTTTTTATGATAATAACTAAAATACCTGTTTTGGAACAATTATTTATGTTTTTATATTCTTATATTTTTTATTTACTATAGTACTATAATATAATTAAGTTACATATTATTACTTAGTAACTTAATATGTCATACATATACATAGGTGGCAAAATAGACCAAAGGCCAAAATAAATACAATTGATCTCACTCTACCTACATTGTACCAAGTTAAATATAGTTAAATAAAAGTTAAAATATAAAATAATACTTTGCATAAAGTTAAATATAAAATTAATTGAGTTTTCTTTTAAGAGGGCGTCACACCCGCATGTATTGTCTGTCTTACAAGTACCTACGTAACATAGTAAATTTAAGCTCAGCAGATCACGTTTAGCTCTGTCAGATTAAAATATAGAGTGAATCGATTTATTATGAAATGTGATGGTAAAAAAATTATCTGTGTTTGTATGTTAGTTTTTTACGATAGTTCAATTTTTTATCAAGTTATGCGTATACAGTGTGATTCTTTTATCATAAAACACTCATTATTTCAAAAAGTGTTAATGTTTTTGAAAACATTTTCTTACATAGTTTCAAGTTGTTAAAAATACTACGGTTTTATTAAAAAATAATATTTTTAAATATTTTTATCTTTATATTTTTTTAAGTTTTTTACTTTTGAATGACAACATAGAGTTTTAATTTCATATTCCAAAGCCGAATAAATTTCTGAGTATTTTGATACATAGGGTGAGTAGTTTACGAATTATACGTATTTAAAGTTTAGACAAACAGAGTGGAGTGGTACAGAGTTACCCCGAAAAATGTTTGTCTACTATTCCGCTTGTCTAAACTTTAAAGTGCAATATAGGACGCACCTACCAATATGTCATTACTCACTAATACTATAACTTATTAATGAGATATTTATTTTTTATTAAGAAAATCAAATGTATTACAAATTAGATATAATTAAATTACAATTTATGATTGATTTTTATATTGTATTATTTTCTTTTTAACTTTGAATACCGCTGAGGTAACAAATTAAGATAAAACAAATTGTACGTTCATTCAAACAAAACACTACAAAAATAAATAAATAACGCAATAGAAAATCAAATTTCTTCAACAGTATCAACACATTTGGAATCAAACAATACATAAAATAAGAATGGAAGACGGAAAAAAAACCAAAATTTTCATATTTCGCTATATTTTGTTATATATCATTAAACATACGTTTTAATTTAAAAATACAGAAACAAATCAAAACAATTTAAAACTATTGTATAACATTGAAAAAAGTCAGAATAGGTTATAAGTTTTAAAAAATGTGTTCAATCAAATAAAGTAAAAATAATAATAATAAAAAAAATATGTCATCGATATCTTATTCCATAAGAGATGGTAGTTAAAAAGGCTTCAATATACTATTATCATAATCTTTGCATAATTTATTAATTTAATTTGTATTTTTTTGTTGTTTCTGTTGTGATACTCATAGGCACAATTAGGGGGGTGCTTGGGGGTGCTTCAGCACCCCCAGATCAAAAATACCAAAAATGGAAAAATCATATAAAAAAGTTTTTTTTGTTTTACGTAAGATTTTTTTATTTGGCGTTTTTAAAGGAAACACAATTAATTGTTTATGATGATTAAAAGTATATAATATGGTAATATTAAAATATTAGGTATGTAATATCGACAATTATATCGTTGCAGTCATAGATTATATAATAAATTTTTCAGTCAGCACTCGGCAGTAATTTTTCCGTAGAAAGTCATAAAATGACCAGTTTAATTGATTGTTTTATGGAAATGGACTATGAAAACAGTCAATACTTCATAAATCATTATAAAGTGTGTTAAATGCAAGTGGTTTTTATATGTAATTTATTATAATAATATAATATTTAATTTTAATTTAAGATTGGCTCTTACAATTCCGGTGAGTTCTGCTTCATTTGAGAGAAGTTTTTCATCAATGCGTTGCCATAAAAACTGGCTAAGGGCAAGTATGGAGCAACAGCATTTTACAGATTTAGTAATATTAAATATTGAAAAAGATGATGTTAATAAAATTACTTCATCAGAAATATTGGAAAAGTAATCCACTAATAAGAGAAAAATAGTATTAGTATGAAATAATATATTATGTATAACTATAAACATTAAAAAATAAAAATAATGTTTATTTATCTGTTTATACTAGGTCATTATTTGATAAAAGAATCACCTAAATAACATAGGTAATATAATTATAAACCTAATGTATTTATGAGGTATATTACTGTTTGGATACTTAAATATTAGTGTGCACTGTGCTTCAAATATAATTCTGATTTGAACATGATAATATCAAATTACAATTGAATAAAAATACCATAAAACATCTATTGAAACGATATGATTTAAATAACATTACATTGCTTTATGGTTACGTAGAACAATAATAATGGAATAGACGTAGTAAAATTAAAAAGATTTTTTTACCTAAGGCCGATTTTAAGAATGAATATCACAAGCTAAAAGTGTTTGCTATTATTTTATTCAGATGATTAACAAATCTTTTTGTTAAAACACTATTAGTTTACTATCAATTACATTCAATAACCATTACACGTACATTGCATAAAACCATTATCTTTATCAGTATCTTCTAGTTCATTTTCAACGTATGATGTTGGTAGTTTCAACAGAAAAATGAATGCCAATTCATTATATTAAACTATTAATATAATTGATATACCTTCATACAAATGATGTATAATATGTTTAATTATGTAAAACAGGTAGTCAATCTCTATTGATGAATATAATATTTTATATTATTAATATCTAGTATAAGTCTAAACCAATATTAAAAACAGTATTATCTTTAATTGTGGTCTAAACAGTACTTTATGATAGACAATAAATTATGATAATAATATGTAGTAATAAACTGTATAACACTATTGGTTAATTCAATAATACAATATTAAATTTCTTTACAGACCACTGTTTACTTAAATGCAATTTATATTTTTACGCTAGGTAACCATAACCGACATCTCAAAAAAGTAATAATATTTTAGAATAAGATAAATAATAATGTATACAACATTTTATGTATAATATAGGCCAATTTTTAACCTCTTTTGAATGTCTGAACACTTAATATTTTATCTAAAAATATCATGTGTAAGTGTAACCTATGTTATATTACAGGTCATGCGTAGCACAACAACAACTAAGGATACTTAGATATATGTAGGAACCTCACTTACACAACATATTTCCGTGGTTGAAAGTTGTCGTTATCTTCATCGTAATTATATTCACCACGTGAAAAGTAGATAACTAGTTCCTATATCTACAAATATCTGGATCTCTTCCACCCGGTTTAGGACAATGGTGTTTGTCCATGATCTCCAAATAAATCGGCATCGTTTTGCTATCCCGTTTTCAATCGTCTGTATTCAGGAATTGTTCTTAAATGGTGCGTCGTATGCTATTTTTAGTCACATGTAGAATCTTCTGTTGCCGGCGTTCCAATTGTACGTATGATAATTATATATCTTATAATTATAATAGTCATTGCTTGAATACGATGGGTTCCGATACGACTCTCGGCTACGAAGATTTAATAAACAGATCGTGGCAGCTTTTGTCTTGATAATTTTAGTCGCACCCGTTTTTTGCGCCTTGATAGACGCTCAGAATGTTTGGTATTGGTGACTGTGGTGGTATTAACTGGCTGGTGATAATGATTGTGGTGGTTCATTTCGTTCTTAATGACTTTATCAGCGACATAGCCGTCATGGCCTTCGTTGTAGTTGATAGTAAAATGATGGCAGTGATGATGGTCGTAGTTGGATTGAGAGTGATGATAATCGTAGAGGGACTACCGATCGTCGTATACGTACGTCAAAGTATCTGCAAAAACCATTGTGGTCGATCCGTTGGACCAGCGATATCTGTACGTTGGCGCCTGGTGCATAAGACCCCCTGTCCGATCGACCATCTCCTTCTAGAAACTCCACTTGTAGCAAGTTGTTGTTTCTTGCGGCTAATTCGTTGTTTACCATATTGTTTCAACTATTTATCTACTTTGTGTACCAAACTTCGAGTGTCTGGATACAATCGGAGGAGTCGAGACTGTTGGCAATCCCAATACACTGGACTCGAACGAACCTGAAATAACACAAACAGGTTAAATCAGCGTTAAAATAATATAAGCTTATAAAAATGTCGTATAAAAAAAAATGTATTTCAATTGCTAGACATGGGAAGACACTAAGCTTCAACTAAAAGCAAAGCTGCTGAAATGTCAGTATTTTCGCGTAGGGGAATTGGTGGAGGACCACCCACATCATTTGTTTTTAATGGTGTTGAAGAAAACGCACACAAATTAATTAAGCCCGTTTCAATATCAGGTCATACATTATCAGCTGAATCCATTGCGAAATTTTCAATTGAACCTGGTACATAGTAGTACTCAGCTGCATAACTAGTGGTATTAGATACTTTTAGATAATTTAGAGACTTATGAAAATGTAGATGATTTACTAAATAAAACTCTGTCGAGTCTTAATCTTTTTCCTTCCTGTTTTTACCAACTGAAACTCCCGTATAATACTACCAATAATAGTAAAATTAAAAATTTACATGATGTATAATACTAATACCTACCAATTTTAAAAATATAATAAAAATCCAATTTTTTCCTTTACAATGTTTCCTAAACCTAATCCAACAATCAATTCCAAAATTTATGGTCAACAATCTTGTAAGTATTATAAACTATATAATTTTTCCTGAAAGTACTTATGTGTTTGTACAATTTTTTTTTTCAATTGTTAAGTATCATTGGTATAATATAATACTAGACAATTTTGTGAAATGTCAGTTAGTTAAGTAATTAGTATATTTAAATTATTTTTAATTCCTTAAGCAATTGTTCGAAAAAACTTAACTGTAATACCAATAAACGTACATTATATGCAGCTCGATTGGATGAAGGTAATTTAATTGGTGACAGATTGGCAGACTTGGTATAATGTAAATTGTTGGCAAAACAAAAATATTGGGACCAAAAACTAACTCTTTTAGCTGAACAAAATACTTCTTTGAAATCTTTTACAGATTGCCCTCTTGCTAACCACAATAATGAAGAGTAATAATAATTTCATATTTATTTATTTCCAATTCATATACCAATACTAATTTTTACTAAATTGAATTAATCTTTTAATTGATTCTTTCTTCTAACATAATGGTAATGAAGTTCCTGTAATTCATCATTGTTTTTAAACTTTACTCTTTTTCCTATACTATAACTTGGTTTAATGTTGTTTTTATACCTACACATTTTTTAACTTTTATTTTATATCATTCTTATTTTTTATTTTTATTAAATCTTTTTCGTTCCTATTATAAGTATAGACATCAAATTGTTTTTATACTTAAAATTTGATTCTTCCTTTAAAATAATAATTCCTACTTATTCCTTTATATAAATATTTATTGTTTATGACTAACTTATTAATAATATTAAATTATAAATAATAAAATAAATATATATTATTAATTAATAGTTATTTATTATTAACTAACGATTATTTAATTTTAGTTAATGTTGAAAATGTTGTACAACACTTGCTCTTACTCTTCTTCTGTTGTTTAAATCGATATTTACATTGATCACGTTCTTGGGCATACTTAAATCTCATCTTTAATAATCCATTACAACTTTCTATTAAACTCCTATCCCGCATTTGTTTGGAATTATATAGTTCTTCTTCTTCATTTACCGGATTTTGGAATGGTATTAATAGCCATGTTCTAAGGCCATACCCTGAATCACCTTTATATAATGTTATATACCATCCTTCATTTAAATCCAATACAATTTTCTTTTTTTATGTATATATATTTTTTATAAAGTAATAAAAAATAAATATCTCAAAATGTAAATTATACAATATTAATTATATTTTAAAATTAACTAATATCCAGAAGATAGAAACATTGACTGTATCTGCTTAATTCTTAAACTATAGGTAGTATATTGCAATTGTTTCAAATGTGACTATCGTGTGTACTGTGTACTACCAGGATACAGTGTATTCACACTTAATATTTGTGGCATCAAAAATCTGTTTTTGATTAGCAATCATATTATAGTTGGATCACAATATTTATCTAAATTTTAAAATACAATATACCCCAGGGAAAGTTTACTGGCCAACGTCATATGGAAGTACAGTAGAAACCCGTTGTTATGACCTTAGATTGCAAGTCCCGGAAAAACTCCTATATTGTATGTACTAATTTGTATCGATTATAATGACGTCTGTATAGTGACTATACGGATGTTATGACGGTTATTTTTGATTTTATCGGAAAAAGGTTTTATCTATAATGACTTTATTAGTTTTATCAAAGGTCTTATAACAACCGATGAAGCTAATTTCATCGGTTTTTTGTAAATTTATCGTCAGTGTTCCGATATTTGTGTACTTGATCGTAATCGTCGTGCAATAAACTGTAAATTGTGTTTGAGTGTTCAATCTTTGAAAAATAAGTAAACAAAAGCCATTTACAATTGAAGAAAAAGCAAATGTAATTTTTTGTTTAAAAAAGGGTGAAAAAAATTTCGACGTAGCTAATGAATTAGGTGTAGGTCACTCAACAATTTCTAACATATGGAAGGCTCGAGACAAAATAGAACAAATGTTTCAAAACGAAAAATTATCAGTTAAAAAACTTTGAAATTGTACGCAAATGGATTTAGATACGGTTTTACTACGATGGTTTAAAAATCAAAGAAATTTACGCATTCCAATAGATGGACCAATTCTTTAACAGAAAGCCAATGAATTAGCTGAAGGCCTTGGTAAGCATAATTTTAATTCTTCCACTGGTTAGATTCAAAGATTTAGATCAAAACATAATATTCTGTTTTCTACAATAAGTGAAGAATCCAATTCGGTCAACCCTAATATAACACAAAATTGGCTTGAAAAAGTATGGCCAAAAGTATGGGAAGGATACACCAATGTTCAAATTTATAATGCAGCTGAGACTGGGCTTTTTTTCAAAATTCTTCCAAACAGAACATTTAAATTTAAAAGAGAAAGATGTTCAGGTGGTAAAATATCTAAATAACGTCTCACCGTCTTAGTTACAGCAATTATAAGTAGAAAAAAAATGAAACTGATTGTAATTGCAAAATCCCGTACTCCATGGTATTTCAAAAATATCAAAAATATCGACTGTCTACCAGCAACATATGAATCAAACTCCAAAGCTTGGATGACTGGAGAATTATAGTCTAAAATTTAATATAAAACGAGAAATTCTAATTCAACGCATATTGCATAAACAATATCTAAAATAGAACCCAAAAAGTCTTAATCAACATATTATTATTTATAATTGAAACTTACTGTTCGAACTATTTTCAGTGATCATAACACGTCCCACTTGTTCCAGTGTAGACAAACATTGTGATATGGTGATGATTAGATGTATAATATTGATTTTCACATTTGTTTCTGCTTTTTTTGCGATCACAGATTTCTACATACGTTTCATGTTTATGAATTAATTGTACACATTCACGATAAATAAATAAATAATTAAATAGACAACAGTACAAAATCAAAAATATTTAGATACCGCGTAACTATTGGCGATTTCGTGTTTTGAGCAACGAGGAAACCGTCAACGGACGGCGAGAGTAGTCAGCCTTACCTACAGACGGTTACCTCATTGCTCTTAACGCGAAATCGCCAAAGTTAGGAATAACTTAATAGCTTCTCTCGTTATAGTGCCATGTCAACCTTAAAATTCCAAGCCTCATCATGAAAGTGCCATATCATCGTGACGTGGAACATTTTAATGGTATCTATCACAAACTAAGATAATAACCATGGTTAGTGGTAACATTCGAATATCGGGACAACTGCAATTGTCAGAAAAATGTGAAGACTTTACCGTATGTCAGAATGTCCATAATAACATCGATAATTACTCGAATTAAAATAACAATACAAAATAGCAAGAACAGCTTTTTCACAATAGCTGTTGTGAATAAATGTAAATAAAAACCATTTAATCATGACTAATATCACTAATATTAATGTGGAAAAAATATAATTTTATATAAGGATTTATTTGTCTGACAGTTGGCAATACCTTCTTGCTTTCGGAGTCTTATCAAGTTTCTCTCTCTTATCATTTTTCAGACCATTGCCCCCCCCCCCAAGACAAACAATAAAAGTTAATCACAGTTTAATCGGCCGACCTAGCACAAGGTCTGTAAAGAATCGTTATAGATCTTGGAATTAGCCCGGGTAAAATCAGTTAATAAGGGTAATCTGAGTTTAATAAAAGCATAGACTATATAGTATAGTATAAGGTCTATGAATCGGACACGGAACAACTGGCACCAAGACCACAGAATAACTATTACACGTTCATTGCATAAAACTTGCGATTCTTATTACAAGATACTTGAAAACATTTTAGAGTTGAAACATAAATGCAAATACCAATGTAAAACTGAAAAACATGAAATATAAATATATAACAGATAATAATAAATAATAATTTGATAAGTGATAAAAGATAATAAATATCTACTAGAATGCTTTATTTGATTTGAATGTAAAATAAGTGTAAATAAAGAAAACACTTGTGCAATAACTTAAAATTGCTGTTTCAATATAGCATATAGTGCATTTAAAATATCAAGTAAAATGATTCATATGGAAAATAATAATGGAGAATTAGAATCACTTTCATGATCTACTGTTCTTGGTTTTTAGGCATTAACTTTTGGTTACACTACTATTAATTTACTTTCAATTACATTCTGTACACATTACACTTACGATCCGTTATTATTTTTAGTATCTTCAAGTTGATTTCCGAAGTACGAGGTCGATACTTTCAACAGTAGTATGAATACCAATTGATGTCTCGGAATCATCCGAGTTATCTCCTGTACTGCCATCTAAAAAAAATAAGTCAGTTAAATATGTGTAATGGTTGCATGATAAAATGTCACTACTACACACCATTAACAGAACCAAAACATTTATAATACGACTTATACGTGGACAACACTGAATAAATCCAAATTGGAAACACCAAATAAAAACTAACAGACAATCTTCATTCTTATTCCAAAATATTTGAAAGCAGTTTACAGTTGAATCTTAAAAACAATTATGAATGTTCTAGTGCAAAAAGATATGATATATAAACATATAACAGATGATAAGAAACTATAACTATGATAAGCCATAAAAGATAATAAATATCTACCAAAATGTTTTGTAGAATTTGAAAATATCAAATAATTGTTACTAAGGAGTACACCTGTACAAAAACTTGAAATTGCTGCATTTCAGTAGAGTATGATGTTACTATTCTTTAAATATAATTCTGATTTGAACATGATAATATCGAATTACAATTGAATAAAAATACCATAAAACATCTATTGAAACGATATGATTTAAATAACATTACATTGCTTTATGGTTTCGTAGAACAATAATAATGGAATAGACGTAGTAAAATTAAAAAGATTTTTTTAGCTAAGGCCGATTTTAAGAATGAATGTCACAAGCTAAAAGTGTTTGCTATTATTTTATTCAGATGATTAACAAATCTTTTTGTTAAAACACTATTAGTTTACTATCAATTACATTCAATAACCATTACACGTACATTGCATAAAACCATTATCTTTATCAGTAACTTCTAGTTCATTTTCAACGTATGATGTTGGTAGTTTCAACAGAAAAATGAATGCCAATTCATGTCTCAGCATCCTTTGAGTGATCTGGACTACTGCCGGCCATAAAAAATCAGTCAGTTAAATTGAATATGTATGATGGTTGGAGAAATTATAATAATAATGATTAGCATTAAAAGACAGTACAAATCTAACAGTGTGTTTTGTTAAATTTTAATGTAAAATAAATGTAAATAAAGAATATATTTGTACAATAAATGAAAATTGCTACTTTTGAGTACGAAAAATAAACGAATTTGTTGTTTTAGTAAAATTTCTCATATAATACCTTGTTTTATAGTGCATTTAATACATCAACTTAAATGATTCATATGAAAATTAATAATGGAGAATTAGAATCACTTTCATGATCTACTGTTCTTGGTTTTTAGGCATTAACTTTTTGTTATACTACTATTAATTTACTTTCAATTACATTCTATACACATTACATTTACGATCCGTTATTATTTTTAGTATCTTCAAGTTGATTTCCGAAGTACGAGGTCGATACTTTCAACAGTAGTATGAATACCAATTGATGTCTCGGAATCATCCGAGTTATCTCCTGTACTGCCATCTAAAAAAAATAAGTCAGTTAAATATGTGTAATGGTTGCATGATAAAATGTCACTACTACACACCATTAACAGAACCAAAACATTTATAATACGACTTATACGTGGACAACACTGAATAAATCCAAATTGGAAACACCAAATAAAAACTAACAGACAATCTTCATTCTTATTCCAAAATATTTGAAAGCAGTTTACAGTTGAATCTTAAAAACAATTATGAATGTTCTAGTGCAAAAAGATATGATATATAAACATATAACAGATGATAAGAAACTATAACTATGATAAGCCATAAAAGATAATAAATATCTACCAAAATGTTTTGTAGAATTTGAAAATATCAAATAATTGTTACTAAGGAGTACACCTGTACAAAAACTTGAAATTGCTGCATTTCAGTAGAGTATGATGTTACTATTCTTTAAATATAATTCTGATTTGAACATGATAATATCGAATTACAATTGAATAAAAATACCATAAAACATCTATTGAAACGATATGATTTAAATAACATTACATTGCTTTATGGTTTCGTAGAACAATAATAATGGAATAGACGTAGTAAAATTAAAAAGATTTTTTTAGCTAAGGCCGATTTTAAGAATGAATGTCACAAGCTAAAAGTGTTTGCTATTATTTTATTCAGATGATTAACAAATCTTTTTGTTAAAACACTATTAGTTTACTATCAATTACATTCAATAACCATTACACGTACATTGCATAAAACCATTATCTTTATCAGTAACTTCTAGTTCATTTTCAACGTATGATGTTGGTAGTTTCAACAGAATAATGAATGCCAATTCATGTCTCAGCATCCTTTGAGTGATCTGGACTACTGCCGGCCATAAAAAATCAGTCAGTTAAATTGAATATGTATGATGGTTGGAGAAATTATAATAATAATGATTAGCATTAAAAGACAGTACAAATCTAACAGTGTGTTTTGTTAAATTTTAATGTAAAATAAATGTAAATAAAGAATATATTTGTACAATAAATGAAAATTGCTACTTTTGAGTACGAAAAATAAACGAATTTGTTGTTTTAGTAAAATTTCTCATATAATACCTTGTTTTATAGTGCATTTAATACATCAACTTAAATGATTCATATGGAAACTCATAATGGAGAATTAGAATCACTTTCATGTAAATCATCTCCTGTACTGCCATCTAAAAAAAATAAGTCAGTTAAATATGTGTAAAGGTTGGATGATAAAATGTCACTCTACTACACATCATAATAATAACGAAATTCTTCATATGACAACTTGTTTGTGGACAACACTGACCTAGACACATAGTAACTAGTAAGTCAAAAGTCAAAAAGTAATATCATTAAACAATATAATTATGTATTATTTATGTGTTACAGGGTAAGCATAATATAATATAAGTTTTGAAGAGCTATTACTTGTTGTTTATGCTATTTTTATTGCTATTGCTTATTATTTGTGTTTGAACGTAATTAACTATCAATTATTTTTAATATAATTAAACAACACAATAACTTTTAAATATGAACAGTGCCATAATAATTTATTCAGGATTTAAAAATATTAATAATGGCGTATTTTCGGAAAACGTCAAATTTAAAGGGAAGGAAATTGTTTGAAAGTAATCAAGTTTTCAATGTTAAAGAAATAGGTTCAGAAAACATTTGTTGAATTAGTTGTAATGTCATAAGACAAACATCTGTTTAACTAGGACCATAACTAATAAAATTAGAAGTAAGTTAACTATTAATACTTGTAAATAGGGCTGAAGACTTGTAGTATACTTAAAAACCTCAAAACACATAATAATTTATTTAAAAAAAAAAAACAAAAAATATGCACTTAAAATGTTATGATAAAATATTCTGTTCGTGTTTTGAACTTATATAATATTATATTTTAAAACCTTATACTTATAATACGTAAATGCTACTAATATATCTAATATATACTAATACTATGCTACGAATTGGCCGATGGCCGTGTCTCTGAATCATGTTAGGTAACACAGCTGATTGGCTGGTTTTAGAACATAAAACCACGTATAATAGTTAAAGAGAAGTTAAATCTTTTTACGTATAGGACTAGATTTTTGATATTTTAATTTATTATACAAATTATTGATTTGTAAATAATATTGATTTTATGGACTTTGAAAATTAAATATCGAAAATCGAGTCCTGTAAATTATATATAAAACATCAATAACAACCTCTTCAAGAGCTTTAAACATATTTATCTATATAATATATATTATTTATTGTGCTAAAAATATAAAAATTAACAATTATCTCATTAAATAATTAGTGTACAACTATACAAATAAAATTAAATTTATAAAGGTGATTAATTTCAATATAATTATACATTCGATTATTTGAATAATGTTATTATTAATATGTATATGTTATAAAATAAGATATAATTATACAATAATATATAAGTGAAGAAAAATGTAAGCTAAACAAAATAAATACATACTAATTATTGACTTTCGAAAAATTAATATAAATGTTGTGAATGTTATATTTGACAATTATAAAATATATAATATAAAATAATAATACATAATTTAAAAAAATATATAAATACATACTAAGAACCAAAAGAACCTTTAGTAAATTTAATTTTTAGAATTTGTAGGATTTTAATTTAAATTAATGTTTTCTGTAGCTTATATATAATCATACGTTTTATCTACAGTAAGTGAGTTTAATAACATATCTTGTTGGTCGAATTACCCTAATTATTTATTTACTTTATTGAACGTTACTTTATTAAATTTATATTTTTTATTTCATCGAAGTAAATAGGTTTGAGATAGAGCTGATTTGAAAAGTTGAAAACATTACAGTATGAATCATTCATAAGAGATGTCTACTGGAAATGAGAAATATGTCTGATTTAATATTTGTTCAGGTTTTAGTATAACTTTCGAGGTGTAAGCAATACACCCAGACTTAAAGTATAACTTTCCAGAACTTTTAATTTTTCGCGTGAAAGACTATTTATTACAGTAATTGTAGTGGGTTTTTCACATACAAAAAACGTGGGGTTCGTGTCACAATTATGTATAATTTCATTATACTTCGACTATTGTATCCTGACGCGCGAGGTTTTGTACACGAAGTAAATAAATAGTTGAAACAAATATGGTAAACTACGAATTAGCCGAAAGAAACAATAACTTGTTAGAAGTGGAATTTCTAGAAGGAGACGGTCGATCGGATTGGGGGTTTTATGCATCAGGCGCCAACATACATCAGACACCGTTGGTCCGCCGGATTTATCAAATGGTTTTTACAGATATTTTGACGTACGTATACGACGATCAGCAGTCCCTTTACAATTATTATCACTGTCAATTCAACTACGACCATCACCACCACCATCGTTTCTACTACCACTATTCCTACATCGTCAATCCAACTACAACAAAACCATGATGGATATGATACAGACAAAGACATTAAGAACGAAATGAACCACCACAATCATCTTCACTGCCTATTCATCACCACCACAGACACCAATACCACTACCACCCACCTAATCTATAACATCAACCAAATGAATTCTTTACTAGAGAAAAGTACCGCCACTGATCGCCGTTATCATACCAATAAACTACACACCGCTCGGAGTTCCACCGGATTATAACCACACCTTTTGGCTTAGAACTCATCATTCGGCATTATACGATATATTAAGCAGACTAAGCGTCTATTCAAGGCGCAAAAACGGATGCGACTAAAATTATCAAGACAAAAGCTGCCACGATCTGTTTTTTAAATCTTCGTAGCCGAGAGCCGTACCGGAACCCGTCGTATTCAAGCAATGACTGTTATAATTATAGTATATATAATTATCATACGTACAATTGAAAACGTCGGCCAACGGAAAATTCTAGATGTGACTAAAAATAGCATACGAAGCACCATTTAAGAAAAAGTCCTGATTACAGATGATGAAAAGTGGATGGTAAAACGATGCCGATTCATTTGGAGATTATGGATAATAGCATTGTCCTATACCAGAGGGAAGAGATCCAGACATTTGTAGATATAGGAACTAGTTATATACTTTTCATGCGGTGATGATTATAACGATTAAGATAAACTCTATGTTTTAAAATTAAGACTAAATATTGAAACGAACTATTAATACTTTTAACATTCATTATTAATTACTTGAGGCCTTTAAAATTTATATCTGCTATTTAAAAATGTGAAATAGAAAAAGTTTTGCGATTTGTAAATAATTGACAAGAATACAAAATAAAAATAGTTTAGGCGCATCATAATATATTTAGTCTTCTTCTGATACATGTTTGATTCTATCAATTGGTAGAGAGCATACCGTTTTGATGTAAATATGCGAATTTCCTCATCGTTCTATTCAAACATTGTATCTGCAAAATAAAACATAATATTAAATTAATCATACAGTTATTACTGTTTGAATTGTCAGTCGAATAACATTCATTTTTTCATTCTATATTTTTGTAAGTTTATAGTATACAAATAAATTATCGAAGATGTATGGAAAATAGGAGTGTGTGGTAAGACAAATAATTGTAGCTTGTGGATGTGTACCAGTCTCGTGCAGGTCCAGAGATTACGTGTGACAATATTTAATCATTAGATAATAACTATTATTTTTACCATATAAAAAAATGTTTATAACTTGAAATTTAATTTCATATTTCTTTTAATACCACAAAACAGAATAAAAAGATTCATAATATGAATTGGTATTTTGCTATAAGTAGAAAAGTTAAAGAGGAAATTTAAATTAGATTTTCATATCATAAATATAATATAGTTTTATAATTTATAATATTTAATACATAAATATTTTTTATCGTTTTAAATAAAAAAAAAAAATGGGCAAGTGGGTATCGCTCTGCTCTATAGTAGTGATGGAGAGTAGGTCACTGGTCTCTACAATGGATGTGTTAAATTTGAATGCAATGACAGGTATCATTGTGTACGAAAAACGATTTTGAACGGAGTTGATTTGTCAGTCAATGATAACTAGTAAGATATATTGTATTATTACCTTTATTTAAATTTTAATACATCATTACTTTACATGATTTCGAAAAAATTTTCATTTCATACGCTCATAACATTTTTTCTATGTTGACAATGGAATTTTTTTTTTTACAGTTACTTGAAGGAAGGAAAACTTATGGATAATGTTGTATTGGGTTTTTTAACCTTAGGTATAAATCACAACAATTTTATGAATTTTCAACTTTAAAATTCCTTGCAAATTTACGCAATTTTGATATATTTCGTAAACATTTGAACACTTTAAATGCCTATAAACAAAAATTGTGACTAACCATTTTTGATTTTTTTTTTTTTTTTTTACTGCGATAAGTAAAACTTATAATAAACCTTGAATTACATTTTAAACATTTTTTGGATAGCCAAATTTTTTTTATCGGCATTTCGAGAAAAAAACTTAGAAAAGTAGAAAATTTCAATTGTCTATAAGTAGCTTGAAAAAGGTCAAAATATTTTGAAAATTTAATCGTAAATAGATAACGCTAATATAAATATTTGTTGAAAATTTCAAATGTTTACAATGGTTAGTTTATAAGTTACGGCAAAATCAAAAAATAGATTTTGTCAAAAAGTGGTTAAGTGTAAAAATTCCTGTTTTTCCATTAATTTTTCAGGGTTTTTCCCGACGCTTTTGAAAACTACTGTACATTTTTTACTTTTGACCCCCCAAAGTACCAACAAGATGAATTTTTCTTTTCAAAGAGGGGCTGAAGTCAAAAGTCGAAGCATTATTACTACTCCAAAACGTGATGACAGACACAAAAAAAAAAAACAAACATATTTGTAAAATCAATACATGCATCACTCCGTTCAGAATCTAAAATTAAACCATGTGTATGGAAAATTAAAAATAATAACAAATGGCGAAGAATTCAAGTCTATTGTAGTTTATATTCCAATTCCAATTACAAAAAGTCAACAGATAAATAATTTTCGATTCTTTTGAAAAATAGTTTTATTCAAATTGAATAAATATTATATAATATATAAAATATATTGATGTAGTGTGTATAATGAATATTATCGGTTTTGTCGCAGATTCTATACTGTTAATTATTTTTTTGCCGCAGTTTACCTAAAATTTTATCTAAAAATATCATGTGTAAGTGTAACCTATGTTATATTACAGGTCATGCGTAGCACAACAACAACTAAGGATACTTAGATATATGTAGGAACCTCACTTACACAACATATTTCCGTGGTTGAAAGTTGTCGTTATCTTCATCGTAATTATATTCACCACGTGAAAAGTAGATAACTAGTTCCTATATCTACAAATATCTGGATCTCTTCCACCCGGTTTAGGACAATGGTGTTGTCCATGATCTCCAAATAAATCGGCATCGTTTTGCTATCCCGTTTTCATCGTCTGTATTCAGGAATTGTTCTTAAATGGTGCGTCGTATGCTATTTTTAGTCACATGTAGAATCTTCTGTTGCCGGCGTTTCCAATTGTACGTATGATAATTATATATCTTATAATTATAATAGTCATTGCTTGAATACGATGGGTTCCGATACGACTCTCGGCTACGAAGATTTAATAAACAGATCGTGGCAGCTTTTGTCTTGATAATTTTAGTCGCACCCGTTTTTGCGCCTTGATAGACGCTCAGAATGTTTGGTATTGGTGACTGTGGTGGTATTAACTGGCTGGTGATGATGATTGTGGTGGTTCATTTCGTTCTTAATGACTTTATCAGCGACATAGCCGTCATGGCCTTCGTTGTAGTTGATAGTAAAATGATGGCAGTGATGATGGTCGTAGTTGGATTGAGAGTGATGATAATCGTAGAGGGACTACCGATCGTCGTATACGTACGTCAAAGTATCTGCAAAAACCATTGTGGTCGATCCGTTGGACCAGCGATATCTGTACGTTGGCGCCTGGTGCATAAGACCCCCTGTCCGATCGACCATCTCCTTCTAGAAACTCCACTTGTAGCAAGTTGTTGTTTCTTGCGGCTAATTCGTTGTTTACCATATTGTTTCAACTATTTATCTACTTTGTGTACCAAACTTCGAGTGTCTGGATACAATCGGAGGAGTCGAGACTGTTGGCAATCCCAATACACTGGACTCGAACGAACCTGAAAATAACACAAACAGGTTAAATCAGCGTTAAAATAATATAAGCTTATAAAAATGTCGTATAAAAAAAAATGTATTTCAATTGCTAGACATGGGAAGACACTAAAGCTTCAACTAAAAGCAAAGCTGCTGAAATGTCAGTATTTTCGCGTAGGGGAATTGGTGGAGGACCACCCACATCATTTGTTTTTAATGGTGTTGAAGAAAACGCACACAAATTAATTAAGCCCGTTTCAATATCAGGTCATACATTATCAGCTGAATCCATTGCGAAATTTTCAATTGAACCTGGTACATAGTAGTACTCAGCTGCATAACTAGTGGTATTAGATACTTTTAGATAATTTAGAGACTTATGAAAATGTAGATGATTTACTAAATAAAACTCTGTCGAGTCTTAATCTTTTTCCTTCCTGTTTTTACCAACTGAAACTCCCGTATAATACTACCAATAATAGTAAAATTAAAAATTTACATGATGTATAATACTAATACCTACCAATTTTAAAAATATAATAAAAATCCAATTTTTTCCTTTACAATGTTTCCTAAACCTAATCCAACAATCAATTCCAAAATTTATGGTCAACAATCTTGTAAGTATTATAAACTATATAATTTTTCCTGAAAGTACTTATGTGTTTGTACAATTTTTTTTTTCAATTGTTAAGTATCATTGGTATAATATAATACTAGACAATTTTGTGAAATGTCAGTTAGTTAAGTAATTAGTATATTTAAATTATTTTTAATTCCTTAAGCAATTGTTCGAAAAAAACTTAACTGTAATACCAATAAACGTACATTATATGCAGCTCGATTGGATGAAGGTAATTTAATTGGTGACAGATTGGCAGACTTGGTATAATGTAAATTGTTGGCAAAACAAAAATATTGGGACCAAAAACTAACTCTTTTAGCTGAACAAAATACTTCTTTGAAATCTTTTACAGATTGCCCTCTTGCTAACCACAATAATGAAGAGTAATAATAATTTCATATTTATTTATTTCCAATTCATATACCAATACTAATTTTTACTAAATTGAATTAATCTTTTAATTGATTCTTTCTTCTAACATAATGGTAATGAAGTTCCTGTAATTCATCATTGTTTTTAAACTTTACTCTTTTTCCTATACTATAACTTGGTTTAATGTTGTTTTTATACCTACACATTTTTTAACTTTTATTTTATATCATTCTTATTTTTTATTTTTATTAAATCTTTTTCGTTCCTATTATAAGTATAGACATCAAATTGTTTTTATACTTAAAATTTGATTCTTCCTTTAAAATAATAATTCCTACTTATTCCTTTATATAAATATTTATTGTTTATGACTAACTTATTAATAATATTAAATTATAAATAATAAAATAAATATATATTATTAATTAATAGTTATTTATTATTAACTAACGATTATTTAATTTTAGTTAATGTTGAAAATGTTGTACAACACTTGCTCTTACTCTTCTTCTGTTGTTTAAATCGATATTTACATTGATCACGTTCTTGGGCATACTTAAATCTCATCTTTAATAATCCATTACAACTTTCTATTAAACTCCTATCCCGCATTTGTTTGGAATTATATAGTTCTTCTTCTTCATTTACCGGATTTTGGAATGGTATTAATAGCCATGTTCTAAGGCCATACCCTGAATCACCTTTATATAATGTTATATACCATCCTTCATTTAAATCCAATACAATTTTCTTTTTTTATGTATATATATTTTTTATAAAGTAATAAAAAATAAATATCTCAAAATGTAAATTATACAATATTAATTATATTTTAAAATTAACTAATATCCAGAAGATAGAAACATTGACTGTATCTGCTTAATTCTTAAACTATAGGTAGTATATTGCAATTGTTTCAAATGTGACTATCGTGTGTACTGTGTACTACCAGGATACAGTGTATTCACACTTAATATTTGTGGCATCAAAAATCTGTTTTTGATTAGCAATCATATTATAGTTGGATCACAATATTTATCTAAATTTTAAAATACAATATACCCCAGGGAAAGTTTACTGGCCAACGTCATATGGAAGTACAGTAGAAACCCGTTGTTATGACCTTAGATTGCAAGTCCCGGAAAAACTCCTATATTGTATGTACTAATTTGTATCGATTATAATGACGTCTGTATAGTGACTATACGGATGTTATGACGGTTATTTTTGATTTTATCGGAAAAAGGTTTTATCTATAATGACTTTATTAGTTTTATCAAAGGTCTTATAACAACCGATGAAGCTAATTTCATCGGTTTTTTGTAAATTTATCGTCAGTGTTCCGATATTTGTGTACTTGATCGTAATCGTCGTGCAATAAACTGTAAATTGTGTTTGAGTGTTCAATCTTTGAAAAATAAGTAAACAAAAGCCATTTACAATTGAAGAAAAAGCAAATGTAATTTTTTGTTTAAAAAAGGGTGAAAAAAATTTCGACGTAGCTAATGAATTAGGTGTAGGTCACTCAACAATTTCTAACATATGGAAGGCTCGAGACAAAATAGAACAAATGTTTCAAAACGAAAAATTATCAGTTAAAAAACTTTGAAATTGTACGCAAATGGATTTAGATACGGTTTTACTACGATGGTTTAAAAATCAAAGAAATTTACGCATTCCAATAGATGGACCAATTCTTTAACAGAAAGCCAATGAATTAGCTGAAGGCCTTGGTAAGCATAATTTTAATTCTTCCACTGGTTAGATTCAAAGATTTAGATCAAAACATAATATTCTGTTTTCTACAATAAGTGAAGAATCCAATTCGGTCAACCCTAATATAACACAAAATTGGCTTGAAAAAGTATGGCCAAAAGTATGGGAAGGATACACCAATGTTCAAATTTATAATGCAGCTGAGACTGGGCTTTTTTTCAAAATTCTTCCAAACAGAACATTTAAATTTAAAAGAGAAAGATGTTCAGGTGGTAAAATATCTAAATAACGTCTCACCGTCTTAGTTACAGCAATTATAAGTAGAAAAAAAATGAAACTGATTGTAATTGCAAAATCCCGTACTCCATGGTATTTCAAAAATATCAAAAATATCGACTGTCTACCAGCAACATATGAATCAAACTCCAAAGCTTGGATGACTGGAGAATTATAGTCTAAAATTTAATATAAAACGAGAAATTCTAATTCAACGCATATTGCATAAACAATATCTAAAATAGAACCCAAAAAGTCTTAATCAACATATTATTATTTATAATTGAAACTTACTGTTCGAACTATTTTCAGTGATCATAACACGTCCCACTTGTTCCAGTGTAGACAAACATTGTGATATGGTGATGATTAGATGTATAATATTGATTTTCACATTTGTTTCTGCTTTTTTTGCGATCACAGATTTCTACATACGTTTCATGTTTATGAATTAATTGTACACATTCACGATAAATAAATAAATAATTAAATAGACAACAGTACAAAATCAAAAATATTTAGATACCGCGTAACTATTGGCGATTTCGTGTTTTGAGCAACGAGGAAACCGTCAACGGACGGCGAGAGTAGTCAGCCTTACCTACAGACGGTTACCTCATTGCTCTTAACGCGAAATCGCCAAAGTTAGGAATAACTTAATAGCTTCTCTCGTTATAGTGCCATGTCAACCTTAAAATTCCAAGCCTCATCATGAAAGTGCCATATCATCGTGACGTGGAACATTTTAATGGTATCTATCACAAACTAAGATAATAACCATGGTTAGTGGTAACATTCGAATATCGGGACAACTGCAATTGTCAGAAAAATGTGAAGACTTTACCGTATGTCAGAATGTCCATAATAACATCGATAATTACTCGAATTAAAATAACAATACAAAATAGCAAGAACAGCTTTTTCACAATAGCTGTTGTGAATAAATGTAAATAAAAACCATTTAATCATGACTAATATCACTAATATTAATGTGGAAAAAATATAATTTTATATAAGGATTTATTTGTCTGACAGTTGGCAATACCTTCTTGCTTTCGGAGTCTTATCAAGTTTCTCTCTCTTATCATTTTTCAGACCATTGCCCCCCCCCCCCAAGACAAACAATAAAAGTTAATCACAGTTTAATCGGCCGACCTAGCACAAGGTCTGTAAAGAATCGTTATAGATCTTGGAATTAGCCCGGGTAAAATCAGTTAATAAGGGTAATCTGAGTTTAATAAAAGCATAGACTATATAGTATAGTATAAGGTCTATGAATCGGACACGGAACAACTGGCACCAAGACCACAGAATAACTATTACACGTTCATTGCATAAAACTTGCGATTCTTATTACAAGATACTTGAAAACATTTTAGAGTTGAAACATAAATGCAAATACCAATGTAAAACTGAAAAACATGAAATATAAATATATAACAGATAATAATAAATAATAATTTGATAAGTGATAAAAGATAATAAATATCTACTAGAATGCTTTATTTGATTTGAATGTAAAATAAGTGTAAATAAAGAAAACACTTGTGCAATAACTTAAAATTGCTGTTTCAATATAGCATATAGTGCATTTAAAATATCAAGTAAAATGATTCATATGGAAAATAATAATGGAGAATTAGAATCACTTTCATGATCTACTGTTCTTGGTTTTTAGGCATTAACTTTTGGTTACACTACTATTAATTTACTTTCAATTACATTCTGTACACATTACACTTACGATCCGTTATTATTTTTAGTATCTTCAAGTTGATTTCCGAAGTACGAGGTCGATACTTTCAACAGTAGTATGAATACCAATTGATGTCTCGGAATCATCCGAGTTATCTCCTGTACTGCCATCTAAAAAAAATAAGTCAGTTAAATATGTGTAATGGTTGCATGATAAAATGTCACTACTACACACCATTAACAGAACCAAAACATTTATAATACGACTTATACGTGGACAACACTGAATAAATCCAAATTGGAAACACCAAATAAAAACTAACAGACAATCTTCATTCTTATTCCAAAATATTTGAAAGCAGTTTACAGTTGAATCTTAAAAACAATTATGAATGTTCTAGTGCAAAAAGATATGATATATAAACATATAACAGATGATAAGAAACTATAACTATGATAAGCCATAAAAGATAATAAATATCTACCAAAATGTTTTGTAGAATTTGAAAATATCAAATAATTGTTACTAAGGAGTACACCTGTACAAAAACTTGAAATTGCTGCATTTCAGTAGAGTATGATGTTACTATTCTTTAAATATAATTCTGATTTGAACATGATAATATCGAATTACAATTGAATAAAAATACCATAAAACATCTATTGAAACGATATGATTTAAATAACATTACATTGCTTTATGGTTTCGTAGAACAATAATAATGGAATAGACGTAGTAAAATTAAAAAGATTTTTTTAGCTAAGGCCGATTTTAAGAATGAATGTCACAAGCTAAAAGTGTTTGCTATTATTTTATTCAGATGATTAACAAATCTTTTTGTTAAAACACTATTAGTTTACTATCAATTACATTCAATAACCATTACACGTACATTGCATAAAACCATTATCTTTATCAGTAACTTCTAGTTCATTTTCAACGTATGATGTTGGTAGTTTCAACAGAAAAATGAATGCCAATTCATGTCTCAGCATCCTTTGAGTGATCTGGACTACTGCCGGCCATAAAAAATCAGTCAGTTAAATTGAATATGTATGATGGTTGGAGATTATAATAATAATGATTAGCATTAAAAGACAGTACAAATCTAACAGTGTGTTTTGTTAAATTTTAATGTAAAATAAATGTAAATAAAGAATATATTTGTACAATAAATGAAAATTGCTACTTTTGAGTACGAAAAATAAACGAATTTGTTGTTTTAGTAAAATTTCTCATATAATACCTTGTTTTATAGTGCATTTAATACATCAACTTAAATGATTCATATGAAAATTAATAATGGAGAATTAGAATCACTTTCATGATCTACTGTTCTTGGTTTTTAGGCATTAACTTTTGGTTACACTACTATTAATTTACTTTCAATTACATTCTGTACACATTACACTTACGATCCGTTATTATTTTTAGTATCTTCAAGTTGATTTCCGAAGTACGAGGTCGATACTTTCAACAGTAGTATGAATACCAATTGATGTCTCGGAATCATCCGAGTTATCTCCTGTACTGCCATCTAAAAAAAATAAGTCAGTTAAATATGTGTAATGGTTGCATGATAAAATGTCACTACTACACACCATTAACAGAACCAAAACATTTATAATACGACTTATACGTGGACAACACTGAATAAATCCAAATTGGAAACACCAAATAAAAACTAACAGACAATCTTCATTCTTATTCCAAAATATTTGAAAGCAGTTTACAGTTGAATCTTAAAAACAATTATGAATGTTCTAGTGCAAAAAGATATGATATATAAACATATAACAGATGATAAGAAACTATAACTATGATAAGCCATAAAAGATAATAAATATCTACCAAAATGTTTTGTAGAATTTGAAAATATCAAATAATTGTTACTAAGGAGTACACCTGTACAAAAACTTGAAATTGCTGCATTTCAGTAGAGTATGATGTTACTATTCTTTAAATATAATTCTGATTTGAACATGATAATATCGAATTACAATTGAATAAAAATACCATAAAACATCTATTGAAACGATATGATTTAAATAACATTACATTGCTTTATGGTTTCGTAGAACAATAATAATGGAATAGACGTAGTAAAATTAAAAAGATTTTTTTAGCTAAGGCCGATTTTAAGAATGAATGTCACAAGCTAAAAGTGTTTGCTATTATTTTATTCAGATGATTAACAAATCTTTTTGTTAAAACACTATTAGTTTACTATCAATTACATTCAATAACCATTACACGTACATTGCATAAAACCATTATCTTTATCAGTAACTTCTAGTTCATTTTCAACGTATGATGTTGGTAGTTTCAACAGAATAATGAATGCCAATTCATGTCTCAGCATCCTTTGAGTGATCTGGACTACTGCCGGCCATAAAAAATCAGTCAGTTAAATTGAATATGTATGATGGTTGGAGAAATTATAATAATAATGATTAGCATTAAAAGACAGTACAAATCTAACAGTGTGTTTTGTTAAATTTTAATGTAAAATAAATGTAAATAAAGAATATATTTGTACAATAAATGAAAATTGCTACTTTTGAGTACGAAAAATAAACGAATTTGTTGTTTTAGTAAAATTTCTCATATAATACCTTGTTTTATAGTGCATTTAATACATCAACTTAAATGATTCATATGGAAACTCATAATGGAGAATTAGAATCACTTTCATGTAAATCATCTCCTGTACTGCCATCTAAAAAAAATAAGTCAGTTAAATATGTGTAAAGGTTGGATGATAAAATGTCACTCTACTACACATCATAATAATAACGAAATTCTTCATATGACAACTTGTTTGTGGACAACACTGACCTAGACACATAGTAACTAGTAAGTCAAAAGTCAAAAAGTAATATCATTAAACAATATAATTATGTATTATTTATGTGTTACAGGGTAAGCATAATATAATATAAGTTTTGAAGAGCTATTACTTGTTGTTTATGCTATTTTTATTGCTATTGCTTATTATTTGTGTTTGAACGTAATTAACTATCAATTATTTTTAATATAATTAAACAACACAATAACTTTTAAATATGAACAGTGCCATAATAATTTATTCAGGATTTAAAAATATTAATAATGGCGTATTTTCGGAAAACGTCAAATTTAAAGGGAAGGAAATTGTTTGAAAGTAATCAAGTTTTCAATGTTAAAGAAATAGGTTCAGAAAACATTTGTTGAATTAGTTGTAATGTCATAAGACAAACATCTGTTTAACTAGGACCATAACTAATAAAATTAGAAGTAAGTTAACTATTAATACTTGTAAATAGGGCTGAAGACTTGTAGTATACTTAAAAACCTCAAAACACATAATAATTTATTTAAAAAAAAAAAACAAAAAATATGCACTTAAAATGTTATGATAAAATATTCTGTTCGTGTTTTGAACTTATATAATATTATATTTTAAAACCTCATACTTATAATACGTAAATGCTACTAATATATCTAATATATACTAATACTATGCTACGAATTGGCCGATGGCCGTGTCTCTGAATCATGTTAGGTAACACAGCTGATTGGCTGGTTTTAGAACATAAAACCACGTATAATAGTTAAAGAGAAGTTAAATCTTTTTACGTATAGGACTAGATTTTTGATATTTTAATTTATTATACAAATTATTGATTTGTAAATAATATTGATTTTATGGACTTTGAAAATTAAATATCGAAAATCGAGTCCTGTAAATTATATATAAAACATCAATAACAACCTCTTCAAGAGCTTTAAACATATTTATCTATATAATATATATTATTTATTGTGCTAAAAATATAAAAATTAACAATTATCTCATTAAATAATTAGTGTACAACTATACAAATAAAATTAAATTTATAAAGGTGATTAATTTCAATATAATTATACATTCGATTATTTGAATAATGTTATTATTAATATGTATATGTTATAAAATAAGATATAATTATACAATAATATATAAGTGAAGAAAAATGTAAGCTAAACAAAATAAATACATACTAATTATTGACTTTCGAAAAATTAATATAAATGTTGTGAATGTTATATTTGACAATTATAAAATATATAATATAAAATAATAATACATAATTTAAAAAAATATATAAATACATACTAAGAACCAAAAGAACCTTTAGTAAATTTAATTTTTAGAATTTGTAGGATTTTAATTTAAATTAATGTTTTCTGTAGCTTATATATAATCATACGTTTTATCTACAGTAAGTGAGTTTAATAACATATCTTGTTGGTCGAATTACCCTAATTATTTATTTACTTTATTGAACGTTACTTTATTAAATTTATATTTTTTATTTCATCGAAGTAAATAGGTTTGAGATAGAGCTGATTTGAAAAGTTGAAAACATTACAGTATGAATCATTCATAAGAGATGTCTACTGGAAATGAGAAATATGTCTGATTTAATATTTGTTCAGGTTTTAGTATAACTTTCGAGGTGTAAGCAATACACCCAGACTTAAAGTATAACTTTCCAGAACTTTTAATTTTTCGCGTGAAAGACTATTTATTACAGTAATTGTAGTGGGTTTTTCACATACAAAAAACGTGGGGTTCGTGTCACAATTATGTATAATTTCATTATACTTCGACTATTGTATCCTGACGCGCGAGGTTTTGTACACGAAGTAAATAAATAGTTGAAACAAATATGGTAAACTACGAATTAGCCGAAAGAAACAATAACTTGTTAGAAGTGGAATTTCTAGAAGGAGACGGTCGATCGGATTGGGGGTTTTATGCATCAGGCGCCAACATACATCAGACACCGTTGGTCCGCCGGATTTATCAAATGGTTTTTACAGATATTTTGACGTACGTATACGACGATCAGCAGTCCCTTTACAATTATTATCACTGTCAATTCAACTACGACCATCACCACCACCATCGTTTCTACTACCACTATTCCTACATCGTCAATCCAACTACAACAAAACCATGATGGATATGATACAGACAAAGACATTAAGAACGAAATGAACCACCACAATCATCTTCACTGCCTATTCATCACCACCACAGACACCAATACCACTACCACCCACCTAATCTATAACATCAACCAAATGAATTCTTTACTAGAGAAAAGTACCGCCACTGATCGCCGTTATCATACCAATAAACTACACACCGCTCGGAGTTCCACCGGATTATAACCACACCTTTTGGCTTAGAACTCATCATTCGGCATTATACGATATATTAAGCAGACTAAGCGTCTATTCAAGGCGCAAAAACGGATGCGACTAAAATTATCAAGACAAAAGCTGCCACGATCTGTTTTTTAAATCTTCGTAGCCGAGAGCCGTACCGGAACCCGTCGTATTCAAGCAATGACTGTTATAATTATAGTATATATAATTATCATACGTACAATTGAAAACGTCGGCCAACGGAAAATTCTAGATGTGACTAAAAATAGCATACGAAGCACCATTTAAGAAAAAGTCCTGATTACAGATGATGAAAAGTGGATGGTAAAACGATGCCGATTCATTTGGAGATTATGGATAATAGCATTGTCCTATACCAGAGGGAAGAGATCCAGACATTTGTAGATATAGGAACTAGTTATATACTTTTCATGCGGTGATGATTATAACGATTAAGATAAACTCTATGTTTTAAAATTAAGACTAAATATTGAAACGAACTATTAATACTTTTAACATTCATTATTAATTACTTGAGGCCTTTAAAATTTATATCTGCTATTTAAAAATGTGAAATAGAAAAAGTTTTGCGATTTGTAAATAATTGACAAGAATACAAAATAAAAATAGTTTAGGCGCATCATAATATATTTAGTCTTCTTCTGATACATGTTTGATTCTATCAATTGGTAGAGAGCATACCGTTTTGATGTAAATATGCGAATTTCCTCATCGTTCTATTCAAACATTGTATCTGCAAAATAAAACATAATATTAAATTAATCATACAGTTATTACTGTTTGAATTGTCAGTCGAATAACATTCATTTTTTCATTCTATATTTTTGTAAGTTTATAGTATACAAATAAATTATCGAAGATGTATGGAAAATAGGAGTGTGTGGTAAGACAAATAATTGTAGCTTGTGGATGTGTACCAGTCTCGTGCAGGTCCAGAGATTACGTGTGACAATATTTAATCATTAGATAATAACTATTATTTTTACCATATAAAAAAATGTTTATAACTTGAAATTTAATTTCATATTTCTTTTAATACCACAAAACAGAATAAAAAGATTCATAATATGAATTGGTATTTTGCTATAAGTAGAAAAGTTAAAGAGGAAATTTAAATTAGATTTTCATATCATAAATATAATATAGTTTTATAATTTATAATATTTAATACATAAATATTTTTTATCGTTTTAAATAAAAAAAAAAAAATGGGCAAGTGGGTATCGCTCTGCTCTATAGTAGTGATGGAGAGTAGGTCACTGGTCTCTACAATGGATGTGTTAAATTTGAATGCAATGACAGGTATCATTGTGTACGAAAAACGATTTTGAACGGAGTTGATTTGTCAGTCAATGATAACTAGTAAGATATATTGTATTATTACCTTTATTTAAATTTTAATACATCATTACTTTACATGATTTCGAAAAAATTTTCATTTCATACGCTCATAACATTTTTTCTATGTTGACAATGGAATTTTTTTTTTTACAGTTACTTGAAGGAAGGAAAACTTATGGATAATGTTGTATTGGGTTTTTTAACCTTAGGTATAAATCACAACAATTTTATGAATTTTCAACTTTAAAATTCCTTGCAAATTTACGCAATTTTGATATATTTCGTAAACATTTGAACACTTTAAATGCCTATAAACAAAAATTGTGACTAACCATTTTTGATTTTTTTTTTTTTTTTTACTGCGATAAGTAAAACTTATAATAAACCTTGAATTACATTTTAAACATTTTTTGGATAGCCAAATTTTTTTTATCGGCATTTCGAGAAAAAAACTTAGAAAAGTAGAAAATTTCAATTGTCTATAAGTAGCTTGAAAAAGGTCAAAATATTTTGAAAATTTAATCGTAAATAGATAACGCTAATATAAATATTTGTTGAAAATTTCAAATGTTTACAATGGTTAGTTTATAAGTTACGGCAAAATCAAAAAATAGATTTTGTCAAAAAGTGGTTAAGTGTAAAAATTCCTGTTTTTCCATTAATTTTTCAGGGTTTTTCCCGACGCTTTTGAAAACTACTGTACATTTTTTACTTTTGACCCCCCAAAGTACCAACAAGATGAATTTTTCTTTTCAAAGAGGGGCTGAAGTCAAAAGTCGAAGCATTATTACTACTCCAAAACGTGATGACAGACACAAAAAAAAAAAACAAACATATTTGTAAAATCAATACATGCATCACTCCGTTCAGAATCTAAAATTAAACCATGTGTATGGAAAATTAAAAATAATAACAAATGGCGAAGAATTCAAGTCTATTGTAGTTTATATTCCAATTCCAATTACAAAAAGTCAACAGATAAATAATTTTCGATTCTTTTGAAAAATAGTTTTATTCAAATTGAATAAATATTATATAATATATAAAATATATTGATGTAGTGTGTATAATGAATATTATCGGTTTTGTCGCAGATTCTATACTGTTAATTATTTTTTTGCCGCAGTTTACCTAAAATTTTATCTAAAAATATCATGTGTAAGTGTAACCTATGTTATATTACAGGTCATGCGTAGCACAACAACAACTAAGGATACTTAGATATATGTAGGAACCTCACTTACACAACATATTTCCGTGGTTGAAAGTTGTCGTTATCTTCATCGTAATTATATTCACCACGTGAAAAGTAGATAACTAGTTCCTATATCTACAAATATCTGGATCTCTTCCACCCGGTTTAGGACAATGGTGTTGTCCATGATCTCCAAATAAATCGGCATCGTTTTGCTATCCCGTTTTCATCGTCTGTATTCAGGAATTGTTCTTAAATGGTGCGTCGTATGCTATTTTTAGTCACATGTAGAATCTTCTGTTGCCGGCGTTTCCAATTGTACGTATGATAATTATATATCTTATAATTATAATAGTCATTGCTTGAATACGATGGGTTCCGATACGACTCTCGGCTACGAAGATTTAATAAACAGATCGTGGCAGCTTTTGTCTTGATAATTTTAGTCGCACCCGTTTTTGCGCCTTGATAGACGCTCAGAATGTTTGGTATTGGTGACTGTGGTGGTATTAACTGGCTGGTGATGATGATTGTGGTGGTTCATTTCGTTCTTAATGACTTTATCAGCGACATAGCCGTCATGGCCTTCGTTGTAGTTGATAGTAAAATGATGGCAGTGATGATGGTCGTAGTTGGATTGAGAGTGATGATAATCGTAGAGGGACTACCGATCGTCGTATACGTACGTCAAAGTATCTGCAAAAACCATTGTGGTCGATCCGTTGGACCAGCGATATCTGTACGTTGGCGCCTGGTGCATAAGACCCCCTGTCCGATCGACCATCTCCTTCTAGAAACTCCACTTGTAGCAAGTTGTTGTTTCTTGCGGCTAATTCGTTGTTTACCATATTGTTTCAACTATTTATCTACTTTGTGTACCAAACTTCGAGTGTCTGGATACAATCGGAGGAGTCGAGACTGTTGGCAATCCCAATACACTGGACTCGAACGAACCTGAAAATAACACAAACAGGTTAAATCAGCGTTAAAATAATATAAGCTTATAAAAATGTCGTATAAAAAAAAATGTATTTCAATTGCTAGACATGGGAAGACACTAAAGCTTCAACTAAAAGCAAAGCTGCTGAAATGTCAGTATTTTCGCGTAGGGGAATTGGTGGAGGACCACCCACATCATTTGTTTTTAATGGTGTTGAAGAAAACGCACACAAATTAATTAAGCCCGTTTCAATATCAGGTCATACATTATCAGCTGAATCCATTGCGAAATTTTCAATTGAACCTGGTACATAGTAGTACTCAGCTGCATAACTAGTGGTATTAGATACTTTTAGATAATTTAGAGACTTATGAAAATGTAGATGATTTACTAAATAAAACTCTGTCGAGTCTTAATCTTTTTCCTTCCTGTTTTTACCAACTGAAACTCCCGTATAATACTACCAATAATAGTAAAATTAAAAATTTACATGATGTATAATACTAATACCTACCAATTTTAAAAATATAATAAAAATCCAATTTTTTCCTTTACAATGTTTCCTAAACCTAATCCAACAATCAATTCCAAAATTTATGGTCAACAATCTTGTAAGTATTATAAACTATATAATTTTTCCTGAAAGTACTTATGTGTTTGTACAATTTTTTTTTCAATTGTTAAGTATCATTGGTATAATATAATACTAGACAATTTTGTGAAATGTCAGTTAGTTAAGTAATTAGTATATTTAAATTATTTTTAATTCCTTAAGCAATTGTTCGAAAAAAACTTAACTGTAATACCAATAAACGTACATTATATGCAGCTCGATTGGATGAAGGTAATTTAATTGGTGACAGATTGGCAGACTTGGTATAATGTAAATTGTTGGCAAAACAAAAATATTGGGACCAAAAACTAACTCTTTTAGCTGAACAAAATACTTCTTTGAAATCTTTTACAGATTGCCCTCTTGCTAACCACAATAATGAAGAGTAATAATAATTTCATATTTATTTATTTCCAATTCATATACCAATACTAATTTTTACTAAATTGAATTAATCTTTTAATTGATTCTTTCTTCTAACATAATGGTAATGAAGTTCCTGTAATTCATCATTGTTTTTAAACTTTACTCTTTTTCCTATACTATAACTTGGTTTAATGTTGTTTTTATACCTACACATTTTTTAACTTTTATTTTATATCATTCTTATTTTTTATTTTTATTAAATCTTTTTCGTTCCTATTATAAGTATAGACATCAAATTGTTTTTATACTTAAAATTTGATTCTTCCTTTAAAATAATAATTCCTACTTATTCCTTTATATAAATATTTATTGTTTATGACTAACTTATTAATAATATTAAATTATAAATAATAAAATAAATATATATTATTAATTAATAGTTATTTATTATTAACTAACGATTATTTAATTTTAGTTAATGTTGAAAATGTTGTACAACACTTGCTCTTACTCTTCTTCTGTTGTTTAAATCGATATTTACATTGATCACGTTCTTGGGCATACTTAAATCTCATCTTTAATAATCCATTACAACTTTCTATTAAACTCCTATCCCGCATTTGTTTGGAATTATATAGTTCTTCTTCTTCATTTACCGGATTTTGGAATGGTATTAATAGCCATGTTCTAAGGCCATACCCTGAATCACCTTTATATAATGTTATATACCATCCTTCATTTAAATCCAATACAATTTTCTTTTTTTATGTATATATATTTTTTATAAAGTAATAAAAAATAAATATCTCAAAATGTAAATTATACAATATTAATTATATTTTAAAATTAACTAATATCCAGAAGATAGAAACATTGACTGTATCTGCTTAATTCTTAAACTATAGGTAGTATATTGCAATTGTTTCAAATGTGACTATCGTGTGTACTGTGTACTACCAGGATACAGTGTATTCACACTTAATATTTGTGGCATCAAAAATCTGTTTTTGATTAGCAATCATATTATAGTTGGATCACAATATTTATCTAAATTTTAAAATACAATATACCCCAGGGAAAGTTTACTGGCCAACGTCATATGGAAGTACAGTAGAAACCCGTTGTTATGACCTTAGATTGCAAGTCCCGGAAAAACTCCTATATTGTATGTACTAATTTGTATCGATTATAATGACGTCTGTATAGTGACTATACGGATGTTATGACGGTTATTTTTGATTTTATCGGAAAAAGGTTTTATCTATAATGACTTTATTAGTTTTATCAAAGGTCTTATAACAACCGATGAAGCTAATTTCATCGGTTTTTTGTAAATTTATCGTCAGTGTTCCGATATTTGTGTACTTGATCGTAATCGTCGTGCAATAAACTGTAAATTGTGTTTGAGTGTTCAATCTTTGAAAAATAAGTAAACAAAAGCCATTTACAATTGAAGAAAAAGCAAATGTAATTTTTTGTTTAAAAAAGGGTGAAAAAAATTTCGACGTAGCTAATGAATTAGGTGTAGGTCACTCAACAATTTCTAACATATGGAAGGCTCGAGACAAAATAGAACAAATGTTTCAAAACGAAAAATTATCAGTTAAAAAACTTTGAAATTGTACGCAAATGGATTTAGATACGGTTTTACTACGATGGTTTAAAAATCAAAGAAATTTACGCATTCCAATAGATGGACCAATTCTTTAACAGAAAGCCAATGAATTAGCTGAAGGCCTTGGTAAGCATAATTTTAATTCTTCCACTGGTTAGATTCAAAGATTTAGATCAAAACATAATATTCTGTTTTCTACAATAAGTGAAGAATCCAATTCGGTCAACCCTAATATAACACAAAATTGGCTTGAAAAAGTATGGCCAAAAGTATGGGAAGGATACACCAATGTTCAAATTTATAATGCAGCTGAGACTGGGCTTTTTTTCAAAATTCTTCCAAACAGAACATTTAAATTTAAAAGAGAAAGATGTTCAGGTGGTAAAATATCTAAATAACGTCTCACCATCTTAGTTACAGCAAGTATAAGTAGAAAAAAAATGAAACTGATTGTAATTGGAAAATCCCGTATTCCATGGTATTTCAAAAATATCAAAAATATCGACTGTCTACCAGCAACATATGAATCAAACTCCAAAGCTTGGATGACTGGAGAATTATAGTCTAAAATTTAATATAAAACGAGAAATTCTAATTCAACGCATATTGCATAAACAATATCTAAAATAGAACCCAAAAAGTCTTAATCAACATATTATTATTTATAATTGAAACTTACTGTTCGAACTATTTTCAGTGATCATAACACGTCCCACTTGTTCCAGTGTAGACAAACATTTTGATATGGTGATGATTAGATGTATAATATTGATTTTCACATTTGTTTCTGTTTTTTTTGCGATCACAGATTTATACATACGTTTCATGTTTATGAATTAATTGTACACATTCACGATAAATAAATAAATAATTAAATAGACAACAGTACAAAATCAAAAATATTTAGATACCGCGTAACTATTGGCGATTTCGTGTTTTGAGCAACGAGGAAACCGTCAACGGACGGCGAGAGTAGTCAGCCTTACCTACAGACGGTTACCTCATTGCTCATAACGCGAAATCGCCATAGTTAGGAATAACTTAATAGCTTCTCTCGTTATAGTGCCATGTCAACCTTAAAATTCCAAGCCTCATCATGAAAGTGCCATATCATCGTGACGTGGAACATTTTAATGGTATCTATCACAAACTAAGATAATAACCATGGTTAGTGGTAACATTCGAATATCGGGACAACTGCAATTGTCAGAAAAATGTGAAGACTTTACCGTATGTCAGAATGTCCATAATAACATCGATAATTACTCGAATTAAAATAACAATACAAAATAGCAAGAACAGCTTTTTCACAATAGCTGTTGTGAATAAATGTAAATAAAAACCATTTAATCATGACTAATATCACTAATATTAATGTGGAAAAAATATAATTTTATATAAGGATTTATTTGTCTGACAGTTGGCAATACCTTCTTGCTTTCGGAGTCTTATCAAGTTTCTCTCTCTTATCATTTTTCAGACCATTGCCCCCCCCCCCCAAGACAAACAATAAAAGTTAATCACAGTTTAATCGGCCGACCTAGCACAAGGTCTGTAAAGAATCGTTATAGATCTTGGAATTAGCCCGGGTAAAATCAGTTAATAAGGGTAATCTGAGTTTAATAAAAGCATAGACTATATAGTATAGTATAAGGTCTATGAATCGGACACGGAACAACTGGCACCAAGACCACAGAATAACTATTACACGTTCATTGCATAAAACTTGCGATTCTTATTACAAGATACTTGAAAACATTTTAGAGTTGAAACATAAATGCAAATACCAATGTAAAACTGAAAAACATGAAATATAAATATATAACAGATAATAATAAATAATAATTTGATAAGTGATAAAAGATAATAAATATCTACTAGAATGCTTTATTTGATTTGAATGTAAAATAAGTGTAAATAAAGAAAACACTTGTGCAATAACTTAAAATTGCTGTTTCAATATAGCATATAGTGCATTTAAAATATCAAGTAAAATGATTCATATGGAAAATAATAATGGAGAATTAGAATCACTTTCATGATCTACTGTTCTTGGTTTTTAGGCATTAACTTTTGGTTACACTACTATTAATTTACTTTCAATTACATTCTGTACACATTACACTTACGATCCGTTATTATTTTTAGTATCTTCAAGTTGATTTCCGAAGTACGAGGTCGATACTTTCAACAGTAGTATGAATACCAATTGATGTCTCGGAATCATCCGAGTTATCTCCTGTACTGCCATCTAAAAAAAATAAGTCAGTTAAATATGTGTAATGGTTGCATGATAAAATGTCACTACTACACACCATTAACAGAACCAAAACATTTATAATACGACTTATACGTGGACAACACTGAATAAATCCAAATTGGAAACACCAAATAAAACTAACAGACAATCTTCATTCTTATTCCAAAATATTTGAAAGCAGTTTACAGTTGAATCTTAAAAACAATTATGAATGTTCTAGTGCAAAAAGATATGATATATAAACATATAACAGATGATAAGAAACTATAACTATGATAAGCCATAAAAGATAATAAATATCTACCAAAATGTTTTGTAGAATTTGAAAATATCAAATAATTGTTACTAAGGAGTACACCTGTACAAAAACTTGAAATTGCTGCATTTCAGTAGAGTATGATGTTACTATTCTTTAAATATAATTCTGATTTGAACATGATAATATCGAATTACAATTGAATAAAAATACCATAAAACATCTATTGAAACGATATGATTTAAATAACATTACATTGCTTTATGGTTTCGTAGAACAATAATAATGGAATAGACGTAGTAAAATTAAAAAGATTTTTTTAGCTAAGGCCGATTTTAAGAATGAATGTCACAAGCTAAAAGTGTTTGCTATTATTTTATTCAGATGATTAACAAATCTTTTTGTTAAAACACTATTAGTTTACTATCAATTACATTCAATAACCATTACACGTACATTGCATAAAACCATTATCTTTATCAGTAACTTCTAGTTCATTTTCAACGTATGATGTTGGTAGTTTCAACAGAAAAATGAATGCCAATTCATGTCTCAGCATCCTTTGAGTGATCTGGACTACTGCCGGCCATAAAAAATCAGTCAGTTAAATTGAATATGTATGATGGTTGGAGAATTATAATAATAATGATTAGCATTAAAAGACAGTACAAATCTAACAGTGTGTTTTGTTAAATTTTAATGTAAAATAAATGTAAATAAAGAATATATTTGTACAATAAATGAAATTGCTACTTTTGAGTACGAAAAATAAACGAATTTGTTGTTTTAGTAAAATTTCTCATATAATACCTTGTTTTATAGTGCATTTAATACATCAACTTAAAATGATTCATATGGAAAATTAATAATGGAGAATTAGAATCACTTTCATGATCTACTGTTCTTGGTTTTAGGCATTAACTTTTGGTTACACTACTATTAATTTACTTTCAATTACATTCTGTACACATTACACTTACGATCCGTTATTATTTTTAGTATCTTCAAGTTGATTTCCGAAGTACGAGGTCGATACTTTCAACAGTAGTATGAATACCAATTGATGTCTCGGAATCATCCGAGTTATCTCCTGTACTGCCATCTAAAAAAAATAAGTCAGTTAAATATGTGTAATGGTTGCATGATAAAATGTCACTACTACACACCATTAACAGAACCAAAACATTTATAATACGACTTATACGTGGACAACACTGAATAAATCCAAATTGGAAACACCAAATAAAAACTAACAGACAATCTTCATTCTTATTCCAAAATATTTGAAAGCAGTTTACAGTTGAATCTTAAAAACAATTATGAATGTTCTAGTGCAAAAAGATATGATATATAAACATATAACAGATGATAAGAAACTATAACTATGATAAGCCATAAAAGATAATAAATATCTACCAAAATGTTTTGTAGAATTTGAAAATATCAAATAATTGTTACTAAGGAGTACACCTGTACAAAAACTTGAAATTGCTGCATTTCAGTAGAGTATGATGTTACTATTCTTTAAATATAATTCTGATTTGAACATGATAATATCGAATTACAATTGAATAAAAATACCATAAAACATCTATTGAAACGATATGATTTAAATAACATTACATTGCTTTATGGTTTCGTAGAACAATAATAATGGAATAGACGTAGTAAAATTAAAAGATTTTTTTAGCTAAGGCCGATTTTAAGAATGAATGTCACAAGCTAAAAGTGTTTGCTATTATTTTATTCAGATGATTAACAAATCTTTTGTTAAAACACTATTAGTTTACTATCAATTACATTCAATAACCATTACACGTACATTGCATAAAACCATTATCTTTATCAGTAACTTCTAGTTCATTTCAACGTATGATGTTGGTAGTTTCAACAGAAAATGAATGCCAATTCATGTCTCAGCATCCTTTGAGTGAATCTTTGCATATATTCTGCATATTACATTGACATTTAGATTTTTGACATTGGATTATTATTAAAAATTGATGTACCAACAAATAACGGTAAATATTATTATAATATTGATCTTTTTTAACAGGCTTTATAAAATATTAGAGTAAATTGACCTATTATCAAACTTTTAGGTAAGAACATAATCTGTGTTTTCTCGTTGGTTTTTTACGATATTTTAATTTTTAGGTGAGTATCAAAAATACTAAATATTTGAAAATGCTCATAATTCACTTAAAAATTAAAATATTACACTTATTAGAATATTTATTTATTTATTTATTGAATATACATTTTAGTTTTGAATATTATACAATTATTATCATTGAAAATCTTACAAAATCTCTTATGGGGTTATTTATTAGATAAATCGCTTTATTTACCTATTATACACGGAATATAATATTTTAAAATTAAAAAAAAAAAAGAATAATCAATAAATATCAATATTGTACGATAATGTACTGTTGTACTGATAGCAGTGCCCTATTGGCTATTGATTTATTTAACATATTTACAATATAAGTGTTATAACTCAAAAACTAAATTTAACCGCTCAATTCTGATTTTACCTACCATCGTTCTCAGAGTAAAAAACCTCATCAATGAGGTAAAAAAAAAATTAGAAAACTGCATGCGCGCTAAACTATATTTATACCGATATTGCAAATCATGACCATACCTATGATTTTACCAATCAAGAGCATGGTAAGTGTATACAATAGATCAGTGACGTAGTGAACTACTTTTTGACCAGGGGCCAAATGCAGAAGAACACCAACCAATCTACCCACCTAACATTAATATTAACTCTTAAATTTAAATGCCAAGGGTGGTATTTAATTTATTTTACGCCTATACTTTACCTTGGTACCTACCTATAACTATAGGCTATATACCTACCCACTCATCCACCCAATATCCACTAGGGGCCAAGGCCCCTTGAAAACTTCAATAGATTTTACTATTATAAAATATGTAATTAATTATTAAATTAACATAAATATTTAGATGTATAGACTGAAAATTACTAATATATAAAATGATAGTCTAGGTATTATTAGTCATGATCATGACTATGTACTGATGGATTTGTTACACAATGACAATAATCATAATACGTATTCAACCGTTTAAATAATACCAAATAGTATAAAAAAATATTAATTTTTTTTTTTTTAAATAGATTCTACAGAGCCCTTGATACAAAATTCTGTGTATAATAATTTTTATTGGAGTATAAAAATGATGGTACCAGAAATCTGTGTATTTGGAATTTATATAAGTTGTATGAATTAAACTCCTTGTAAATGCTAATTAACACAAAATGTTTTTTAATAAACAGGGTTTCCTATCTTTTACACACACAATAATAAGTAATATTTGAAAAAATGTTGAAAATTATTTATCTAATTATTCAAACAATTCAAAATGTTGATGAAAAGATGTAGTCTATTAAATTGTTATCAAAGAACTAGTTTTTTCTTAATAACATCCTTGACAAGACAGAATGCTTTTGCAAACTTTAAAGAGTAATGATAGAGATGATATTTATATATTATTAAAGTTTTGTAGTGTAGGAATGAGTAATTATTAAGTTTAATGTGTCAGCCATCTTATTTCCTTTAAGGTTGTTTAATAGGATTTACTGGTAGAAGTTAAATTTTCTTTTTTAAAATATTTTAGTTATTTAATATTATGTTATTTGTAGAAACATCCACTAGGACCAAAAGCTATCCAACTACTACCAACTAAATTTTTATTCCGGTACTTGGACAATGTCTCTAAAATAAAATAAAAAATGTATATAATATGTACAATTATTACATTGTTTTTCTAAATTTATAAAACTATAATAAAAAGGCAACAATGTTACATGGGAACTAAAATAATGTGTATTGTGATGCAAAATAATTATAATTTTCTGATTATTAAATTAATTTCAATTATTTTTAAATAGAAGACTGATCGGAAATATTCATAACTCATCTTATGCTCTTAATGAGAAGTTGATTGGCAGATAGATTCTTCCTATACTGCCAGGGTTAGAAATAAGTTCACACATGAAGTAGTAGTAAGAATTATACCAGATATTTAATAAAAATCAACTAGAAATAAAATAAAATTTAGTGTTTTTACTTTTTACATTGTTAATAAATTAACTTGAGCTGATATTTTCCAGAATATTATAAGAGTTAAATTAAAAAAATCTTCACTTGAAAAATTCACAATTACTTACTACTTATGCCAGTAGCAAAATGAACAGATAGTTCCTCTCCACTTTCATGAGGTTCCATACAACTGAAATAACTTGTATGAGAATCATTCATAGTAGATACTAAAGCTCCAAATGATATATTTTTCCGTCGACTGTCATGACACACATCAAAACCAAAAATCATCATACCCTACATAACAGTAGGTTAAATTATTCAATTAATATGTATACAAAATATATTTAAACATTTACTTTTTTGGAATGGTAACTAGCCAAGGAGCACCTCCAAGCTTACAATTTATTTGAATGGCAATTTTTGTGCAAATTGACAAATTGTTTTTTTGCACATTTTTCAATAGTACTACTTGTGAGGGTACTGAAATACAATGTTTAAATAAATTATCTAATAAAATTAATAATAATTAATAAATTAGAATTATACCAGCTCTATCTAATCATAATTTTCGTTTAATCATACTATAAAAATCTATATGCCGATGGAATAACAAATAAAATCAATGATGGATTCAATTTATTAATTACTCTTTCTAGTTCGCTCAAAAATGTACTTGATTTTCCATCAGCCATAGGACATTTAAAATTTATACTAATAAACTATCAAAAAATATATGGTATAACGAATATTTACATATCTGGCCTAAGTTATACATATGACATCCTTTATCCTGCCTTTGCAAGATTTTTAGCAAAAATATAAACTTCAGTACAATAATCCTTAAGAGTTACAATAACCCTATGTTTTACAGTAGCAGAAATTAACATAGGTAATGAGTGTAAGTGCTTTGTCCAATCAGCTTCTATACCACCGTTATATCCTTAAGTTCAACTAACTTGTTACTTAATGTAAGATTCAATCTTTTTAATTCATTAACAAACTAAAAAATAATAATAATATAATTTAATTATTTACAAGCATTTTAATTAAATAAAAACATTTACGTCAGGTGCAGAAAGAAGATGATTTGCAAAATTTGTCAATTTGTCCATGCATTCTTTGGGATTCACACGAGTATGTATGGACATATTTTTCATAAGCGTGAAATTGTTTCTATCATTAAAAGCAAGATAGTTAACACAGTGCACATAATTAAAAACATTTTTAATTAAACTACCTCATCACATCGTTATACCAGTCAATATGCATAATTCTGGAACTAGATAAACCAATGTATCTTCAACTCCAAACCTACATATTGATTTCTGATTTTTGGAAATCAACATAGGTTGCCTGCCACCACAAATTGCCATGTTCCATTTCTAAATTTCTAATACAGTTATTAACATATTAATAATTAGACTAAAATATTGAATATTACTCATTTGAGATAAGTACTTCTTTTTAATATTGTATGTAAGTCATTTTTGTTCCATCTTTTTTTTTTTAATTCAGAATAAGGATCAGAATTTTCATCATATCATCAATCCTGTACCTATGTTTCATTGTTGTATTTGGTAATCACTGTAGTACCAATAACAACACTTTTAAAGTTTATCTAAATAATATTATAAATTTATGTCAATAATAAAATATTATTATGAAATTGTTTAAACAATATTTTTCTAGTTCTAATATCAGTAATAATTTATAATTAGATAAACATATTTTTAAAAACCTATTCAACTAATTATCAGTAGTAGACCACTACTAGTAGTATAACTACTATAACTAAACAGATACATTTTAATATTTTATTAAAAACAAGCCATGATGACATAATATATATTATTAACTTTGCAGTGATATAGCTTAGGTAGCAAGTAAACCATACTGGTGTGTTATATTTACCTATTGGATAAAATAAAAAAATATTTAAATAAAAATTTTTTTCAGAAAATGTATAGGTTCTTTGATAAAATAAATAATGATAATAATAATTTAATAAATAACTGCTTTTAATAAGCTTAATTGGGGTTTAGCTAATAGCTATTAAAATTACTTTAATTTAACCACCTACACATGATCCAAGTCTAATAAGAAGGTATGTATTTGTAAATAGTGTCTTAAGTACCTTTATGCTATATTTTGATGCCTTAGAACAAGAATAATATAGGTATTAATTATTCATAATGTAATATATGGATAATAAAAATCTATTTTTATCCACAGTAAATATTTTTAGCAGATGATCCATTTAGTAAATAGTGTTTACACACCATATACATATTTATGTTTATAATACATGATAGTATATCATCATAGTACTCGAGCGTCGAGCCATTTTCAGATTTTCTAGGTATTGGTGGAACTGACCACGGACCAAGTTCATAGATAGAAGTAATAATATATTAATATGCATGGTTTAAAAATTTACTTGTTTTAGTTATGGGAATATCGTGATATCGTGGTTCTCGACTAGCAGAGGAAGTCGTCTTACCATATCCTAGGACTACGGACTTTCTATAAGTAGTTTAGAAACCATAAACCTATAAAAAGTTAAATAGGTCAATGATGTCTACGTAGAAGTGACTATATATGATTATTATTTATTACTAATTATTAATTAGGTAATAATAAAATTTGATGTGACAGTATCCAATGCTAGACAGAAAAATCCGAATGACGAATATCAAAATACGGCAGTATATCACAATAATATTATATAACTTATTATCATTATCAGTTATCAGTTTATCACTATATATATCCAAATGCAATCGATTTCACCAACGGTGTGTCTCGTTGTTATTAATCATAATATACATAAATCAAAAGACTCAATTGTTAACGAATCATTCTACCGGTGGTTTAGCTGTAAAACCTTCAACGCTCGTAGTTTGTTTAGTTGATCTATTTCTTTGCTTCAGCCGACCTCACGCTTATTCTAGTATTTCAATTACTAGACATCCAGTTGTTCCTACTATCCAGCTCTCGCCTACTTTACGAACTTGCAGACGTTTACAAGAGTCGCACACGTAGCACAAGAAGAACGTCTGCCGAGAAACCATGTCTTTTAACTTCCCAGCGTGCACCTACATCGTGGCCATGATATCTGACGCTTTTCTGTTATTCTTCTCGGTGTTTCATGTGAGTACCTATGACCAAGCTTTTGACTACTGTCACACCAGCTACTCATTCGGTTGATGATAATTATTTAATTGAACATTGGTCATTACGAACAACGCTTTTAGATAAGCACTGGTTGAAAATTACCTAGGTGTACATTGAGTACCAATATAGTTTTGGTCAAGATACTATACATTTCTTATGATATTTATCTAATTTATTGTAATTTAGCGTTAGTATTTACTCTAATCACTCGTATAATCTCCGGAGCTCAGAAATTAATTTATTTTAAAACAACTATTATACGTGTATTATCTGACTAATCAAGTAGGTATTAATTGATCACACTTATAATATAGACCAGTGTTTCTTAACCTTTTGATATCACGGAATACCAAACAATAATATTTTTTGTATGTGGAACCCGTATGAAAATTATCTTTAAAAAAGAAGTGTACACAAATATATGGCAATAAACCCTTAAGTGATCTTCATGAAACCCTGGAGTTTCACCAATTACAGGTTAAAAAACACTGAGCTAAGCACTTAGTTGTGTGACATAAACTGAAAAAATGAATAGATGACCTAGTCCAGTGTTTCACAACTAGTGTTCCGTGCAACCTAAGGGTCCAGTGAGAAATTTGGGAAAATATATATTAATTAATAATATTTTTAATTTAAATTATGATTTGATCATAGAAAAGCTCCAAAAATTTTATAGGGGCTCCACAAAACATTCAAGCTCCTGCAAAGGTTCCACGAGTAAAAGAAGTTGGAAAACACTGACCTAGTCGACCTTTTATAAAATATGAGTATGATATTATTTCACCAAATATCAAATTCTCAAAATTTTAAATGATATAGTAAAATACTTTTAATGCATGTGAAGCACTTCAGTTAAGCTTTTATCATGCCTTGTTCAAACCTTAAATTATGCCTATTTTGTCCATGCATCAAATCAATCCTTATATTTTTTTATTTTATTTAGTGGTTATCAAATCAATTGTTTCAAGCTGAATTTTTAATGATTAATTTATTGCTCGTAATTTTATATACGCTAGTATCTAGTACCTATACAATTATATTATAATAAAATACACATAAGTACACATATTATATTTATGATAAGATTAACTATGTGGCAAAAAAAAATATTGATACAAAACTAGTGCATAATGTTTATATTAAGTATTTTAATTATGAAGATCACTACATGATTTTAAATTATCTTAATGAACAGTGGTACATCCAGAGTTTTTTTTAAGAGGGAGAAGGGTGTCACCACATACAGATACATATTTTTATAATGTATTTTATTGCATTTTTATATATCTAAATATACAATTATTATGTTTAATAATCTAACTTTTATAAATTACATACATATACTTGTTAAAATATTGTGTAAACTATATAACTTAACTACTTAAGATAGATAATACTAGGTAATTATTGATTAATATTTAAGATGCAATTAAAATTTAATATTCAAGATGTTATTATGTTTTTAGTAGTATATACAATAATGAATAATTATTATTACTTATATAATAAGTAAGAAATACCTACAATTAAGACAAAAACTAATAGGATAAGGCTTAAAAAAAGTTTCGTACCCTCAAAATACCCCATTTAATACACTACTGTGATTATCTTAATCTTAATATTGATGAAATCGATGATTTCTCAAAAAAAAAATTAAACAATTTAAATATCTACAATATAATTCATGTTTATAATATTACATTTTTTCTAAATGTATCTTAATAACTTATGATTGTGTTATAATATATATTTACTAACTAGATTAATAATAGGTGTATTGACACGTAGATGCATATGTGAATCTATTTTTAAAATTGTATTAAGTAACTTACTTTTTTATATTATTATATCAAATGTAGTATGTATCAAATTAATTATTGCAACTAGGTATTTAAATTGATTTATTATTATTATTACTTTATTTTTTTGCTGCTGTTATTCTCTAAAAACTTTATAATTTTTTTTTTGCCATAGGTTATTGCGTTTGATGAACTGAAAAATGACAGCAAGAATCCTATTGATCAATGTAACAGCTTAAATCCAGTATGTATAAATATTAAATATGAAAAAGTTTATAATAGGAATTATGTTGATATTGTCTGCTATTAAGTACCTATTATAATTTATAACTTGAAAATTAAATAAATTTACCACAACTATGATACCTATACATACGTTTTTTAATTTTTAATTTATATGTGTTTAAACTGTTTGCACAATCAAATAAACGTTGTACCAAATATGTTAATTAAAATATTTTAGAACCTATTCTAAAACTAAAATATTTGAATAAGTTAATGTTGTATTCACTTGTGTTGTATCTGTATTACTATCACATAACATACTAAAACTTATATCCAGCAGTTCCAATTTTGTATGTTTAGTTTAAATATTTTAGTGAATTTGCCTATTATCAAATTTAAAGGTTAAATTATCTGTATTCTATTGTTGGATTTTTCAATATTTTAATTGTTCAATATTAATATTTTACATTGGTACTTATAACACACTTAAAATTAAAATGTCATAAAAATTCAAATAAAGAACACTATCTTTATTATAATAACTATTTATGTATAGTATTATTAATAAAATTGTATCAATAAATGTAATGAATTAAAAATGATAAAAGTGATGAATAAAAATGATGTTATTTATATTTCAGTTAGTGATTCCAGAGTATATTTTACATTTCTTCTCCAATTTGTTATTTTTGTTTGGAGGCCAGTGGTTATCCATTGCTATAAATGTTCCATTAATGGCTTATCATATTTCAAAGTAAGAGTGCATACATTTTAGTATTTATATATTTATAAACATTCTATTATATTATTTCAGATATCGAAATAGGCCCGCTATGTCTGGTTTTGGCCTCTATGATCCGACGAGTATTATGAATGCTGATAAATTAAATAAATATCAACGTGAAGGTTGGATAAAATTGACATTTTATTTGTTTTCATTTTTTTACTATTTATATGGGTAAGTTACTTATTTTAACAATATATAATTTAATCAATATTTACATTTTTTGTACTATAACTTTTAGAATGATAAGAGCATTAATCACAGTGTAAACCTATGATGCTTTGAACATTCATCTTGTACAACTATAATAGTCAAAAGTTATACTTAATAATGGGCAATTGGTACAAAAATCAATGGATTGAAAAATCCAACAATTTTTAATTATTTCAGTAAGAATAATAATTTTCAACTTTTTATATGTTTACAGTACTAATAATAATACCCATATTGTGCATGGATAATAAATATATATACATATTAATTAATTAAATTTATATTTTTTCAATAGAATTTTTCTAGTGATTTCATAAATCTTTTCATAATGTTAAATATATATATATTTAGATGTAAGGTAAAAAAAATATGTTAAAATTACAAAGTAATTAATTATATTTTTTTAACTATTTTATATTCTAACTCTTATTTTTAATTTTTAAAACGCTATAGAAATAAATTTACTTGAAATTGAAAAATTATATTTGCAGGTAAATATGTATGTTACTGGCAATCTGGAATGTTGGAACTGTCAATAAAATAATTAACAATTAAGTTAATTGTATTAAACATGATAAACTTTATTATATTTAATAGATTACTAAAATTGTAATACTTCAATAATAATTGTAAGAAAGACTGCAATTTTAATTAACTGATTATTTCATCATAATTTAATTTACTAAGTATAATTCATTTTTTATATCAATAATAAATTATGATAATATTTAGATTCATTTTAAAAATTAAAACGCTTATTTTTTAAATAAAAACTACATTTAATAGATACACATATAATTACATTCTTACACTTAATAATTAGAAATATTGTATAAGGTATCATAAACTTAAGACTCTACTCTACTGTAAAAATAAAACAAAAATATATCTACTATTAGACTATGGTCAGCTGACTTTTATCATTATAACTTATCAATATTAATCAATTATTAATTTTATAATGCACTTGCACTTACTTCTATAGAAGTCTATGTATACTTAACACAAAATTACTACGATAATATTATTTGTTTGTGTTTTTTAGAGAGAGATAAAAGTATCAATAGTTTTAAAATTGATAGCAATATTAGTAACAAAATTAGAAATATTAAAAATTATATTAGCAGAGTAGAGATTTGACAAGTACAATATACTAAATTTTAGTACTCACGTATTTTGGAAACATTTGAACAACTAATTCAAATAAATTGTGATTTTAAACTGGACCAAAGTTATTACATTACTGATGCTATAAATTGTTCAACATGTTCAAATTAAGTCCAATACAATTAATTGAAATTAACTTGTAATAATGTTATTATATAATTCATCTAGTGGTGATTTATAACTGAAATAAGAAATAATCTGAGGATTCAGTGATTAAGTAAATCAAATTAAGTTTATAGTAACTCTATTTTTAACTTATTTTAGTCAATTCACGTTTAGAAGCGACCCAGGCGGCGACTAGTTTTTGTTGACACGCCCATGCACAGAAGACGGCCGCCAGTCGCTTTTAAACGTGAATTAACTGTATAGGTTAATAATTATTACTAATTACAATGTGTTACTTGGAACAAATTAATTTCATAGAAACTGGCTTTTATCCTTATAAATTAATATTATTCAAACAATATTATAGTACTAAATATATTGTACTATATGTTATAATGTATTAATATTATGATTTTAATATATAATATTTTAATTATATCAATTCATTAAATTTCAATTATTAAATCATAAAATTAATCATGAATAAATTATTTTAACATCATACACTAAGTTTTTCTTTTAGTTACTGTTATATTTATATTTTTTTAATTATCCTAAAGCTTTTGTTAGTTTATTAATCATAAAATTGCAATTTTTCTGAATAGATACACTGGTATGTGAAACAATATTTGTCTTTATTAAATTAATAAAGGTTTCAGAGCACTAGCAGCAAAACAGTAAACCATATTAATTTAATATAATATATATTACTATTTTATTATTAAGGCCATTTGTATGCATTTGTATATTTTTATTGATTGGTCAAAAAAACAGCTAGTTTATACCAAAATTTGTTTCATAACCTAACAATGCTGTATCTAAAATTTTATTTTGTATATTTATGATTTTTAAGACAACAAATCAAGAATCACTAATTATTTATTTCACTCATAAGTTATTATGGATAATTGAACTTATTAATAAAAATAGGAAATATAACTAATCTTAATCGATAACTGGAAATGTCCAATTAGTATTGCATAACAATATCACATAAATATGTAATATTATATTTTATTGTACCTATTGTACTCGTCAGTCGGTGCATTATTAAATCGTTAAATAATTTTAAAATGCCTAAAGTAAAAACTTCTAACACTTTTTAGAGCATATTTTAGTAATTTTTATTATTATGGCATAACTGCATACATATTTTATAGATTTTTTGGGCATATAATTGTTGGATCTATTTATTATACAGTGTGTTCACGATTTAAGGAACCACTAAATATTTCAGCAGGATGTCCTTTAATTGAAGTGAATATTTTGGAGGGCCTAAGGGGTACTTAAATACAATTTAATTATGATTTTTAAATTTTTAACACTTTATGTGTGCATGCGTAATACTAATACAACTTGCATTTTTTAAAGGAAACTTTATTTTTTTCTACATATTCGGATAGGTTATTTTTTATTAAACTTTTTTTGTATAAAATTTTTTTTCTATTTACAAAACTGAACAAGTTAGAGAAGTTAACAATTGAGTTAATGCATAATTCTTGTTAAACAAAATTGTCACTTTTAAACACTGGAAATAATAAAATAAGTGCCAAATAAATATTTGATTTACCTTATCTGTTTACAAATAATAATTTAATAATATTGTAATTGTAGTTTTATATGATAATTATTAAAAATTTCTAAACACAAAATGAACCTATATAAAATTGATTTTGTTTAACATTTATGTGCAGGAGATTCTACTCGTAAGTTGGCATTTATAGCTTGGTTCAATATTCAATTTCATAATTATCTTGATCGTTAGTAAATCGAATGGAACATAAAATTTCACTATAAACATAGTTAAAATTGTAATCGTATTATAGCAGTCAACTCAACAAAAATTATCACATATTCAAGATATTCATCCAGACTTACATACAATATCATTGTAAAATTCATTATAATATAATATATTTATAAATTTTAACTTCCTACGAGTAATTTTTATAAATTATGATAGACCCTCAAAAATATTTACTTCAATACAAGGTCATCCAGCTAAGATATTTAATGATACCTTAAATTGTGATCACACTGTAAATATATTATAATACAATAAATGGTTCAAATGACTTGAATTTATAAAAATTTAAATTCAAAATACAGAAGCTTTACTAAATTACTCACGTGCAAATTTTATCTTAAATGCATGTCATAATATACATACTTTTGAAAACATATATCATAAAGTGCTTAGAACCAATTAAACTCAATAATAACTTTAATACACTGTCGTCTATCATATATTTCACATTCTTTAGCATTCTTTAGTTTAATAGAACTGTAGCATTTCTTATATTTTAATATGAAATTCAGAATGATTATATAATAAGTACACGAACATGTGAAATATTATTCCATATGATTTACTCCTCTCATTTCTGGATCTGCCACAAACAACACAGCTAGGCATAATTGTTATTACAATATAAGAAAAATGTAATATATTATATTGTTATATTAAAACACAATATTATGATTGTAAGCGATCGTATATAATTTATAAAATTGTGATTCTTGAAAACTCAATATTCCAATTGTACATTTTACCACAGATATATATAATAAACAGTAATTATATATATGTGTGCATTTCAAAATAATAATCATGAGTATAAACAAAGAAATTTTAGAATACTTCAAAAATTTAAATCTGGACGATAGATAGTGGGCCCATTGAGTTAACCTTTTATACAAAAATAAATTAATAAGTACAACCAAACATTTTTTGGAGCACTTGTATTTAGTGAAAATAAAAATAAATGAATTAAAAAATTAATTTAAGTTTTATTCAATAAAATGTTAATAGTAAAATTATTTTTTTATTTTAGAAAAAATTGTAACAGTATTAATTTCTAAAGAAAAACAATATGTAAGACGCCTAATATTTATACAATTAATAAAAATGTAAATAAATAATATTTATGTTGTCTTTGCTGATTGTAGTTGGAATCCTTTATTTCAAATCATCATTTCATCATATCTAGAATAAAAAATATATAACATTGTTTAATAAAGCCCCAGAACATTGATAAAAAAAAAATATATATATAGTGATTATTTCTAATTATTACCTAAGTTTATGCTGCCACTTCCACCAATTGTGAAATAAGCCTCAATGATTCTGAAAATAGTAAGATTTTGATAAAACATGTTGTATCCTGGTTAAATTATTAAATGTTTAAAAAATTTTAAATTTTAAATTCTTAAAACTTTGCACAACAGCATTGAATAAATCTGTATAAATGTATAATGCACCATTAGATTACATACGCTCCTGACTAGTGACTACCATCCCTGTTAGTTAGTAGTTACAAATAATGAGATCAATGATGAGTAAGTGTAAAAAAAATAAATAATAGTAAAAATACTAATAACAATAATATGTAAATGAATAATATTTATTTTAGTTGTCTAAGTGCTGAAATGGGTGGGCTGATCAAAAATTTTACTGTAGTTAAATATGCTTGAACAAAAAGTATTTACATACATAGTTAAATCTTGTTCCCTTTTGAATCCATTCACAGATATGAGTTGAATGAGAACTTTTTTTGGCATATATTGCACTGATAGTGGTTGCCCTTGTTTGAACATTTATCACTGAGAGTAGACTCTGAATCGCAGCTGTTTACAATCAGGAATTTGGTAGCGATGGGCACTAAAACGTAACATAAAAACAAAAAAAAACATGTACAATTTATTGGTAAGTACAGTATCTTCAAATTACTCTAATAGACTTGAACATCGACATTTTTTGTGATATTTACAAAAGGAAATGGTTTATGATGATTACTTACCCAATGATGAAATGACAAATAAATATTCCTAGATTTTTACATTTTACACCGCAAACATTACAATAAAAATTCATAAAAATTAGAAAAACACAACACTCGTATCACCAACGCAATATTAATTATCAACAAACCTCTTATCAATTGTTATCCTGGCATCATCACACACACACACACACACGATGTAGAGAAACACGGCTTTCGATAGATCTACAGCCGTGTAGAGATGATAGATCAGATATTCTATACATCGTGATCGCAAATCACTGAAAATGACCAAGATATAATTTTTAATAACCTAACTTCGAAATGATTAAGAAATATAAACTAATAATTTCTCGGTAAGAGTATCGATTTTTCGACTCCCTTCTTAGGAACTAAAAATACTCCCAGGGGTCCCTTCTATAGGATTCGTCGATAAAAAGCATGGATTGTGGGGAGCTAAATCAATGACATAATATTATAATATATATATTTATATTACATTGTTATAAATTATATTATGTCAATGAGCTAAATTGTTCTGTGATTGTACACATTGAAATCTCGAGATAGATAAAATCCCACAGATTTTGATTTCGTTATCTATGTTATCATTATTATTGTCACGCTTGGGCTACCGGATCATGTTATTATCATTGTATTTACTGTTTATAAGTAAATATTTAAAATTTTTAACATTAAGCCATAAGCACCACCCGTCGACCCTGTCTCGGGCTTTTGATTTTGGACGTATACGTCGCCCACCAGCCCCAGGTGAAATGGGCAAGTCGTCTAAAGACAAGCGTGACATATACTACCGGCTAGCCAAGGAACAGGGCTGGCGGGCCCGGAGTGCGTTCAAGCTGATCCAGATCGATGGGCAGTTCAACGTACTAGACGGCGTCAGCCGAGTGGTGGATCTGTGTGCGGCCCCGGGGAGCTGGAGCCAGGTGCTGAGCAAAGCGTTGTACTCAGGCCGCGGCGGTAACGATGACGTGAAGATCGTCGCGGTCGACCTGCAGTCGATGGCCCCGCTGCCCGGCGTCGTGCAGTTGAAGGGCGACATCACCAAGGAGAGCACCGCCAAAGAAATACTTGCCCAGTTCGACGGCGGCCAGCTGGTGGACCTGGTCGTCTTCGACGGCGCGCCGGACGTCACCGGACTCCACGACCTGGACGAGTATGTGCAAGCGCAACTGCTGTTGGCCGCCATGAACATCACCACTTACCTGCTCAAGCCGGGCGGCACGTTCATTGGGAAGATATTCCGCGGCAAGGACTCTTCGCTGCTCATTGCCCAGCTCGAAATATTCTTTGGCGACGTGGTCGTCGCCAAGCCGTGTAGCTCGCGCAATTCTAGCATCGAGTCGTTTGTTGTGTGCCGAAACTTCCGGCTGCCCGACAACTACACGCCCACCATGGCTAACCCGCTGATGACCAACGACTCACGGCCCTGGGACGAGATGGACGTGCATCCAGTCATCACACCGTTTGTGGCCTGTGGTAGTTTAAGCGGCTTTGACGCTGACAAGACCTATCCTTTAGAAATTGATGGCTTGCAGTACACACAGAGGAATCCTGTACAAGGGCCGATAGCACCACCGTATGAGAAATCAAAGCCATTGATAACTACAAAGGGCATAAGTGTTGTCCAGACACCTATTGACCAAGCTGTCGCCTCTACTGAAAAATTGATGTTGGATTAATTTTTATGTCACCGTAAATATATATATATATATGTATTCTTTATTAAATATCAATGTTTATGATTTGCAATATATCTACTCATGTATTTTGTACTTTTAATATTATTGTTTACTTGAGTTCATTTCTATAACTTAAAATAAAAGCGTACAACTACATTACATTGGTTAAAAAAAACAATTTTAAAATTTAACCCATATGATGATGATAATTTACCAAAGTAAGCTTATTACTTATAAATTATAATTAGGTATATTATATACTGCATATACTCTTAACCTTATAACTTATAACCATAAAATTTTTGTTACCTAGAGTTCATTAATAATAATGTTCCTAATATATTTATATTAATTAATTTACTTTTTAACTATTAAAAGTTGTTTAATTGAATAAGTTTGAAAATTATACTCTGCGAGTGTGCTAAATTCTTGTTTTCTAAATGTATTTTAATACAACACAAACTATGATTCTATACAGAATTTAAAAAGAATTTAGTAACCTTTATATTTTGATATTTATTTTTAACTTGGGTTAGTATTAATCTATATTAAATGTTGATACTTTCATATTTTTATTGTTGGTCATTATGAATTTAATTTAAACAGAACCATTATAAAATTATTTATTTATTTAACTATAGTACTAAAATATAATATGTATGGAGACTATTGTCTACAAGGTATTCTAAATTATGTTTGAAAATCTAAAATGTATTATGAAGAATACCAAATGTCTAAATAGCTATGTATAGGTACTATTTATACAACTTAATGGTTCTGATTTTTAGGTCTTTTTCAAAGTTTTAACACTATTTACAAGTTACAACTTCTTCCATAATATTAATAATTTATTTATTCTTTAACAATATCAGTATTATTTTAACTAAAACTACCTGTATAATAAATAAAATTTATTATTTTTACAGTATATTATATTATTATCAATTTCATTGTTATTCAAAATAATGTAATTTCATGAATGGAATGTTCGGTTACATCAAATTTTACAAAACTTTCAGACAAGCCATTATATCGGTTTTAAAATTTCTCTAATATCGAATCAGGTATTCTTCCAAAATATTATTTATTTGAACGATATAAATATTAAAAAGTTTTTGCATCATAATTTTGTGAATACGTGATCATATTTATATGGAATATGAATTTTCCATATTATGTATAATGTGTATCATTCTTTAAGAAAATGTCCACAATTATCCCTCCTTATGCTTATTTTCCATAATTTGTTACCATTCATAATTTTATAAATAACATTTATTCTTATCACTTATAAGCTTAACACCTGATACACCTTTCATTGAAAGATTCAAATATAACTTTGGTGGAGAGTTTGGGGCTTACTTCTGCTCAGCCACAAAATAACCCACTATTACAGTACCATCGGAAAAACACATATTAATTAATTTAGGAGTTATTAAAAAGTATTAAAATTTCATAATAATATATGTGTAAAATTTAAATTCGATGGTAAATCTTTATATTTATACGATGAAAAACGATTTTGAGAAAACTGCACTAGGTAGTAGGTACCTACTGCAGAAACGATCAGCTGCTAATACTCAGTTTTCAAGCTTATTTAAATAACTGATAATTATATCCTAATAATATGCAGGACAAATAAAAAAAAAAAATAATTTCAAAATGTAAACAGATTATATCATATCTGAAAAATGCTATAGTTCAAATATTTAGTGAAAATTGTAATACCTACGTAAACGTTTAATGTAGTTATTCGTTTTTGAGATACAACAAAAAACCGAGAGGATTCGATTGCTTTAGCATAAATGATCCTGACTTGTATTTCTAGATTATTGAAAAAAGTATTGAGAAATTTCTACTTTTGACCCTCTAAAATATATAGTACTAGTCTATACTCTATAATACTATAGATCCAAAATCCAATTTTCTATTAGAAATTTCTTTTGTGTTGAAGATGAAAGTTGAAGATAATAGGATTTATTCTGTTACAAAAAGTGTTATATAAGAAAAAATATATCAATGTAGATCTATAATACATAAATATTGTATAATTGTATTTTTTTTTAATTTTTAATTTAGGTACCATGTAATTCTTTTATAGGTACATTATTTCTATTTAGGTAATACTTTATTACTTGTACCTTACAACTTAATGCAACATATGTAACAAGTATTTATACGCAGATTGTTTAATTTCTTTTGTATATTATAATAATATAATACAATACATACTTAATAGTTAATACATTTTCAACCTTTCACCTTTTGATAGGTATATAGCTTTTTTTTTTTTATATCTTGCCATTCTCACTGTTCTCAGTGCGTGATTGAGTAATGGATTTCGTGTATGGTCGACAGTCGTTTGGACATTATGTACCTATAGACGGACGTCCTTGATAGTTAATTTCCATTAGTACGTAAAATGATAACAGTGAAACTAAACAGATTAGCTTACCGGCAAATAGAGGATGTGCAATTTTAATAGTGTTAACTGTTAATACATTAAGTTTATTTAATATAAATGTTTTAATTTTTAAACATTATCGTTGATATTAATTACACTAATTAATTATCAAAATATATTATCGTTGTATAATTTGTTTTTTACTCATCCCAATAAAATACGTTTTCATTAATCTTATCAACAACAAAATAAAATTTACACTACATTTGTATTTAAAGTGCTAATTAAATTTTTCTAGTAGTATTTCAATAACAGCGATTAGTATTACTGTTTTAGTTTATTTTTTTGTAGATAAGCAAATGCGATGAACCACATAAATTGAATACGCAGTTATACTCATTTTAGTTGCGCATTAATCAGTACCTTCAAATATGTATACACGTAATGTCAGTCTTATTGTTCGAAAAAATTTAAAGTCTTGCCTTTATGTCAGACACAAAAATGATTCTCCCACTAAACAACCAGATAATCATTATGACCCAGATGCTATTAATGAGAATCCATTGGAAAGGTGTAAGAGGTTCTTCAAAAGGGACATAAATGAATTGTGGAAAAAAGCTAATGACCCATTTCAACAGTATGAAGATAATAAAATATTCCCAAAAACTGTTGACATTTTAATTGTTGGTGGAGGCGTAATTGGTTCATCCATTGCTTATTGGCTCCAAAATAAATGCAGAGATGGAATAACAATTGCTGTTGTTGAAAAAGATTTATCGGTAAACAAATCAATTTTATCTACTCAAGAGGTATTATAGCTAATTAAATATTTTTTACATACATGGTAACAGTATTAATTATTTTGATATTAAGATGATTAAGTTTCTATCGATTAATGAGTTATATTAAAAGCTAAAATAATTAAATTTATTGCAGTTGAATAAAGTAATGTTTTTGTTATTTATATCTTTCAATTTACCATTCACTCATTTTTTTTTTATATCTAAATTAGTTATATACATGGAATAATATTATTAATTTTTATAAATTTTCAAATTCAAAATTAAGAAATGTTTAGTATACCTAACATTTTTTTTCTTTATTTAGTATATTACTCATAACATATAATTTGGTAGTTTTGGAATTAAAAATAATTTATTGCAAGTTCTAAGTACTAAAATACATAAGTATATTAATGTGAAGTGTAAGTGTTTACCACACAATTTATATTACTTTGCTAATTATTTTAAATTCTGAGATAATATTTTATGTTATGATACCTGAATTTTGGTTATACGATTTATATATTTTATTTTATAATATTTCATACATGTGTAATTATGTAATTCAAGTATAAAATCTTATAATAAGATGACCAAAGTGTCATCACAGATAGAGCACTAATTTCATATATCATATCTGTAATAGCAATTCTAGTTTTTTATATCATTAAAAAATTGTATAATGTATTTGGTTACAGTATTAATATATTAAACAACATATCATATATTCATGTATATTAAGTAATGTTGGTTTAAACAAAACACTTATTACATATAGTTTTGTAAAAATAGAACAAACTAATAGTTTGAGCATAATAACATAACATCAACATTATGATCTATCACTAACAATGAAGAACTCTAGATAAATTTATACTATACATTTGAATGTTTTTTTAAATATTTTGAATGTTAAGAGTTAATTAAATTACCTAGATAATTAATAATATTTATTTTAATATTCTAGTATGCCAAAGCATCTACAGTACTATCTTGTGGAGGGATTCGTCAACAGTTTTCACTTAAAGAAAACATCGAATTATCCCAATTCAGTGCTGAATTTCTTCGAGATATCAAAGATTATTTGACCATACCAGACCAGGAACCTCCAGAAATAAATTTCAATCCATCTGGTTATTTATTTTTGGCTACAAAAAATGGTGTGAATACCATGTTAAAAAATCATGAATTACAAAAGTATGATCTTTTCAATTTATAGAAATAGTTATTTTTAATTACTTAATGATACATTTTAGGGAATTAAAAGCTAATGTTGAGCTTTTATCAAAAGATATGTTAAAAACTAAATTTCCATGGTTAAATGTAGATGATATTGAATTAGGAAGTCTTGGAACTTTAAACTCAGGATGGTAAGTCGTTGAGCTCATTAGCTAGTTTTTTGTTTTTACTAAATTTTGTTTAGGTTTGATCCTTGGTCCTTATTAAATGCATTAAGAAATAAAGCTAAATCACTAGGAACATATTATGTCGAAGGTGAAGTAGAAGATTTTGGTTTTAAAATAGATACAAGCATAGTGGTGGAAGAAGATCCTGATAAGGAATACGAAGGGATTAATAGTGTAAAAGTATGTAAAAATATTACATTTTTAGTTACATTTAATTATTGATGTTTTACACATATTGTATATTAAATATAATTTAAAAGATAAATTAAGCTATGATTTTGAACTTTTTTAGGTAAAATTAAAAGATGGTAAAACACAACAGTTAGTATTTGGTATATGTATAGTAGCAGCTGGTGCTGAATCAGGAAATATTGCTCGAATGGCTAAAGTTGGGAATGGAAAAGGATTTTTATCAACACCCTTGCCTGTTGAACCTCGGTAATTAAATAAAAATATTAACTATTAAGTAATTATTTATATCGATTATAAAATGGTAAATTATTTATAAATTATTTTACAGCAAACGTTTTGTGTATTATTATCATGCGCCTAAGGGTCCTTCAATGTCGCCAATGGTAATTGATCCATCTGGAGTTTATTTTAGGTACCGAATTTAAAATATTTAAATATTTTGTGATATCTTAGGACATTATATTATTATAAAATACATTACTCAAAAGTTATTCGGTTATAGAAAAATATTTGGAGATATGAAAGAAATATAGAATATTATTTTTCAAGAGACAAATCAATTGAAAAAATATATTCTATTTGAGATTAACAAGTTGACAGCCTCGAGTGTCTATTTATCTTTCCTTGCAATTTAATTTTATAAAACATTTAAAAACTGTCTATATTGGCTTTGAGAGTTAAATGAAATACACACTGTGGTTGTTGTTATGGGCTATGAGCATTCTATTTGACTAACATATTTTTATTATTTTATTTTGTGAGAGTTGTGTTTAACCTTATTTATACACATCACTAAAAAATATAAAAATTGAATATTTGAGTATTTTGTGTGTATTGTGAATGTAGGTAGGTAATATTGTGAAAATGCATTTATTGGCTATGAGTATCTAATTTAACTCTCACCTAAAATCCTATCTATTTTAAGCTAAATTGAATCAGAATATTTTAAACATCATATGATAAGCATTAAAATCTATTTTCATTTAGATAAAACCCAAAGTTTTTATGATTAAACTCATTGTTTTAACTAGAGGGTAGTTGACCCAATTAATTGAGTATTAAAATTAACTCACATTGCAATAAATGAAGTATTCTGAAAAATGCAAGGGCAGTTAACTTGTTAATATTTTATAATATTAGACTCAATTGTTTTTATTTATTTATATTAACAATAATAAGCTTTAAAATAAAAAAGTTTAAAATCCTTTCTTGGTATTTACATTAAAGATAAGTTAAATTATGAACTAAATAATTTAATGTGTGGTCTGTTTATTAATTTGTTTTTAATGTATAAAATAAAAAGCAATTTTGTTAAACTTTTGATTTGTAGGCCTGACAGCTTTGACAACCATTATATATGTGGTAAATCTCCATGCGATACCGAAGAACCTGAAACCGTCAATTTAGATGTCGATCATGATTTTTTTGAAAAGCAGATCTGGGAAGCACTTGCACACCGAGTACCTGCATTTGAAGAAGCAAAAGTAATACTTTAAATATTTTGTTTTAGTTAATTATAAAATAAATAAAAAGCTTAATTTTTTAAAAGGATAACAATCATTAAAATATATTCAGTTATTAGTTAATAATTTTAAATAATAAAATAAAAGACACTGTAATAATTTTTGCATTAAGACAAACATATTTACATTTTCTGCTATTTTGTATTAACAAGATGTATTTTAATTTCAAACCAGATATGAAATCTATATATTTTCTTTGACGCATAAAGCTTAATACATTGATATTCCTTACTAATTGTATAGCTAACTTTATATATGTAGTATGGTCTTAAAATATATATTATGGCAAGGATGTTCTATCTAAATTTTAAATTGATTTATGGTAGTTTTTGTTAGTATTATATGTTTGTTAAAATAATACATTAAAATATATACATATTAGGCCTATAGTATTGAGTGTGGTGATATTTCATGAAATACTTAATTATCAACTATATTACTATAATAACTAAATACTCAACTAAACATTTAACAGATATTTATAAATTACGTAATTTGTTCAGTTACATTTTATATGTCATTATTGTAAGATTGTATTGACATTTTTACCCTAAAGTCAATTTTATAGCTATATCATGTCCAAAAGTTGAGCTTAGCCCAAACCTGGAATTTTCTCAGTATATTATATTTAGAGATTAATAATCATGAATACAATTTAAAAAAAGAATATAATAAATAGCATATTACACAAAATTGAGTCAATAGATAGTATAGTTATGAACTTGGCTTAAATTCTTAAACTCTTATCACCATTTTCTTATTTACAATATAAGTTTTTGTTTGACAACAAGGAACTTATATTTTTGTTTTTTGGCTGTATATATTAAACATTTTCATGCATTTTCAAAATATTAAAACGTTATTAAATTTACTACCAATTTAAGGACACATCATCAAAATATATGTATGAAATTTAAAAAAACGTTATTATAACAATACACAATTATTAAATAATAAATTAACAAATTTTGTTGTTTTTCATTTAATAAATACAAAATAATAAAGATGTCAATTAAATACATTTCCTTATTAATGGTAGGATACTATGGTAGGATGTCGTATGGGGATGTGCAGATTTAGTAAAGTATAGTAACACATTTTCTTGATGACATATTTATTTAATTTTAATGTTGATATATAAACAACATCATTATGTTAAATTATCGAACAGATTTACGACTTCTAATAATTTTTATTATGTATATCAGTGCTTCTCAAACTTTTTTGTCACGGGGTCCCCTAAATTTAATGTGAAACTGTCAAGGCCTCCTTAATCAAAATTATTAATTATTTTATGGCTTACCAGGATAGGTTAGGTATATATTATATATTTCACGGCCTACCAGTTATATGGGCACAGCTCCCAATTTTAGAATCAATGATGTATATTACATATGTTTCTTTTATTATAAATTATTTTATTAATATATATATATAATAGATTATAGTAGTGGCACTTTAAAATATCACATGATCCAAAATATTGTTTAAACAATGACAAAAACATATGAATTATATAATCAATATGAATAACAATAACGTAATCTTAATTATTATAGTTTAATACTGAGTATTAAATGATAAATACTATTTAAATACTAGTATATAATTATTTAAAAAAAATTGTTTCAACATCATGTATAAATATTGTAAAAAAATAGTTGGTCAAGTATAAAATAAAATATTTATTTAATAGATGTAATCCCAACTAAATTAGAGTTTAAGTTGCAGGATTATTGCACATCTAATACATCAATATAAGTAAGAATTTAAGTTTAATTTTTTAATTTATCCAAAATGGATGGCTTCTAAATTAAATAATATATAATTTACACTAATCAAAATAAATTATTTTTAATTCTTAGTTGTTCAGTAACATGTAAAACTAATTTAAGTAAGACTATTTAACATTAAACATAAAGTATTATATTTTAATGTAGTGTATTTATACATATCCAATATTATTTTATACTAAATAAAATACAATATATACTTTTACTAAGTTTATTTAGGTATGTATGTTAATAGTACAATTTGTATTATCATGGAATAAATTCATTGAATGAATTTAAATTTAAAAATTGGATATGCTGTTACAATTTATGTTTATTTTTAATATTTTAAATTATTTCACAGGTTAAAAGTAGCTGGGCTGGATATTATGATTATAATTGGTACGATCAAAATGGTGTTATAGGAGCTCATCCAAGCTATTTCAACTTATTTTTTGCTACTGGTTTTAGTGGACATGGTGAGTAAAAGAAACATTTTAATGTAGTTCATACAATTTAATTAATTCATATTTATTAATATAAGGTATACAACAAGCACCAGCTGTTGGCCGAGCTATAATGGAAATGATTACCGAAAGTGGATATAATTCAATAGATCTTTCTAGGTTAGGTTTTGGCCGGTTAATTGCTGAAAAACCACTTTATGAACAAAACATTGTCTAGCTTAAAAAATAAATTATGGTATACTAATCATTTGTTTTTTTACGATGAAATAGATGGTGATTATTGTTGATTAAAGAAGTTTGTTTGAATTTTAATACCTTAAAATATAAAAAAATCATAATTGATGTGAAGTAAATAAATACAATTGTATGTTCTTGAGGCATATGACATGTTTCAATGGAATAATTATTCATAGAGAATAATGCCTGAAAAAAAAATAGCTTATGTTATTTATTAGTAAACTGTATCATAAAATAAAAGATAATATAGTTAATTTCACTACACATATTTTATTATAACTCTCATTATACTTACAAGCATATAACTAGGATTATATTTATTTCTCCAGTTAAATGAAGATATACTGTATTCGTGAACTTCATTTGCATGTTGGATATGGCAACCGTGGTGAGTATGTCCGCCAAAAACTAGTCGAGGCTGTACCACTTTCAATAACTAATTAAATAATTTTAATATAAAATATAATTCAATTTTATTTTTTTATAAATAATACCAAATTACACAACAAAATTACTTTTGATGGAATCTATTATAGTTATATATTGGCCTTAAGTTTCTTGTAAAACCGAAATCACAGTATGTGTTGTAGGATCTTGGATATTAACACAATATTTTTGTAAGTGTCCTAATATAACTAGTATATTAATTGATGAATTAAATAATCAAATAGTCAACCATAAATATTATTCAACCAGTGGATCTTAGGTAGATTACCAAGTACTGTAACTGCGACTACTCTCTAAGGTAGTGTTTCTCAACCGGTGTTCTGCGGCACACTTATGTGCGAACTAGTTGGTGGTGTGCCAAGAGTCATGACCGTGGTCACATGTATAATAATATTAAGTGTTAAAAATAGAAATTTCCCAGTACTTAATTACTTTAGTGTTCCATCAAAATGTATGATTATAAGAAATGTGTCGTGAGTATAAAAAGGTTGAAAATCACTGCTCTAAGAAGTTGTGTGTATTTATTGGTGTTAAATAGAGGCTTATACATAAACTAAAATAAATACATTTTTGTAGACTTAAGTAATTTTCTGATCTGCAACAAGACAGTAAAAATCATTCTAAAATATTTAATTTAAAATATATTTCTAAATAATTGTTTTATGAGTAGAAATGTTAGCTCCGCAGCAAGACTTGTTTTATACAAATAAAAATAGGATGAATACATGGGTTTTTTTGAATTATTTGTGCCACTGCATTCTACAAAATATTTATTATAATAATATATTTTGATATAACATTTTAGGGGCTATTGTAAATTAAATGTTTCTTCCTAAAATATTTAAAATATAACATTCAAATATAGTTATTTAAATTAAATAAAAAATCTATAATATTGATAACTATTTAGTTATTAAATTTTAAAATGTATATCAAGTTCTTATACAAAAACTAAAATTATACTCTTGTCAACATGTTATTTATTGATGGGAAACAGAAAAAACAATTTTAATTTCTTATCTTTAGATCATAAATTAGGTTAGATTTAATCAGTACCTTTTCTGTTGCATCTTTGCGTAAACAATCCCAGCCCTCGCGAAAAAGTTTTTCTTTTTCTTTTAATGAGGCTGAATCCGGTTCATTGCACGCCATATCATTTTTTCTATACAGAGGAAAATGCTGAAATTTAAAACATAAAGATATGATTTAATTAAAATATACAAAATATATATATATATAAATTCATATTAATAAAATATAATACAAAGTATCACTATAGTTTTTCTTTTGTTGCTATACATCAACCATTAGTATAGCGTTAAACATTCATGAATACATTACAATTTATATTTTATAAACAATCAAATTAAAAAAAAATCTTTATTCATTATGTAAACATATAATCTATATTTTAAACTTGACTAAAGATAATATAAGATATATGATTAAAGATTGGTTATACTGAATGTGATAAAATGCAGACAATTACTTTTAAAATTAATTTATTATATACCTATAAAATAAATTGTTAAAGAGCAATAACTTAAAAAATAATTATAAATGAAATCTTATTAAAAACGTTAAACAACTGCCAATACAATATTGGTTGTTTTACACAAATAAAAACAAAAAATTACAAAATTTTAAGTACAAATTACTTGTAATAGTATTGGTTTACTATAATTTCCATCTAGCATCATTGTTTTTGAACATTTATTTTCATTTTGGCTACATTTCAATCGCTCTAAAATAGTCAGAATTTATGCATATTTAGTCAATAAGTTATGAAAAAATCTAATAATATATTTAAACTTACTGGAGATGATATTTAGTTTTAATTTAGCAGCATGACATAAAAAACATCCATCCATTTCCATAGCCATACTATTTATTGATACAAAATGAACATTACGTCTACTGATCAATTCTACTGAACTAGTATTAAACACTTTATTAAACCTTCTTTCAAGATGTGGTGTTATGCTATATAAAAAAATCAAGTTAATTATTTTAATAAAGTATAAATAAGAAAAATATGGATTATTTATACCTATAGTGGAAACCAATATCATGATTACCAACAATAGTATATAATTGTATAGCTGATGGTACTGAAAACAAATATTTAAATGTTTCTACATATGAGTTGAAATCTCTTTCACTACTCCATAATCCTTCATCAAATAAATCACCTACAAAAATAAATATACATTTATTCTTTGGTTCTATACAAAAAAGACAAATAAATAAAAATTTTAATCAACAAATTGATTTACCTAAAATAAAAATAAGTTCTGGTTTATGTAATTTGATAGCAGTTTGAAAAGCACATCCCATTTCCCATTCTCTAAAATAGTTTTAAAAATACATCATTTTCTTACTTAGATGATGTTAAGATTGCATATATATTAACTATAAGAAATTTGTGTTTTTATTATATAAATCCCTCTAGCCTATTTATAAAAAAACTTCTAAAGAAGTATGTTACTTAATAGACAAATTAATTTAATATAAATATTACCTGAAATAATTAATTAAAATATTATTTTATTATATATAAGGTGTAACAAGACTATTTGACAAACATCCATTACAAATTTTACTATATTTGTTAAATAGTCCTGTTACACTCTGTATATTAACTTTTGTAATTATTTAATATGAAATTTAAATTACATATTTTAAAAAGTGTGGAATGTTTTACAAAAAATAATTTGTGTAAATTAAGTTAATTTTGATAAAAATAAGTTCAAAGAAAATTATTATTAAAAATTATATTCAATTCTAAAAGATTAAAAATAATATGGAGAAAAATATTAACTTAGTATAAATAAAAAGTTTATAAGAAACTAAATAATTTTTTTTTTTACATAATATTGTGAAAAATGTATCTTGTTATTTTTTATTACACACTAGCTACAGTAGTCAAGTCAATATTACATGTTAGTGTCAACTAAATTATGAAATCAAGGAATATTTATTAACTTTTATTTAAAATCATATATAAAACATGATTAACGAATATAAAATGTCTTAATTATTTTTAGCAAAGTAATTTAAGTTAGTTGTAAGATTAACTAGATAACTAAAAGTAGTTTTTTTTTTTAACAAAATGATCCCAACCTTTGATTATTTAAAATATTAATAATCAATAAATGAAAGATGTCAAATTTTATTAATTTTCAGAAATATTTGTATGTATTGTTTAATTTACCGTATCATCTTATCAAGCCAATGTCCTTTCCTCGTACCAAGTAAATGAGTGTCAGCTAAAAACATTACTTTAACAGGTTGCTCTGATGTCATGTTACTATCAGAAGGCCAATTGCACTAGAAATCATGTAATAATCATTTAAAAAATTCTATTATCATTAGTATTGGTTAAAACTTTAAAGTATACATTGTATGTATGTACATCGTACAAGTTTAAATTCTTACTTGTGATAAAACCACGTAAAAGATGCCATATTCACAAAAAAATACTAAACCAATGATGCACAATAAATATAGTGTAACTTTCTTAAGTGTAATGAGACTAAAATATTTTATCATTGTGCACTTTCTGGGATGACTTTTCCTTAGGTATTGAAGTGTAAAAATATATATTAATTACACAGAATTCCAAATGATTTGAGATCAAAAATTCACATTATTCTAACTGGATAGTTTTCAAGGATCTAACAACAACTAGCTAGGAAGCTTATACAATTTAATAGTAGAAATAATTAGTGCTGTCAAGTACTGATCAGTCATTATTGATTATTTGCCTATAACTAATAACTTAATATCTATTTATGTAATTATTAATTAATTAATATTGAATAACTGGTGAATGACCTAACCTGGCCAGAATAAATAAAAAAGTAACTAGTTGCCGGGTAGTATTTGCTATACTCGACAGTAATATCAATCATAATAACAATTGTTTGGTAAGTTCAGAACTGCTATCAAAATAGTATTATCAAATACTAACATGTGATAACAAATTGATGATACTAAATATCGATGAATGATTTTGAATCCGGAATTCCGGAAGTCGTAATTTTTGTTACTTATAAAGTTATAAGTACTTAATATTTTGTATTTTATATTGACCATTATCTAATTTTTCTATTACAATTACAATTATTACTCTTTTACTTGATTTGGTTTTATAGAATAAAATTGTAATTTTAATAATTTATTAATTTATATATATTACAGTGCTTAATTGAATTAAAGAAAACTAAGAAAAGCTAGAAATAGGTACTGTAAATTGTAAACTATCAGTTTATTTTATTATGAATAAATTGTATTGCTTCAGATCAGGTCAATTACTTACACTATTGTTTCAGTTATACCTATTCTGTTATTCTAAATAATTGATGGTAATATATTTCACGAACTACCTACCTCCCTATCTTTTATACTGTATATTAATTTTTCAATTGTCTTTTAAAACAACTCGTTGGTATATTTAATATTTTTTGATAACTTTTTAAAATTATAAATTATACTAATACAATTTATTAGTTTTAAATGGAAAAAAATGATTGTAAATATCTTATTTCTTGAAAATTTTTAAATCAAATTAATATATATTCATTATAATACTATTGTTATTATTATTATAAACATGTCCAAATGGGTAACTATATAGGTGGGCCTAGAAATTTGCATAGATTTCATCTCCTTCTAAATTGTTTAGTTTTAAAAAAAATTAAAGAATAAACACAGGAATTTGAATTTTTTAAATTTGTTCATTCACATGTGAGTTATGTTTTGCTAACCTTGAAATAAAATTTAAACACCCTCAGTTTTGAGAAAATAAGGAATCTATTGATAAAACTTTCATTGAAATAGACTCCTAAGATTAGTATGTTTCAAACATTGGACATTTCAATCTACAATTTTATAATATTAGTATATAAGTATTTATATGTTATACATTATGTATATAATAATAATAAAGAATACCTATTTTATAATTACTTAATTCTTTTAATGCATTTTAGTTATTATCTATTAGTAATGAGTCTAGGTAAGACAAGAGTATTAAAGCTTTTAAGTTGCAATAAGAATTTGTAAAAATGTTTAATAACATTTTTAGAGTTTAAGTTCAATAATCATGAAATTAAATTTTGTAATAATAAGATGGATAAATAATTTATTTGATAGTTGTTTTATTTAGGGCAGATTTATGTAGTTGAGCTGATTCCTGAGGCATTTTTTTAAGGTCATACTTTCTAAACTTGATTGTGTTATGTGTTTTGTCCTATATTTAAAATAAAGACAGTGATTTAACTGTTTACTAGATACCTTTAAGTTTTTAATATTCTATTATTTTATATCTTATTATTCTCAGCTGAATTCTTTAATAAAGATCTTTATACTTATAGTGTATTGAATTTATATGTATTTAAGATTACCAGTTTTAAATATGTATAGATTTAAAATACTTATGAGCAAATGAGCAATGAACATAATATATTATTATACTATGATAGGTAATTTGATCTCTAACACTTACTTCTTTTGCCCTTGTAATTTGTGTATCTGACTTCTGACCTACCTATTTCTAAATATTTTTAAATAATTTACTTTTTACCAAAACTATTATTTTACTTCCAAGTTCCAAATACAGTTAAAACAAATATTTATAATCCTAAAATATTATTTTGTTTTGTTCTGTAAATACATTTTTACTAGCCGACAAATCATTTAAGTTATATTGTAATAAAAAATACATTTTTATTCTCAAAATACTTATTATTCTTGTTTTTAAATAAATAAATTATGGTAAACTTTATTATTTTAAGTTTTGTATTATTCCCTAAATAATATTTTGTAGAAAATTTGACACGGAACTGTAATAATTACATTTTCATAATGTAAAAAAATATTTAAATAATATAGGCTGTTAAATGTAACAATCAAACAGCTTATTCAACAATTGGTGTAGAATACAACTAATATTTTTATATTTATGTTCTTTTTTTTATAAGTTGTAAATCTTTGCTATAAATGTTTAAATAATATGCTTTTACCAATTTAGTGAAGATTTAATTGCTATACATTATGGATAATTTCTTTTACTTTAAGAAAGTATTTATTAACCTTTTAGAATTTTTAATTATCTGTTCATATCTAATTGTTTTACTTCAATACCTATTGTAATACAAAATTCATTATTTGTTTTAATAGGTTTTAATCAATTTAATCATAGAATTATTATTAAAAAAATATTTCCAATTTGGAATAATAATTAATTTGTTTTATTTCATAGAAAAAAAAAAGTATATTAGCTATAAAAGTTTTTATCATAAAATTTCAAATAATTTCTTGAGCTCAACCATCAATTGCCAGTCAGTCTTCAATAAATCATCTCTAAAATGATCTTTGCATGCGTCAATCGACTGTCTGGATATTTTGCTCACCAACAAATCCTTTTCATCAAAATGCCTCCCAAACATTTTTGGTGCATCACCTGGTATTGGCTCAATTTTTATACAAATTTCTTGTCCTTTTCTAGCAGTTTCAACAGCTTTGTGGTTGTTTTCTATGCTGGTCACAATACCCAAATCTACAAATTCTTTACTAGGAACACATATAGGTGTACCTTCTTTTACAATTCCAGATTCTACCATTACTCCCATAACAATTGGATCTCTTGAATTAAACACAAACTGTGGTAGGACTTTAAGTTTACAAGGAAATACTGCAATAGACTTAAACTGATCTCGGTTTTTCCTCTTAAGATCGTCTTGATAAGCAGTAAACTTATCAAATAAATGGTATATAATATCAGCTTGAAATATTTTAACATTTAATGTATCAGCTAATTCTTGTGCATCTCTTTCAACTTTAACATCAAAAGCTAATATAGTAGCATATAAAGGAGAATGTTCCAACATTATTGATGCTTTCATAACATCTTTTTTAACAACGGGACCAATTCGTATGTTGCTATATGGTATTTTACTGGATCTTAAGAAATCCAATAAAGCTTCTAATGAACCTAACGTTGAAGCTTGTACATAAACACCTCTATCTTGTAATTTAATAGTACTTAAAGCAGACTTTAATTCTTTTGCTACTACTTCTTTAAGTCGTTCAATTTCTTCAGCTTTGTTAGCTACATAAATGTTTAATCCTGCAATAGCTTTTTCTAAATCTTTAGCAGCAATTTTAACACCTTGAGCTGCTTTGATTTCTTTATACTCAATATAAGCATTTTTCACTCTAAGTTCTTTCAATGGTTGAGGCATAAGTAGTGATCTTATTTGAGTGACAACAGGCCCATCAGTACCTGCTACGACAATTGTATCTCCTTCTCTGAGGTAACCATTTACTAAAATAGTATCAATAGTAGTTCCTAAACCAGTTATAGCTTTCACTTCCAATACAGTGGCCTGCAGCTCAGTATTGAAAACAAGTCTTTTATATAAATGTGTTTGACAATTTTCAACAATAAGATCTAATAAATTTCCCATTCCCTCACCAGTAATAGCTGATGTAGGTACCAAAGATACATATGATTTTGGATCAGGATTTTCATAGAATAAAGCAGCATTTAAACCTTGTTCGGCAAATTGTAATATAACGTTTTGGGATCTTGTTTTAAATTCATTTTGTGTATTAGAATGCTGAGAGGTCAAAATATCTCTTACATCTTTACGTGGATTAGTTTGCCAATCATACAATCGATCAATTTTATTTAAAGCGACAATGAAAGGAGTTTTCTTAGTTTTCAGTATATTTATGGATTCTATAGTTTGTGGTTCTAAACCATGCATAATGTCAACTACTAAAATAGCTATATCACATAATGATGATCCTCTATTACGGAGATTGCTAAAAGACTCATGACCGGGTGTGTCAATAATTAATAGTCCCGGAACTAAGAATTTTTTAGTTGCATAACCATTTACAACTTTAGTTTGTTCTTTTATAGCATGAAGTGGAACATTTGTAGCTCCTATTTGTTGGGTAATACCTCCAGCTTCACCATCTTGTACATTAGTTCTACGAAGCTTATCTAATATTTTAGTTTTCCCAGTATCTACATGACCCAAAACACATACAACAGCAGCTCGTAGATCTGATTCTTCTTCTTCCTTTGACGTATCTCCATTTTGAGTTTGAACTTTAACAGCCTCATCATTTTTATTGTCATCAGAATTGTGAATAGCTTCATCATCTGATTTGTCAGAATCATCATTTTCATCTACTTTGTCTACAGTTGACTGAGTTTGCAATGCTTCTCTTTGTGCTTTATAAGTTTCTAAAAGTAATTGTGCACGAGCTCTATCAGCTTTTTGCTTAGGAGTTAAAAATTTCCCTTCGGCTTTTAGTCTTTCCTTTTTTTCCTTTTCCTTTTGTTTTTTCTTTTCTTTCTTTTCTTGTTCTAATTTTATTTTTTCTTCTTTTTGCCTCTCAAGTTCTTCTAAACGCTTTTCTTCTTCTTCTTCTTCCCTGCGAAGTTTCTCCTCTTCTTCTTTTTGTTGTTGCAATACTTCTTTTAAAGCTGCAATAGCTTTTTTACCAGGCCCTTTCTTATCTTTGACGGGGGCAACTGGCTTCTTCTTCTTTTTTGCATCATTAGTCGACATTTTTTAACAATTATGAAATGACTGCTGAAACAAAAAAAATCAATTTTTTTTAAATTTTAAAATAAACAGTGCTAAGTAAAGCCATATTAACAGATAGTAGATTGTATACACAAATTAGTTTAATAATAGGTAGACAATTTGAGGGAGATATAAATATTATATTTTTTTTCGAATACAAGTTAAGAAAAAAAAATTTTAATTATAATTTATCTAATAAAAAACAAAACTGGATAACAAAAATATCACTTTCATAGATTGAAAAAATATAATATATAATATAATATTCTGTATAAATATGCTTAGGTATTTACATTATTAATTAACTAAACAAATAGATTAATTAAAATTTAAAGAATTATCAATATATTGTTAGAAACATGAAATAAACAATAAGAAGTAATATTTTAGGGTAAAATTTAATGAATCTATGTATATGTTTTTGAATTCAAATTATTATGTGAATTGTAGAAATGCAAGTTACATATTATAGTCTCATGATACTCTGAAAAAGTGTTATTTAGGGCATATTTTTAATTTAATCAAATTCTTAAAATTAAAAATGTAAAACTAGAATGTAATATGTTAATTATAATTATTTGTTATCAATAAAGATAAAATGAGATATACATTTCACATTTATTAATAATGAATTCTAGTTAAATATTTACATACAACAAATTAATCAACTAAACTCTTACAGTAAAAATATTATGAATTATAGATACTGGTTTTTATAATAAAATTAGGCTTTTTTTTTTAACTAACAACAAACAAGTTATACTTTAAGTGTATGGCATCACTTATCAAGATTTAAATACAATTTGTTATCTATACTCTATATGTTATTGATCTTCTGTCATATTTTTGAAATATTTTAAAACATCTGATTGACTAAATAAAACAACAGTTAAAAACATAAATTATTTTTATTATCATAAATAATTTAAATTGTATTTGTATTTTAACTTATTTCATCAATATGCATTACACATAAGAAAAAAAAATAATTTATCTGTTACTAAAGTGACAAAGTTAAATAATATAATAATTTTTTTTAAATATTTGTACAGATTATAATATTTTATTTTAAAGTAAAATATTTATTATTAATATTTAAGTGGATAGATCTTCCAAAATAACAAATATTTTTTTAATGTGATATCCACGCTATGATTAGAAATGTACTTGAGCATAGGTCCTATAGTCCTGTGCCTAAAACAGCAATATTTGGGGATAGCAAATGATTTAATTTTTTTTTTACAAAATTACAAAAAGTATTTTTCATTTGATTAAATCAAATTTAACTTATTTTATAAATAGATTAATTTTTTTTATACAAATTATATATTATAATATATATACAATTTAGAATTACAAATTAAATTATCACATCCACTCACTCAAAATAGAACAGCTACACGGACCAGTATGGATATAATAAAACAACACAAATTAGTTTCATTAATAATTTATCTTTTTTAAATAAAAGATAAAATAACAAATTATATAACAAAACTCAAATATGTTTTATAAATAATTTTGGTAAGGATAGGGAAAGGGAGGAATGTGGCTAATCGGAAATTGCCTAAATAGGTGGAAAAAATCTAAGCACACCACTGTTTATGATTTATGTAGACATAATAATTTTAAGTAAATTTATAAATATATATTCTTGAAAATGATCTAATTTACATTAACAATCTAAAAGCCTAGTCAATAAAATAAATAGACAATATTGTTAATGTATAGACATTTTTCTAAGGAACTTTCAATTATGTTCTAATTGTTTACTATAAAACCAATTTTACTCTACTACCTATAACTATTATATCAATTTAAAAAATAATAATTTATTGTATAAATATTTTAGGTACAAACTGATGATTATAGATGTTATTTTAGTACTGAATTTATAGCCATTATATAGGACATTTTGTCAAATTTACTACTGCCTGAAAATCATGTCCATTAGAAATAATGGGTCAACTTCTATTATACATTATTTCCTAGTCAAATATCAATATCATACATAACCAAACTCATGACATTTAGGTTAGCTATATAATTGAAGTCTTTAGCTATAATATACTCTAATAAATATTTATTGGATATAGAAATTAAATTTTACCTTGAGTGAGATAAAAAAATAATAGATAATTTCTATGATATAGTTATAATATTTTAAACCTAATTGATAAGTTCCGTTTACCAAACATATACTACAGCATTTACACTGATTAAATTACAACTTTTTATAAAGTTCCTGTAATTGAATTAAATATGTAGTGAAATTCATAAAATCGTAATGCAAAAATACATCTAGAAATTGATTGCCAATACGTCTGACGAATAGTTTGCTTAAATATAAATTATATGTATGAATTAAACATTTTCCAATACGCTATTTTATTATTGAATGTCGTTTTAAAATATGAGCAAGTAGTCTGTACAAAAGCAATGATACACAAACAATGAGCATTATCAGCTGCCAGGTGCATATACTGGTACCGTCTGACAGGTTTTGCTGGAAACAATAGAAGTATTATCAAGCCCATACAAAACCGCGACTGTGTGTACGCCAAACAAATACTCGTCGATTCGGCCCACAAATTTGACGTCGGGTGTAATCTAAAACCGTGTGGTAGTGATCGTCTCGAGTCACACATCGGCGTGGTGACTATGTGGCAGAGCGACGGTATTGTACAATTTTAGTGTACGTATCGAAGTGACAGACATAGCGCAAGACACGAACGGAGTGATCGATCGCGTACGATTTACGGTATACTAAACAATTTACTCACCGATGTTGAAAAATCCGTCGATCTGCGGTTGTATTTAACGATTCTATTACAACAATTTTATGTAGGTGCGGACGGCACGAACTCTGGACGCTGACAATACGGTAATCGCCGTGTTTATTTCACACGATATTTCTTATCGTGTGCTGTTATCAACGGACGTGGTGGTGCCATAGAATAGATTATTATTATTATGTACGTTGCGTAAGTCTACAGATAATAGTATCTTTTATTATCTGTGCTTAAAAGCCACGAGCACCTTGGTCACAAGTTCCTCTTATCAATCCCTTTGCCGTAGACATAGACATCTAAAACATGTCTGTGGCCGTAGACGAATAAATAAATATTATTATTATTATTATTATTATATTATTTACATAATATATCTGTGAGTTGTTCGTTATCGTGACTCTCACTAATCTCACTCGGGTTTCAACTTTTCAACTTTCGAGTGGTGGTGCCGTGCTGTGCCTAAACTCCGTAGAGTATTAGAGTGTGAAATTGTAAACAAGATAAGTGTCAAGTGCACTGTGCCCCTGTCGTTCGACGACGTCGGTAATAATCAACACGTACGATGCTCATATACAATAATTGTATTACTATTTAATATACTTCCGCGGCTATCTAGTGCATCTTTCTTTGTTTGATCTTAGACAATGCTTTCCAAGTACATACTACGTATAATTTGTTTCATGTAACGGAAGTTCCAATGCTGAAACTTTTATTTTCCATTTTTTAGTATTATTGGGTTATTTTGTTGTTTTTAATGCTTATTTTTATTTTTATACTATACAAGTTTAGCCTATTCAAAAACTGTTTTATTGATACTTAAGTTGTTTTCGTTTTATAGGTTGATTGGGGTTTTCCATACACATTGTCAATCATTTGATTCGTTTCAATTCAATTTTTATTTTATCTTTATTATTGACTGTGGAGCATCATCCGTACTTGGACAAATAACAAATAATTAGTCAGTTCGTATTACATCTTACATCGCGGTCGTATTTTGTATGTTCCTAATTTAAATAGTGTTAAATAATGCTCAAAATGAAATGATCTACTTTATGTGACTATGTAAACAAAGTCTGAAAAAACATTAAACAACCGATAGGACCATTTAACTCAGTAAAATTTGTAATATTAGTCGCTGCTAAAAAAAAATTTCCATTCAGCAACTTACATATTTCAAAAGAAAAACATAATGTATTAATATCAATGGAAAACCACTATATCATCACATCAGTCAATTTTTTAAATTTCAGTTTTTTTTTTAATAAATTAATAATTATACATTATTTATAAATAACTAAATCGTATAAATAAAAAATTATATGGCATTTTTAATGTCATTTTTGACTTTTTTTTAGAATATATTGTATGGTATTATGAGAATTTTAATCCAGGCCTTTTTAATGATATATTAGAATTTATCCATTTATAAACTCTAAACTCAATCCTGTTACTCAAGGGGAATCGAACCATATTATGTTCAATTCAAATAGTTAACCAACAAAATATGTCATAAACTCATACCCAATAACTATAATATTTATATTTTTACATCACCATGCACCGTTTACAAATTACAATAACTGGCCTGGCGGCCTATGTGACTATTTTTTTATAGAATCCACTAGGATACGATACAAATATTTACCTATGTACAATATTAATTTGTATTATCATTTATAATTAATTACTTAATTCTATATAGGTATTTACATGCACTATATACTAATATTTATAATATTACTACAATAATTAATAGCACTTTGACAGTAGTCAGTAATTAAACAACCAATATCTGAGTATTATAGAAATACTTTAAAAAAACTTATGTGTAGTCCATAGGCGCAAATAGGGGGGCGCCTATATACAAAAACAGAACAATAGCTAATATTATTATACAAATGATTTATAAGACATAATATTTTGTTAATTAATGGCATTCATGATAAGAATTTAAAAATGCATACTATGCTTAAAATATTTTTGTAGACCTCTAATAAAGATTAGTTCATGAGTTCTTCAACCGTGCGTTATGCAGTATGGCAATTATTTGTTAGCATCCTTAGTTAGACTAGCACTGACTTGAAGATGAAATTGATATAAATAAAATATTTGTTGTTATATTTTATAAGCAATAATAAAATAATAATAAAACTATAAACAAATGGCATATATTTCAACAACGAAAACTTTCAAAAAAAAAAATCAACAAGAATCTTAAAGAAATATTCTAAATAATTTGTATTTTTTAATTACTAGTAGACTGTAAAAATTGAAAACACATATTATGTCACAATAAATCATTTTTATAGAGTTATAAAACCCATTTATAATCATTATAAAAAATATGTACGAATAATATTTATAATATTACTACAATAATTAATAGCACTTTGACAGTAGTCAGTAATTAAACAACCAATATCTGAGTATTATAGAAATACTTTAAAAAAACTTATGTGTAGTCCATAGGCGCAAATAGGGGGGCGCTTAGGGGTTACTCCCAATTTTAAAAGTAGTACCATAAAATATTTTTTTATACTATTACAATCAGTAACTATTCAACGCCCAGAAAATGAAGAGATTAAGCACCCTCAGTTTTTTTATTGAAATTGCACCTATGGACTGTAGACAGTGTTGGGCAAGACAATGTGTAAACATTTAACATCTCAGCACTCAGAATATTTTTAATTTATGTAACGATTGATGCGTTGATTGAAAATTTGAAAGAAGCGAAACACATTATATTTGTTAAAATACTTGAGCGTTATAACCCTTAAATACCTATTAAATGCTAGTTAAAAAAAATAGATTTAAGTGATAGACACTCGACTTTTATAAAATATATCTATTCAAAAATGTTCTCAAGGTTTAAGTAAAATATCAAATAAATAAAAAATATCCTTAGTTTATAAAAATTATATTACCAAGCTTTGCCCATTAAAAAAAACGAGTATGTCTTGCTATATACTAGAACTTGTTACTTGATAGTATTTTTTTTTTATAATTTTAATTTTACCTTTAAAGATAGGTCTATGTGGAAGAGCAATGAGTGATAAACCCTACATGAGCATAATAAGATTAAGATAATCATCAAATGTGTATGAGTAAATATTTTTAATTATTTTTAATTAAACATTAATCAACATAAATTTAAACATTGATATTTTGTTTTAAATATTTAAATCAAACATAAATCATGAGTTACAATATATTTTTGTAATTAATATATTATAATAAAGCCCTGATTAGCCCTTTCTCAAGAATATCCATTTTAAAATACTTGCTTATACACATTGAAATGTACAAAAGGGTAAAATTTGATATTTTATACAAAAACAGAACAATAGCTAATATTATTATACAAATGATTTATAAGACATAATATTTTGTTAATTAATGGCATTCATGATAAGAATTTAAAAATGCATACTATGCTTAAAATATTTTTGTAGACCTCTAATAAAGATTAGTCCATGAGTTCTTCAACCGTGCGTTATGCAGTATGGCAATTATTTGTTAGCATCCTTAGTTAGACTAGCACTGACTTGAAGATGAAATTGATATAAATAAAATATTTGTTGTTATATTTTATAAGCAATAATAGAATAATAATAAAACTATAAACAAATGGCATATATTTCAACAACGAAAACTTTCAAAAAAAAAAATCAACAAGAATCTTAAAGAAATATTCTAAATAATTTGTATTTTTTAATTACTAGTAGACTGTAAAAATTGAAAACACATATTATGTCACAATAAATCATTTTTATAGAGTTATAAAACCCATTTATAATCATTATAAAAAATATGTACGAATAATATTTTAATCTTTTAGGTATAAGTAAAATAAGTACAATTGTAAAAAATGTTAACCATTGAATATAAAAACAATACAAACAAAATAAGTTCTTTTGTTAAAATTATTGATTTATACTTTCAATTGTAGTTTACATACATTAGAGTAACTAAAATAATGATTGTTAATACAATTTAGTATATTGATTAGTTGACCACATAAACAGTAGATTTTAATTGAATCAATTATCAATTAATTATTTTTTTTAAATTAATTTTGATTCAGTATAAATTATACTCTCATATTTCATAGAACAACTTAATTCTTACTATAAATTAATATTTTGAGTGTAATCATAATCTATAGTTGGTATAACTGATTGAACAAATTTCAAAAATATAATTAAGTACATATGTACTCCTAAGTCTTTTCCACCATCGGTCACCATTTGAATTAACTTTTTCATAATGTCTGCATGCCTGTAAATATTTAAAACAATTAATTAGATACCAAACAACTTTATATTAATTAAAAATATAGTAATAATATTTAAATGATATATTTATTATAATATTAACTGTTATTTTAAACATTGATATGTCTACAGATTAAAGGGAATAGTGGGTGTTTAGTGAATTCTGGTTCAATAGCACAGTATGTCAATTACCTAAATTTAAAGAAGTAATATCAGTAAAAATAATAATTTTCTAATTAATATTATTATTTATTCATGAAATCCAATTTTAATAGGTCCTAGGCACAGGAAAATTAAAATGTATCTACTTGAAGAGTTAGAAATGGTATCATTCTACATATATATTTTATTCAATGAAATTTAAAAATGCCCAATAACAAGAGGTTCTATAAATATAAGTTTCACTGTATTATACTATACTATTGGAAGTGGAACAATATATTATGTCAATGTCAGATAAGAGTATCTTTTTTTCATCATTTTATGAACATTATTTTTTTTTTTTATTGGTATCTATCATTATATTTTATCTAATTATTAATAGTGATTCATATAATATTATAATAACATTAATACCTAACATGAATATAATAAATATGAGTGTAACAAGTACACACGGATGAAATGAAACTTCATTCAGTCATGCAACTGATATAAAGCGTGTATTGGAATAAAATAAAACACACTTTACAATTTTACTTTCAATAGAACTGTATTTCTTTTTAATTTTTTTAATTATATATTTTATTTATTTATTTATTTATTATATGCAAAAGGGGTGGTCTGTGACGACTGACCGTGGTGCCCAACCGTCGTCTTTTTTTTTGTATCCTCTGTAAAAAAGTTTCACTTCAAAAATAAAGGTTTTTTATTATTAAGTCTTATCAAATAATTTTACTATCAACAATAATAATAAAATGTATAATAAATATTGTGTGTAAGTCACGGACTAAGATATATTTATATATATTATAGATAGGTTTATATATCTTAGTCGGTGTTGCAAGTCTGCCATGTCAATAGACAGATTAAAATTTTTAATTTTTTTTTAATTTGGCATTAATTTTATTTCATTGATACATTTAGATGAATTAAATCATACAACAAACAAATAAAATTAAAAATAAAACTGTTTTAAAATTTGAGAATATAATAAAGGTTTTATTTATTTTATGTTATGATACATAAAATGTTGGTATATTAGAGGTAGGTAATGTATAAATTAGTACTTAAAATATACATTTATGTATAAACATAAACATGACCATTTAAATTTATTTTTCATTTATTTTTTAAGTTATTCCAGATTGTGGTATGTAATTCTCCATTAGAAAATTTTTGGACAAGGTAGTCTTTTTAAATAAAAATATTATCAATAAAATTATTATATAAAAAGGAAAATACCAACAAATTGTTTATAAGATAATTTATTTTTAAATTCTGAACAGAGAGATATGTGATTTTTATTTAAGTTCCTATAAATATTGGTATGTTCTGATTTTTATAATGCCAATTTTCAATAATCATTAACAAGAATATTTTTGATAAATGTGAAATTATAATTATTGCTCATAAATGATTATTACAAAAAATTGTTTAATAAACAAATAAATAAAAGCAAAATAATATCTTAATTATTGCAAATTAAATAATTTATATTGGAAGTTTTTAAGTTTAATTTTGTTTATAATATTAACTATATTCATCAAAGTTATTTATAGAAGACATTGAAATAAAAAGTCCTGTTCAATACCTAATAATCATTCTTCACATTAATTAATATAATAAAAAACATTTCAAGAATTGATTTAAATATTTATACATAATTATTGATTATAAATAAATTTTAATTTAATAGCTACATTGTAGTGTTCAAGATTTTAGCTCAACCAAACTCTGTTAATACATGGTAAATCATGGTCAATGACGGCCTTGCTCACCGGGATATCGAGAGGATTCTAATGGACCAATTTATTGGGATTTATCATTAGCCTGAAGGCTATATCACATTATTTTTTTGAATAATTAGGTAGTTTTTAATTTCTTTATATTAAAAAAATAAATTATTAATATTTATAAACTACTATACTACAGTATAAAAATCCCAATTCGAACACCCATAGCCCGTGAAGTAAATTATAATATAATAAGTTATTAGTGATAGATTTAAGCTACCTATTACTAATAGATAATAATTAGAATTGCTCATTTAATATGGGTATTTTGGGATGCATAAAAGCATTATTATTATAGTGTAGTGTCGTCCGAGAATTAATACGTTTTTCAAATAACTGGGCATTTTTAAAAATGTAGTTTGCAGATGAGTATGAAATAATGAATTGGGAGATTGATATAATGATGAGGATGATTTGGAAGTTGACTGAGAAAATAAGTCAAGTTATGTGTAATAGTTGTAGAAACTGTACACTGTGTTGTTACAAATTATTGATAAAATACAATTTATACAGTAACGCTTATCAAGTATTAACAGTTGCTTATAAGTATTTATTGTGTCTTCCTGTTACCCAAGTTGTCTTCAAACCATCATTTTTTACATTAAAGTATATATCAAAAAAAGGTTAAGAAGTAAACTTTGCAATGAAAATGCTGAAGCGTTTATGTTGACGTTAGTTGAAAAATAAATGTTGATAAATATTGATAATAATCAAATAATTGATTCATTGTCATAAAAAAAGTAGTTTCTTTCTTCTTTCAACATGTCTTTAAAATGTTATAACTTATTATTTAAATTTAAAATATAAAATTAATTATAAAAGCTTAATTTAATGTATATTTTTTTTAGTTTGTTTATTAGCGTTTATAAAATATAATTTATAATAAAAAATTCAAGCATATAGTGGCTAATTGAACTTTTTGTTCAATTGTTTAAAGAGAATACATAGTCATAGAGATAGATGTAACTAGGCTTTCAGGTTCCAAATTGAATTGAGATGAACAGTCTCACTAGAATATTGATACTAATTGAATTTCCATTTTTTTTTATATTCTCTTTCATATAATAATAATTAGATAAATAAATAATTATAAAATAAATTGGGTAGTGTTGGACGTTGGTGGGGAGAGGGTAGAACATAAGCTTAACTATCCCCTATCCCCCACCACTAAAGTAACGCCTATCAGGTAAACATTGATATGTGACCTGGGTAATAAATTTTCCTGGCCTGAATTTATCTCCCAGGCCGTCCCTGATCATAGTTAATAAATGATATTATGATTAAAACTGGCAATCACAATATAATAAAAGATACAATTTACAACAGAAAACATCAGTAGCGCTGAAGTCCATGTTGAGGTCGGGCCCGACTTTTTTTGAAAAATGTAGCCGGTAGGCCATAATATATTAACATCATAATTTTATTACGAGTAAATGT